>NC_044034.1:195991955-196291955 GCF_901765095.1 Microcaecilia unicolor | reverse complement strand
AAGATTAACATCCTATTGGGAAGTACAGTACAAGTTTATTATGAGAGCGCGTGTCCCCCCCAGGAGGGCGTTCCATATGGGACTCTCCCCGGACAGTGCATGTCCGAAATGTAAAGAGGAGGGAGCAACATTGGGCCATATGTTCTGGATCTGCCCTCAGGTCACTGCTTTTTTAGATTGCTTTATAAAAAAAAAAACACACAAATTTAAGATTGTATTATTTACACACCAGACTCTTCCCATCTAAGGTTTTTGTACAATAAAGCGGGTAATATTAAGTAGCTTGAAGGGAGATAGAGCAGTATTCAGCGGACGGTTTCAGGTGTTTATTGCAGTCCATATATAAGGGAGAGCAGGGCCCAATTTTTCTGACGTCAGGTGCCGTGAAAGATTTTAGTGCAGCACCTAACAACAGCACACTGCTGCTCAGCATGCAGCCTAAGGCACAAGCCAAAGGCATACGCCTTAGCGTGCACCTTTGCTTAGTGACTTGAGTAGAAGTTATTTAGGCAATTATTTGATGTTATTTGGACATTGAAGTGAGTATTGAGTTTTTATTGGTTAATCTGATTATCTGAACTTGATATGAAATAGTGGTAGTTTTTAGGTAAAAATTTAGTAAGCCTAGAATATGTATTTATTAATATTTCTAGTCTTTATTGGTGGGGAGGGGCTGGTAGTTTAAAGGGAACTGCACATGAATTTTGTTTTAATACTACATTATTTGGTAATGAAAATAAGTACTGAGTAAAAGAAGAGATATATAAATCTACAGGTAGTGAACTTGAAAATATTAAAGTTATTGTTAGAAACTAGCCCAAACCTTATGGGTTAGAGAAAAGGCAATCAAAGTCCCTTCAATATATATCTTGTAAGTTAGCTTTAGCAGAAGGGAGAGATTTAGTTCAACCAGTTCCTAGTTTGTGTTTTAATGTTAGACCTGGTTTACTGATTTGGTTAGTCCAGTAATTTTGGATGTTTGCCCCCTCAGGATATAAAATAACACACAGTATACGATCAATGAAGAGCGGTGGTGGGATTTGAATAATATATAAGAGTTTTTTTTCATCTTAAATTACTAGATTCAGTTGTAAATAAAGGTTTGGAACTGATGTTGTGTCAGTTGTATGATAATTCTATCCCAGGTTCTCTAGGGGCTTTATTAGTAAAACTTAGTGTAAATACCAGTGCCTAAGTTAGGTGCAGCGCAGGTGTATTCTATAACCCTGCACATAGTTTTCCACTCATGACCTGCCCATTCCACACCCATAGCCATGCCCTCTTTTTGGCAGTGACATTAGAATTTACACGCACAACTTTGCAGAATACGCTTAGCAGGTAGTGCGGGTAAATTCTAATTAATGCCAATTAGTGCTAAACATTCAATTATCAGTGCTGATTAGCTTGTTATTAAGTTATGCGCTTTGTTATGGAATATGCTTTTACTTTTGCGCAGAAATCTCGGTGCAATATATAGAATCCAACGGATTGTGGGTACACTTGTGTTTTTTCAGAAAATACATGTGTACCTCACAGCTTCACTCTAGCTCTGCTCAAATGCCCTCCTCCCTCCTCTAATGCCTTCCTGTGAACCATGTAAAAGTAGACAAGCTTATAATAGAACATTTATACATGCAAAACTTTCTTTATGCGTGGAAAATATTTTATAAAATTTCTGGTGTTTATTCTTTTACTAGGAAAAAATGCCCGTTTCTGAGCGCAATGAAACGGGCGCTAGCAAGGGGCCCCTCCTCCCTCCGTCCCTCCGAGCTACTTGCCTTGTTCGCTGTGGCGTTTCCGTTTCGGCCCTCGTGAAGTGTCATAGCTCCGCCCTCGACGTCATGACGTTTTGACGGGAGGGCGGTGCAGACACTCCAGTGCACACCGGATATCTCGGGCGCCTCAACTTCCGTGGAGGCTTCAGAATGTTGGGGTTGCCTTTTATATAGAGAGATATTGAAAATTTAGCATAGGTTTGTAGATCAGTGAAACAAATTGCTACTTTGCTGTCTAAAAAATACAATTCAAAATACATTAGAATGTGAAGACTGGGGAATGGCCAATATGGTGGTATGAATGCTGTCTGCGTTGCCTGCTCCGTTATTTGCTCTACTGCCTCGCAGTTCTAGTTTTCCTTCCCTGATACCACACACTAAGAGAAAGAGGGTGGTAAGGACCATTCCCCCATTAGCACCCACCTCTTCTTCGGTGCAGCAGAGTTTGGAGAGGTACATCATTAAGCTCCCACACATGGTGTTGGGCGGAGTCCCTGCTGCTAGTGAGGGCGGAGGAGCATCTCCCTTCCTGGGGCTGGATGCGTCATTGTCCCTGCCAGCAGTCAGCCCACCACACTGCCCAGCAGATATAAGGTAGCTGGCTGCAAATTCCTTGGAGGTGGAAGGTGCTATACCAAGTACCTGCATGGAGGGAACCAAACCTGAAGCTTCTGCCGCTAGTAAGAACAATGGAGCTGAACTGGCAGCACCCATGGTGGTTACACTGGGGACACTCAGGAAGGTCCTACAAAGATTGAATGCAACAGTGGGCAAATCTGCTTAGGAACTGACTAATCTCATAAGTAAAGTTGACTCTTTGACCCTTTCTTTAGAAGCAGTTAAGGAGAACATTGATGAGCAAGTGGAACAAGTTAAGATGGAAGTAAAAGATCTTAAGGATGTTATTGCACCTGTAGTGAAGGATAAGATTTTGATGTGTCGCAGAATTGGAGAATTATAACAGGAGATTTAATTTGTGTTTATTAAACTTTCCGAAAGTCCTAGGGATATCTCCTCTGGAATTGTTTAGAAAGTATTTGGTTGAAAATTTGAAGTTGCCTAAAGAAGCTATTCTCCCTTTAAATAGGATTTGTTATTTGTATAATGCCTCTAATAAATCTGAGGAAATACCGGCACTCAAGCACAAGTACCGTCACAAATAAGGAAAAATGACAACGTCAAAGATTTATCTATTATTTATTTATTTTATTACATTTGTACCCGGCGCTTTCCCACTCATGGCAGGCTCAATGCAGCTTACATGGGGCAATGGAGGGTTAAGTGACTTGCCCAGAGTCGCAAGGAGCTGCCTGTGCCTGAAGTAGGACTTGAACTCAGTTCCCCAGGACCAAAGTCCACCACTAGGCCAATAGGCCACTCCTCCACTCGTGGAAGAGTCATTTTCTGACTTGAAGGAAAGATCAACATTACTGGTCTCATTTGTCTTTGAGCAGGATCTAAATTTTATATTGAGACTTTATTTTTGAAATTCTCAAGTACAATTTTGTTGTCAAAGGATCTGGGTTCATCCAGATGTAACAAGGTCAACACAGGAAAGGCGAAAAGTTTTTCTATGAATGAGAGATGAAGTTAAAGAAGTTGGGGGCCTCATATTTGTTAGCCTATCCATGCAAATGTCAGATCTGTTACTTATGGGTCAATTATGTTTTCTTTGTTCCTGAACAATTGAGATCATTTTTGGACCTGAAGAAAATTACCACTGAGATTGTGACATCAGAAAACTGATTAGTTTAAATAATGTGTGGATGTTATCATGTAAAAACTTTTCTTATTGTATTTTCTTTTGGGAAATCTCCTAATTTTTTAGCCACCCCCTGTTTTTGGTGGTCCAAGGAAAAGATGTTACCTTAATTAATCATTTGTCAAATGTGTTTATCTTAAACAATTTTACTTCTCTCTGTATTTCTGGTACAAGCGGTGTGCTTGGATACTTTTGTTAAAGCCTATAAATAAAATAGAAAAGAATGTGAAAACAGTGTGACAACTGTTTCAAGGCACTGTATATAAAAGACTAGTAGTGAAAAGGTTGGAAAGTTCAGGCTGCTCTCTTCCTATTGGCCAGCAGTGGATGCAATGAAAGTGAAAGAGTTATAGTCCCTCTGCCTGCAGGGAGGTGGCATTGATGTTAAATACAGGAAAATCACAATGTGCACTCTCATTTAGTAAACATGCCCTTCTGTAAGCAGATATCATCTTGAGACCAATTTCAAAACATGCCTTTTGCATGTAAAACCATGCCACAAAGCTGCCGTCCCAAATAATGGACCGAACTTTTGCGTAACTTGTGCCATCCTGCATTTGTTATAATCTGTTGCTCGTGTGCAAATAAGACCATGATATCATCAATTACTCAGCAGCTGTTGGCTTTTGGCAGTGCACTTGTATCTTTACTTCCAAAATTACAACAGAATTTCCTAATCATATGGGTTTTGGGAGAAAGCATTTGTAGCAGAGGAAAGAGAGAGATTCTGGAATGGAATGTGACATGCTAAATTCATTCTCAGAATGTTAAAAGCAATGATACATTGCAGTGATGAACGATCTGGCTGCTCTAATTACACTGCAGTCAGTTTTATTAGAGCTCTCATGCAGTTTTAAATTGAGCACCTTCACAGGTGCTGTTGCACATTTTGCACCTGTTTGTTCAGGATTATGAGCAGTTTATGTAAAGTTTTTGGTAAGGAGAACTGTTTTGCACAAATGAATACAACCTCATCCATTCTACCACCACAGGGAATTCCCTCTCAGCAATACTTGATGGGAAAGCCAGACTCACTTTCTTAAGTAGGAGCGAGGACTACATTGTCACCATGCCCTATGCCCATTGCAAAGGTAAGAGGCAGCTCAAGTTCAGACCATGGTTAGGTAGCAGAGTTTTGAAAGATGGTCCAAGTCTTGCTTCCATCAGCACATGTTGTACTCAGAGCTTTCCCTGTGCACTGTTTATGGGGTTGTGGCAGATGCAACTTTCACCACCACTGCCATGTTTTCACTTCCAGTAATGTAACCACTTACATATCTGGAGTATGTTACTAACACCGTAGCATGTGCTATCTGCTGCCGCACCCATGTTATTCTTGTGAATGTGGTGGAAGAGAGTGCATACTAATGCACGTTAAGTAAAGATGCCCCTCCCTTTGCAAATACCATCTTAAGACCAAGTTTCAGACAAAAATCATCAAATAAATTGGAATGTATAGCTACATACCATTGTCTGTAATCAAGTAGCTAAAGGATCCCCTGCCTTCACCTTCAAATGTAAATTTTGAATAGTAGGAGGGTCAGGGATGTAGTTATCAACTTGGGCTACTGTTAAGATGTGCTATTTTAGCACTAGCTCATGATGTTCTAGCACAGATCCCATTTTATGCAATGAGACGTGGTTACTAATAACTGAGAGTATCAGTAAAATAACACATCTTAACAGTGGCCCACATCGATAACATTCCTCCCTCTCTAGAAATCAAAATTACTGCTAGATGTAATAAAAATGAGCCAAGTATAGGACAATCAAGCCATTGTGACATCACTGATGAGACTGGCTGTTAAGCATTGGTGGAATGAGGCATTATGACATCACAATATCAGTTCTGGATATCAGAGGCTGAAATTCTTCACACTAAGGAGGTTAGTTATCAAAATGGACTACTGTTAAGATGTGTTATTTTACCACTAGCTCATGCTATTTTAGCACAGGTTCTATTTATTCAATAAGACCTAATTACTAATAACTGAGGTTAACAGTAAAATAGCATGTCTTAATAAGTTCCATGTTGTTAATTTCTCCCTTCAGTGACCTTTCCTAAACTTGCACATGCAGCTTTGCATGTGAAACACATTTAATGGTCTCGACTGTGTTCAGTTGATCAGTGTACAATTTAATGGTTTTTCCCTGTGTATATTTTGGTTTGCCCTTTGTGGTGTAGCCACTCCCTACCCCCCTCCCCCCGATTCTATATAGTGCGACTGGAGTAAGATGCAGATTTGAAAAGGGGGCATGGAATGGGCGGGTCTTTGGCGTTTCTAAACAATTATATGCACTATTATAAAATACACCCGCTCTGTGCTTAAATTAGTCACCGGCATTTACACCAAATTTTAGTTGGTGTAAATGCCAGTGACTAAATTTAGTCGTGTGGATGGGCGCTAGCTGTATTCTATAAACGGCACCTGACTTTAGGTGTAGTTTATAGAATACACCTAGGCGTATTTTTAAGGCGCCACATATAGAATCTAGCCCTTTATGTATTCATCATGTTCACATTCTGTATACTGGTTGGAGATTACCCTACAGTGTGCCTCTCTGTTAATTTACTAGTGCCTCACAACCTGCTTATCATTTTCTTACAGGAATTTTGTACGGTACTATGACAGTGGAACTTGGTGGGAAAGTTATCATTGAATGTGAAAAAAGCAGTTACGTGACTGAACTGGAATTCAAATTAAAGGTAATTAATCTTGTCAGCACTTTAGGGGTGCACCCACCATTCTTTTCTTTTTATTACTTAATGGGTGTAACATTATGAGCTCTTGCCCTTGTGCAGAAATAGGCGCTTAGAGCTGCATACACACGTTTTTCAAAAATACCAGCTGCTGGTGTGTGTAGGGCAGCTCTATAAAGGAGCACCACTTATCTGGAGTCTGTTCCATAAAGGAAAGTAGGCACCTACTTTCCTTTATAACATATTAGTGCAGCATATATTTTAGGCACAAGCACTTGTACCACCTGTAGAGCTGGTGTAAATGCAGCACCTAGATTGCTGTAAAAAAACATACATATAATTTGTTGTTCTATCATTTCCATGTGTAACTGTGTGTTCTGCCCACCTTTAAGCTATGCTGCATTGTATTTAGGCTAGAGAATGACATGGGGACCTGCCCCATCCCCGCGGGCTCTGTCCCCGCCTCGTCGTCATGGGATCTGTCCCCACCCTGCAGTTACTGCGGGTCCCAGTGTCATTGTCTAATTTAGGTGCCATTTTATAGAATAGGGCATAGCCAGAATATTGGCATATGCACATGTACATATGTGCTGGTACACTGGTCATTTACATGCATTCTTGATGTCTAAATGCTGATTTCATCCTCATAGTGTACACTTTAATGGTATATGCATAGGATGGGGATAGGAACAGAGACAATTACGACAGATAAAGGCCATATAAAGGTGAATTGTATAAATGGTGTCTAAAAAAAATCGGTGCCGAAAAAACCCCGCTTAAGTGCTGTTTTATAAGTTGAACCTAAAGTTAGGCATGGTTTATAGAACAGCACAGTGGTTCCCAAATCAGGTCCTGGAGGCACCCCAGTCAGTCAAGTTTTCAGGATATCCATAATGAATATTCATGAGAGAGATCTGCATATAGTGAAGGCAGTGCATGCAAATCTGTCTCATGAATATTCATTGTGGATATCCTGAAAACCTGACTGGCTGGGGTGCCTCCAGGTTCAGGTTTGGGGACCACTGGAATAGCACTTAGTCCCGGGGGTTGAGCTTAAATTTAGGCGCATCCATTTGCACCAACGAAAACATGATGCAGTTACCCTTGCGTAGATTTAGGCATGGAGCACTCTTATTCTATAATTGTGCATAACCAAAACCACACCCATGATCTTCCCTGAGCCGCCCATGACTCTCCCATTTTTGCACCCCCTTTTTGGGGTGACATTTAAAATTTAGGCATGTTTACTAAGCAGCGCTAAGAAAAATAGCGCGTATGTAGGTAGTGCGTTTGATGCGCCTTAATGCCAACAACAATGTGTACCAGCAATAGCTCGTGGGGGCATTAGTACAGTAGGCACATTGATGGCAGTGTTATTAACATTGGCGCATTAAACAGTGTTATTAACATACATCAAAAATCTCATGTAGAGGAACTTGTGTTCTGGGAATGATGTGAGATGAGAGTGAATGCTCTGTGGGCACCCTGTCACCCAGGGTTCCTTTTATGAATCTGTGGCAAAAGGGGACCTGTACTGGTGTCAGCACGTGTTTTTGTGGTGCACTGAGGCTCCCTTTTACCGCAGCATGTAAAAGTTAGGTTTTACTGTTTTTTGAAGAAATGTCTGTGCAGCAAGTGATTCAGTTGCCATGTGGCCATTTTGGGGAGAGGGGAGCAGTTACCACCACCCATTGAGGTGGTGGTAGGTAAGG
This sequence comes from Microcaecilia unicolor, assembly GCF_901765095.1. NCBI lineage: Eukaryota > Metazoa > Chordata > Amphibia > Gymnophiona > Siphonopidae > Microcaecilia > Microcaecilia unicolor. The sequence continues at coordinate 196,284,005 of NC_044034.1, read as the reverse complement.
TCTCCTGCACTAAGCTGCCGGTAACCAGCGCTGGAAAAGGGACGCGCTGGGGGTGAGAACTACCACCAGGCTGCTGCGGTAATCTTGCAGTACTTATATTTTAGCGAACAGTAAGACTGCATTGGGTTTACTGCCACTTTGTAAAAGGGTCCACAAGCTGGGAGAAAGAAGTGTTCTGCAGTAGTCCGGGTGTATGGGATTGCTGCACGCCTACGGCAGCTTTACCCGTTGGTGGTCAAATGGTGAATGTATTGGTGCTGTCAGCAATGCCTGCGCACAATGTACAAATTACTATGTGGTTAGTACTGTGTTTGTCCCTTTGTCCTACCACACAATCATTAGACAGTAAAGGATCAGGTCCAACTGTGCTGGCTATTGGGCATTGTGTGATGATAAGCGCATGATGTCCGATGAGGACTGGCCATGCCTCCTCACTCAGGCTATAAAATAGTTTTGTGTATATGGTAAATGTCATGCGGCAACATCTGGCGTAGCGCACAGCACATGTCTGCACCTGTCAGTACTTCAGCTTTGCCTGTTCCACCCCATCCAATGGCCCTGTCGCCGTTTCCTAATACGTTTCCTTCCAGTGGGTAAAACACATTGGCTACCACATAGAAATAGCTGCAGGGCTCACGTCAGCCACAGAAGAGAGGGTGAATAGAAATGATGTACCAATGGAGAAGGTAGCTCACATCAGGTTCTGGGTGTACTGTATGGTGTTTGTACACAGTGCACGGTTGGAACTCTTTCATGTGGTATCCCCACACCGGGAGCAGATCGTCTGCACCTTTGCACTCCCTGACATCTGAAACGTGTAACAGTTTAACCTAGGCTGCCACCAGTCAGGTAGGCTTATCAGGTAAGTAAATCCAGTAAGCCACAACATTTCTCAAATCATAGCCATGAACTGTATAAAAATGCAAGCAAGTCATTCTCACACCATTCCCTTTGTCCCCACAACATGGCCATCTGAGCCGTTACCCTCACTTGAACGGCTGCACTTCACTATTGTGAATGTGTACAATTGAAGGGTCACTTTGGAATAGTATGCGTTACTTTACACATAACAGCTTTCACACATGTTGCTACAGCACATGGCCCACAAGTTTCTGCACATTCCACCAGGTTTGGACACAAACAGCCAGCTCAGTAAGTCACGCCCATGTCTCAAACCCATAATCACAACTTCCAGTAGCATGCACTTAAGTCAGTGACCTCTAGGATCAGCACTCAAAAAGATAATGCAGGACACCCTGTAGCAAATGTTTGTATCTCTTCAGATGCCCCTACCCCAAGTCCAAAAATACAGCTTTATAATGTTTCTGTGAGCCATGGCCTACCTCACACGTATACTTTGCAGTAATCTAACAGTCAAGGCATCTGCATTATCATCCCTACTTCATGGTTTAGAATCTAAAGGTGGTTTGGGCTGTGTTTTCACTGTCTTTACTCTTGTAAGGATAGAAAATCAGATGTTAAGGTGTAGAGTACTCATATTTGGAATGAATCATCTCTCATGTACAGCAGCTTTATTCAGAACCCAGTTTTACAACCTTTGTCATATAGGTTGTATGCAGTTGACAGAATATCTTATATTAAAAGGTCAAACACTGTTCTGGACTTTAGAGGCCTACACAAACCTAAACCTACAATCTGTACAATAGGTCACTTTCAAAACAATATGTGTACTCTAGTAGTACCTCATATCAAATTAACATATGCAGTGCTGTCTACATTATATTCAGGTATTGATTAGTTGGGGGGGGGGAGTGATTGAAATGGAAAACCAATACCTTGAGCATGATCACAAGAACATATAGTAGGACTCTAATGCACCTTTGTAGCATTGCAGGTCCCATGACCCTCCAGTGCTGCATATATCTCGCATGAGTTGTAATTTGGTACTGCAATGGTGGCTTAATGGGTAACACACTGGTTTCTGAACTGTGCATCGTGGGTTCAAATCCAGCTCCAATGTCTTCGGGCTTTCACTGTACGAGTGTTGTTTGCTTTGAAAGTAGTGAATAATATTAGAATAAAGGCAAAAGGTGTCATCTTAATGTATGCATGAATATACAGGCCATTAGAAGTTATGTGTACATTAGCGGATGTGCTTATACTGTACGTGTGTCCAGCCATGGTGCATGCACCGAGGTTACTTTCACTTTTGTTTTAAAAATGCCTTAACAATATAAGCATTTGCCATACTTGGACAGACCAAAGGTGCATCAAGCCCAGTATCCTGTTTCCAACAGTGGCCAGCTCAGCTCAAAATGCCACAAGGGAAGGAAAGGGAGGTTTAGTGCAGAAGACCTGCGCCTGCTGGCAATCCTCATTGTAAAACTTGAGGACTCCCTCTTCTCTGGTGCCTCTAGTGGCTTCGATGTGGAGCAGTATAACCGGAGGTGGCGGAGTGTCCACATCCATTTTAATCAGATGAGTTCCATGCAGCGTGAGGTAGGTTGTGTCCTTAAAGTGTCGTTGCTCCATTGTATAATTGCACTATATTATAGGGTGCATTTACTAGTGAGGGACATAGTGATTGGACTGAGTGTCACTTTTGACCATGGTGTAAGGGGGGTTGGGGGGAGGATAATTGCCCCCTACTTACAAAGAGATTCACCCAGGGGGTCTTTTATTAAAGCTTAGCTTGAATTATCTGTAGTAGGGCCCATAGGAATAAAATGGGCCCTGCTGCAGATAACTCGAGCTAAGCTTTAGTAAAAGATGCCCCCCAGGTAGCAGGGGAAATCAACAATGTAAGCATAATAGTGATGGAATGTTTAAGCATGCACCATGAATGAGGTAAAGGATGGATCTCAGGTGTCCCAAAAGTCATGGAGAATCTCCGAACTATATGATAAATCTGGTCGACCTTCCAGCAAGAAACATGTCTGTATCCTCATGAAAGTACCTCAACCTGCACTACCCCAGCTGTAAAGGTCTCAAGTACAAAAGTTATTATGGATCCAATTTCTCCTTCCTGGGCAGCCGTCTATGGAACGCTGTCCCTAGACCTATCCGAGCAATCCATGACCACCTACCATTCAGAAAAGCACTAAAAACCCATCTATTCAAACAAGCCTACCCAAAAGACCCAGATTAATCTCATGAACCCATCTACCTTACTTATACTGAAGAGAAAATGACATTGACCCAGAATCTATCTCCCATCTTACCCTCCTCTCTCTATCACCTGTCTCTACCTACCTACCCATCCATCCTTCTATTATGTTATACTTAATTTCCTACTTTACATAACAAAATTCTGTGTTACCTATTACTATGTAAGCCGCATTGAGCCTGCTTTTAGTGAGAAAGTGCGGGATACAAATATAATAAATAAATAAATCAAGGATAGACTCTCAGGACCCAATGATGAAAAGTCCCATACTGTTACAAAGAGTGCATGAAACATAGTGCTGGGTCAGTGCAGGGGCTATAATAGCCCCATGAGCAAAAGCAATAACATGCACATTAAAGCATGCTATCATTTAGGATCATAGTGTACATGTGTGGTAGGATTGTGCCTGAGTCTGAATTAAGGCACAATCCTCCTGCACTTGGTTTACAAGTCCAGTCTGATGGTCTACTGACTCTCCCAACCCTCAACACCAACCCCCTCTCCCTGGGACAGTGACACAGAGGGGCAGGAGGTCTGGTGGACAACCGCCCCCCCCCCACTTCCCCGACATGAGGGTCCGGGGGACTGGATATTGGGGGTATATCAAGCCCCTCTAACCCTCCCACAACATCCAAATAATAGTCCCTGGTGCTCCAGTTGGCCTGCCACCCCAACCACCATCCTCCCTGGTGTTCTACCTGAGCCTCCTCTCCTCCCTGGTACCTTTGCAGAGGAGGAGAAAGTAGCACACTCCCTCCTTATCCAGTGCCCCCTTCATAATGGCACCACCATGCCCTGCCCAGTGCATCCTGGGAAGCGCTGGGCAGGCCTTCCCTATATGGGATCCCAGGATGCAATGTGAAGGGCAAGGCAGTGCAATTTTGAAGGGGGCATTGGATGAGGAGGAGACAGTGTGCTACTTTCTCCTCCACCTAAAAGGGGGGGGGGGAAGAGGAGGGCTCAGCTACAACACTATGGAGGATAGGGGTTGGGATGGAAGCTCACCTGGGGCACCAGGGCGTCTTGTTTGGATGTTGGGGGGGGGGGTTCGGAGGGCTGGAGCTCCACCCGATCTCCAGCCCCCCCGGACCCTTTTGGGGGGGTAGCCGGGGCTTGATGTCCCCCAGACTTCTCCCCCCCTTGTTGCTGTGTCACTAGCCATCAGGGACATGATTATTATGGAGGAGGGGGGGTTGTGTGTTTTGCATGCATGCGGATCTATGCTGTGCTGGGATCCCCATTCTTCTACAATGCTCTGTAAGCCCTAATGGCAGCATTGAGCTGGTATAGGGTATGCTGTGGGGAGGAATAAGTAATGCCCTGTTTAGAATCCATTTGCATGCTCATTGTGGTCAGAGCTGGTAAGCTTGTTACACTTGCTTGTTGACTGTGATCATCATGCGGAAGCACAAGCAGCTGTTACTACAGCACTATTGGCCTCGAGCGCCTGCCTTTGCTTCTGATCATTAGAGCATCAGTTGTGTGCCACAGACCCCCAGCCTGCTAATACAGTCCTTGTTATGGTGTGCACAGAAATCACATAGGACATCATTCAAGTTATAAGTTGCCATCATCTTTCCTTCTTATGAACACCAGATGGCAGAAACAATATACATATTTTGTGTCCATAATGCAGTCTACAGACTTGCTGTTGCTTGGATCAGTGTCTGGCACCATACTACTCTGTTGCATGGCATGCAAATGGCTGTGTGTGTGGCAAATGTGTCTACCAGTGTGGCTATTTGCACATTTGTGAGTGGCCATTAGTGGTGGAAGCCCTTACTGCCACATAGCGATGAGGTGGGAAGGGCAGCGGTGCTTCCAGTGTGCTTCCCTCCCTGCTGAGTGATAAGTACTGTGGCTGTTCTACCATGGCAACTGTGGTCTCCACCTCAGTTTGGTCACCCAAATACGTATATGAATGTGGGAATGCCTTGTGCTGCAGAGAAAAGAACTGTGGAATGTAAAAGTGTCTTCTGTACTCAGGCCTTTTTAACATACGGTAGGCTCATGTACAGAACATGACACAGGGGACTGCTAAGTCTCATGCACTGGGTGGGATAGTTTGCATCCTGTAGCCCTTTCTGCACCTCAGGGACACATTTTGTCCAGTGTGGTATCAACCAACAGTATGCAATGTCATTCTGATGTGGTCCTCTGTCTCCTACAGCTGTGTCATATATGCAGCACTAGACTTGTTGAGGTTACCTGCAACTCACTGGGGACAGTGTGAGTCCAGAGGTTATCCTATACTCAGAATATCAATGCTACTGTGCTGTAGTTCTCCCAACAACATTGCCATTTCATGATAATTGCATTGCTGTAGTGAGACATCCTATGATCATAGACCTCCTGAGTAGCAACTCCCTAGGGTGGGCCAATCCAATGACAGCTAAATCTAGCTTGGGGCTCAGCTTGTAACACCATACATATGCAGACATCTGTCTTGAAGTGGGCTGGTGCTTCCTACAGTGTACAACTGTTGGTATATTCCACTTCAAAAGCCACGCTATTCCTCAGGTTACATGTGGAATATCCAGGTTTTCACACCCTTGTACTGTCAATGTAGTATAACATTGCTAGCCAACATTTCACTCACGCACCAGATGATTAAGAATGTACATAACTTACCAACTGTGTAAAGATCACAAGTAGCCCCCTACCACCATACTACACTGTAACACTATGCTTGTGTTAGGTAGAGACCACTGGTGTAGAAGTCATGATTGCATCTACCATGCACAGCACATACATATGCTTGGCTGGAGGTGTTAGCTGACATCTGTCTACTGTGTATATGTTGAGCAGCCAACTGTCACATAGAATGTATGTATGGGAAATAATGGTTTATGTCTATTCTATAGAGAGTGATGATAAACAACAGATCTTTCTGTAATGACAGGAATAATTAGTTAATGAGGAAATGACACGTTTGAAGGATGTAGTGTACTACAGTGTGTGTTTTTATAATGGCAGCTTGAAGACATCAAGAAAAAGGGCCATGAGATCCACTGCAAAAAGCCTCACCTGCTCCAGGAGGTTCGGCAGGAGTTGGAGGCATTGGCAGGTGAGGCCAGGAATAATTTGGCATGTTGAATGTGTCCCAATAAACAAGATGCAGACCTCCCCCGTAACCCACAAACCTTGGGTTTTTATTGATATGACTGGCTATGCAGCACCAGCCTGTGTAGTGGGTGAAAATGGTATTCAATGTCCACCTTACAAAGGAGGCTCAAATATGACTATGGGGTTGTGATAAGTATGGCATCAGGGTGACTACATAAATGGGGTGGAGGGAGGTGTGTATGGGAGAAAGCCATTAGCCAGCTACTGTGGAACCATATTATGAGGGTGCAGAACAGGTCAGCTCACAGGTAGTAGGCAACAGTAAAGTGATGCAGTGTGGCATGCACTACAGACATACTACGTACCAGAAATATCCATGAATGAGCTGTGTCAGTTATGTCAGCATTACATGCAGTTATGTTTGTATTGACTATATAGACAGGTGACCCCTGTATCCCTGAGTATCAGTACCTGCGTTCAAGTCTCTTCCATCCTGTGTAGGAATATATCTCATCATTGGGTTACAATGTAGGGGGTTGAAGGTATAATGCACTGCATCCATCCCTACCTCCATCACTATCTCAACTCACATCTACATCCAACATACAAAGGAAGAGTAGGGATGGTTTAAAGTGCAACAGTATGCATGTAGATGGAAAACGCACACATTAGCAGTGGAATTCCCTCCCGCAACACCTTAAAACTCAAGCGGACCACGCCCTCTTCAAGAAGTTGTTGAAGACCTACTTCTTTGCCAAGACCTACTCCTCACTTTATATCGCTGCTTGATGTACCCTCCCTGGCTCCTACCCTGCTAGTTCGCCCTGTTAGATGCTTCTCCCCCTGCATACTCCTTGTATATTCTTCTAAGTTTTCCTATTCTGTATTTTACTTAATGTTTGTAAGCCACATTGTGCCTGCATGAGTGGGAAAATGTGGGATATAAGTGAACAATAAATAAATAAATGTACCATTGAAGGAACTTGGGGGGGGGGGGGGGTGATCGCATGGTGGGTGTGTAGTAAGTTTTGCCTTTTACATCACACTGCCTTCTGCAACCTTCTGAGTCAGCTCCTACTTTTCCTTCACGTCTATGACTCAGTCTAGGAACTCTGCACCTGCCTTAGTTGGTTGTTGCATCAGTACAGCACCACGGGTGTGTGTTTGTGGAGACAGCAGCTTGTGACAGCACTGGCATATTACCACTGTAGCCCAGTCTTCACAATTGGGTTGAAAGTCAGTGAGGGTGGAGCATAGCACAAGTCAACCCTCAAGAGTGTCTCTTGTAAAACCACACTAAATCTTTGGGATGTTTCACAACCAGGGGTGTCCTCAATATTTTCCCCATCAGCTGTGCAAGAGGTTTAAGAGCAGTGTGTTATGTTTATACGTCCCCCAAATACACCCTTTCTCATACCCTTCCTGGCTCATGCATCATCCTGTGTATGTCCCCCCACCCACCCACCTCCTCTATGTGTACCTTCAACATAATGTTTTGTTACAGGGTTTGGATCTCTTGATTTTTGTAAGCTGATCACAATCTTCTCGCCCCAACACTGGCCTCTATTATGCCATGACTCCTAGCTTCTTCAAAGACAGCCCTTTGCAGCACCAAGGTTAGGGTCAGCAGCTCAGAGCACAAGGCAGGATCACAGCAGACAACATAAGCTTAGTTGAAAAATAGCATGGGGGGGGGGGGGGGCAAGAGGGGAGAAATATGACGTGGGAAAGAAGGCAAAGAAGGTGTCTCTAGGGACAGGTAGTGCTGAAAACAAGGGCACCTGTGGGAGGGGGAAGGAAAATGAGGAAGAGGTGGTATGTAAGGGGAAAAGAAAGCTTGGAGCTCACAAGAGCAAAGACGAGAAAAGGGGGGGGGGGGGTTGGAAGGAGAGCTGTCTGAGTGTCAATTGGTGCAGGTCCATGCACCCCCTTGCTGGAGGAACTGTGTTTGTGCCATACATCACACGACAGGCTCATTGACAACAGCTCATGAGGCCCATGCACCCGCTGTCACTAGGGTCCTTCATTATTGCAACTCATGGTACTGTCACACCCATTGTAGACTGTATAAAGAACACTGCATCATTTGCCAGTGCACTGCTCTTTTGTTATACAGGTCAAGCAGCCCAGGAGAGGGAGGAGGAGATGCTGGCCCAGGAAGGGGAGCAGACGGAGGCCCCCCCCCCCCCCGAGACAATAGTTGAGGCCCAGCCTGCCTCTACCAGCACCACCGGAGTTCAGGTGCCCACCACCAGTGTGGCACCCATAAAAGCTGCAACCTCCAGCCAGCAGCAGTCACCTCCTGCTGACCGGACCCATACCCCCACCCCCATGGATACTGACCTGTCCACCCCCACTTCATCTGCCCCATTGTCCCGCCTACTTCTTTCCTCTAACTCCTCATCATTCCCTACTTCCATCTCCTGTTTGTCCCGCTTGGCCCCACTCTGAGGAGCAGCACCACCCTTCCTCCATCCCTGGCTGCAACAGCAGCAAGCTCCCCCCCCCCAGGCATGACGAGCAGGCCTTTTCAGGGTCACATCATAGTGCTGCACCACCTCCACGTGGCCCTGAAGAGGTCACACTGGCTGACCTGTGGGAGGAGCTGTGGCTGGTGCGGCATGAGCTGCTGCTGTGGCAGGGAGTGGCAGATGTGAGGCACCACATAAGGGCCCATGATGGCAGGTTGGCTACTGTGCAGGGTTCTTTGGCAAACCTGGCCCTGACAGTGGCCAACCTGACATTGGGCCTGGTGCGGGCAGCGATCATCAGGCCTGAAGATGTCTGATGGTCCTTATCCCACAGACTCACAGGGTCTAGCTCCTTTGGGGGGGGGGGGGCTGTTCTATCCCAGCACCATCTCCCTCTTCCCCACCCCTGCCATCCCTCAGCCCTTCCCCCTTCCTTCCATTGTATATAGTTCAGTTCTTTTTTTTTAAGTTATTTAAAAAAATTAAAAATGTTAAATTTTAGAAGAATCAGGCTGGCTTGGACATTACTATGGGCAGCTGTAACATTCATCACACACAGCAAAGTATGAAGAAATTGATTTATATCCTATCCTCTCCACTGTGACCCAGTCTCATACCAAAGTTAGGGAGTGTTCCAGAGCCTGCTTCCAATATACACCACTAAAGGTGCACAGCCTATATATACCCTCACAGTTGATCCTTAATATGACACATGATATATGCTGTACTCAGTCTGGACTATGTGGGAAAACCAAAACCATAAGGAGATATAGCACTTGAGTGAGGGTTCACACAAGACCCAGAACCCAGCTCTATGGCCAAATCTGTGCCATGCAGGGGAGGCTATGAACAACCTGAACATTTCCACAAAGCACCAGTCTAGGTGTGAAGGGGACATGTTAAAGGACAGATACAAAGATTAAGCAGTAAAAGTGAACTGCTAGGCTTTAATGGGTACAATGCAGAGCTCAGCACTGCTAACAGATGTCGCTAAATCCATAAAGGCAGAACCTCCACATTGAAGCCTACAGAGACCTCCAGTAGGCCTTGCATTATGCCCAGTTACCATCAATATGCCAGACCCAAACACATGGCCCATGTGCATGGTCCACAAATACACATGATGACTATTTTATGAGTGGTTCCATAAATGTGCATGCCTAGGTGTGTGTGTAGGCCAGGGTCTAGCCAGTTCCACCCACCCGCACCCCCTCTTGCTAGGGAAAGTCAATATTCCTCTGTATGAAAAGTGTTGTTGCTGTACCCTTGAATGGACATTGGTGGAGGTTTGGACAAGACAACAGATATTGATGTTAAACAGCAGAAGCAAACTCTGAATAATAATTATTAACTTTAAACTTACATTCAGTGTGGATGACCATGCTAAGGAACTACCTGTGGAATGTGCCATTACAACATGCCCACCAAAGTGGCTCCTCTTTGACCTATGTGTGGTACCCAAGCTACTGTTGCTCACATCAAGGAGCCAAAAGACATCCACCAAATGACTATGTTAAGCAAATGTTTCACTCACTACTTATGGACAGGAGAGCCCTAGAATACTGCTATTGTGGTCCCGATTGCTAATTAATATCTAATGAAGTGGAAGGCACACAGTGTGTATGACTTAACTGTAAACGTGCTCTCTCTCTACACATTGCAAACATGGTTGTTCCAAACTCTCACATGTATTACACATGTCTCCTATGGGTGCATTTGAATAGACATCATATTGCATGAAATTAGCAAAACAACATTCATCAAATTTTAATATAAATCTCATTCTCCGAGGACAAGCAGGCTGCTTGTTCTCACTGATGGGTGACGTCCACGGCAGCCCCTCCAATCGGAATCTTCACTAGCAAAGGCCTTTGCTAGTCCTCACGCGCCCATGCGCACCGCGCATGCGCGGCCCTCTTCCCGCCCGAAACCGGTTCGTGCCGGCCAGTCTCTTTTTGACTTTCGCTAACTAAAAAAAAAAAAAAAAGGATTTTGGAAAAGGACCTTTTCGGTCTTTTTCCCTTTCCGCTATTTACAGTTTTTGCCCCGGTAAGTTTTCTTTCGTCTTCGGGGTAGGCCCTTTTCAGGCCTCGGGTCGAATTTTTTTCTTCCCCTCTTTTTGGTGCCTACCGCAATTACGAGTTTTGATTTCGCCGGCGTGATTTTTCCGCCCATGTCATCGAAGTCTCCCAGCGGCTTCAAGAAGTGCACCCAGTGCGCCCGGGTAATCTCGCTCACTGACAGGCACGCGTCGTGTCTTCAGTGTCTGGGGGCTGGGCACCGGCCGCAGGCCTGTAGTCTGTGCTCCCTTTTACAAAAGCGGACTCAGGTAGCGAGATTGGCCCAGTGGAACGTTTTGTTCTCGGGCTCTTCGTCGGCATCGGCACCGGGAGTATCGAGTGCTTCGACGTCGACAGCATCTAGACCTCCGTCCTCGGCCGCGAGTGCATCGAGGCATCGACCCTCTGCATCGGGGCTGAGACATCGGAAGGCTGCGTCGGCGTCGGTGGTACCGGGACCTCCACTTCTGCTGATGTCGTCGGACGGTGGTGCTTCGACTGGAGTGCAGGTGAGGGCTGTCCATTCCCTTGCTGGTGGCGGTGAGCCTTCGGGTGGGTCTCCCCCTACCCTGAGGGCTCCTACGGTACAGCCCCCCCGAGACCGACCTTCTTCGGCCTCGGCCCAGAGGAAGCGACGGCTGGATTCTACGTCCTCCTCGTCGGTGCCGGGAAGCTCCGGTGACATGCTTCGTCCCAAGAAGTCGAAGAAGCATCGACACCGGTCCCCTTCCCGTATCGGCACCGAGAGCTCTGGGTCGCCGAGGGACTCAGCACCCAGTAGGCATCGGCACCAAGAGGACCGCTCACCCTCTGTTCAAGAGGTGTCGATGCGCTCCACTATGGACAGCCCGGAACAGCCTCCACGCCCGGAACAGACTCTGACATCGACACCTGCATCGGCTTCCACGTCTTTCTCCACAGCCGCTCTGCACGAGAGTCTCCGGGCCGTTCTTCCAGAGATTCTGGGAGAGCTGTTGCGCCCTTCCCCTCCGGTACCGGGGGTGCTTGCACCACCGGTACCGTCGAGTGAGGCGCCGGCTGGCCCCTTGCCCGGGGTGAGGTCTCCGACATCGGTGCCGCGTGCGGTACCGACTGCGGTCGCCTCCCAGGAAGGCTCCCCGACGACGTCGGCGGAGGGAGCTTCGCCGGTGTGGGCGAGGGAGTCTACCTCTCGACGCTCCCACCATGGCCGTGGTTCCACGGAGTCGAGCCGGGCACGGCTTCAGACACAGGTCCGTGAACTTGTGTCTGATACCGAAGGTGAGGCCTCGTGGGAAGAGGAGGAGGACATCAGATATTTCTCTGACGAGGAGTCTGAGGGCCTTCTTTCTGATCCCACTCCCTCCCCTGAAAGGCGGCTTTCTTCTCCCGAGAGTCTGTCTTTTGCGGCCTTTGTCCGGGAGATGTCTATGGCCATCCCCTTCCTGGTGGTTGTGGAGGACGAGCCCAGGGCTGAAATATTTGAGCTCCTGGACTATCCTTCTCCACCTAAGGAAGCGTCCACAGTACCCATGCATCATGTCCTAAAAAAGACATTGCTGGCGAACTGGACCAAGCCACTAAGTAATCCCCACATTCCCAAGAAGATCGAGTCCCAGTACCGGATCCATGGGGACCCAGAGCTGAGCTAAGCCCCAGCGCGCTCGCTCTCGTCAGCAGCGTGCGCCTCAGCAAGGCCCCTCGGCTCCCCAGCAAAAGCAAGGGACGAGCTTTTGACTGGCTCCAGCAGAGCATAGCCGACATCCAAGTGTCAGTGCCAGGCGACCTGCCAGTCGGAGGGAGGTTGAAAGGTTTTCTCTCATAACCTCCGATCAGTGGGTTCTTCAAATAGTCCGGCAAGGATACACCCTCAATTTGGCCTCCAAACCTCCAAATTGTCCACCGGGAGCTCAGTCTTACAGCTTCCAGCACAAGCAGGTACTTGCAGAGGAAATCTCCGCCATTCTCAGCGCCAATGCGGTCAAGCCCGTGCCATCCGGGCAAGAAGGGCTGGGATTCTATTCCAGGTACTTCCTTGTGGAAAAGAAAACAAGGGGGATGCGTCCCATCCTAGACCTAAGGGCCCTGAACAAATATCTGGTCAAGGAAAAGTTCAGGATGCTTTCCCTGGGCACCCTTCTTCCCATGATTCAGGAAAACGATTGGCTATGCTCTCTGGACTTGAAGGACGCCTACACTCACATCCCGATACTGCCGGCTCACAGACAGTATCTGCGATTTCAGCTGGGCACACGTCACTTCCAGTACTGTGTGCTACCCTTTGGGCTCGCCTCCGCGCCCAGAGTGTTCACGAAGTGCTTGGCTGTAGTAGCAGCGGCACTTCGCAGGCTTGGGGGTACACGTGTTCCCATATCTCGACGATTGGCTGGTGAAGAACACATCCGAGGCAGGAGCTCTACAGTCCATGCAGATGACTATTCGCCTCCTGGAGCTACTGGGGTTTGTGATAAATTATCCGAAGTCCCACCGTCTTCCAGTGCAGAAACTCAAATTCATAGGAGCTCTGTTGGACTCTCGGACGGCTCGCGCCTATCTCCCAGAGACGAGAGCCAACAACTTGACCCTCGTCTCGCGGGTGCGAGCGTCCCAGCAGATCACAGCTCAGCAGATGTTGAGATTGCTGGGCCACATGGCCTCCACAGTTCATGTGACTCCCATGACCCGCCTTCACATGAGATCTGCTCAATGGACCCTAGCTTCCCAGTGGTTTCAGGCTGCTGGGGATCTAGAGGACGTGATCCACCTGTCCACGAGTTTTCTCAAATCCCTGTATTGGTGGACGATTTGGTCCAATTTGACTCTGGGACGTCCTTTCCAAATTCCTCAGCCACAAAAAGTGCTGACCACGGATACGTCTCTCCTGGGGTGGGGAGCTCATGTCGATGGGCTTCACACCCAAGGAAGCTGGTCCCTCCAGGAACGCGATCTGCAGATCAATCTCCTGGAGTTATGAGCGGTTTGGAACGCTCTGAAGGCTTTCAGAGATCGGCTGTCCCACCAAATTATCCAAATTCAGACAGACAACCAGGTTGCCATGTATTACATCAACAAGCAGGGGGGCACCGGATCTCGCCCCCTGTGTCAGGAAGCCGTCAGCATGTGGCTCTGGGCTCGCCGTCAGGGCATGGTGCTCCAAGCCACATATCTGGCAGGCATAAACAACAGTCTGGCCGACAGGTTGAGCAGGATTATGCAACCTCACGAGTGGTCGCTCAATTCCCGTGTAGTGCGACAGATCTTCCAGGTGTGGGGCACCCCCTTGGTAGATCTCTTCGCATCTTGAGCCAACCACAAAGTCCCTCAGTTCTGTTCCAGGCTTCAGGCCCACAGCAGACTGGCATCGGATGCCTTCCTCCTGGACTGGGGGGAGGGTCTGCTGTATGCTTATCCTCCCATACCTCTGGTGGGGAAGACTTTGTTGAAACTCAAGCAAGACCGAGGCACCATGATTCTGATTGCTCCTTTTTGGCCGCGTCAGATCTGGTTCCCTCTTCTTCTGGAGTTGTCCTCCGAAGAACCGTGGAGATTGGAGTGTTTTCCGACCCTCATCACACAGGATGAAGGGGCGCTTCTGCATCCCAACCTCCGGTCTCTGGCTCTCACGGCCTGGATGTTGAGAGCGTAGACTTTGCCTCTTTGGGCCTGTCGGAGGGTGTCTCCCGCATCTTGCTTGCTTCCAGGAAAGATTCCACTAAGAGGAGTTACTTCTTTCTATGGAGGAGGTTTGCCGTCTGGTGTGACAGCAAGGCCCTAGATCCTCGCTCTTGTCCTACACAGACCCTGCTTGAATACCTTCTGCACTTGTCTGAGTCTGGTCTCAAGACCAACTCTGTAAGGGTTCACCTTAGTGCAATCAGTGCATACCATTACCGTGTGGAAGGTAAGCCGATCTCAGGACAGCCTTTAGTTGTTCGCTTCATGAGAGGTTTGCTTTTGTCAAAGCCCCCTGTCAAGCCTCCTACAGTGTCATGGGATCTCAATGTCGTTCTCACCCAGCTGATGAAACCTCCTTTTGAGCCACTGAACTCCTGCCATCTGAAGTACTTGACCTGGAAGGTCATTTTCTTGGTGGCAGTTACTTCAGCTCGTAGAGTCAGTGAGCTGCAGGCCCTGGTAGCCCAGGCCCCTTACACCAAATTTCATCATAACAGAGTAGTCCTCCGCACTCACCCTAAGTTCTTGCCAAAGGTTGTGTTGGAGTTCCATCTGAACCAGTCAATTGTCTTGCCAACATTCTTTCCCCGTCCTCATTCCTGCCCTGCTGCACGTCAGCTGCACACTTTGGACTGCAAGAGAGCATTGGCCTTCTATCTGGAGCGGACACAGCCCAACAGACAGTCCGCCCAATTGTTTGTTTCTTTTGATCCCAACAGGAGGGGAGTGGCTGTGGGGAAACGCACCATATCCAATTGGCTAGCAGATTGCATTTCCTTCACTTACGCCCAGGCTGGGCTGGCTCTTGAGGGTCATGTCACGGCTCATAATGTTAGAGCCATGGCAGCGTCGGTAGCCCACTTGAAGTCAGCCACTATTGAAGAGATTTGCAAAGCTGCGACGTGGTCATCTGTCCACACATTCACATCTCATTACTGCATGCAGCTTCACTCGGTTCGGGCAGTCAGTGCTTCAGAATCTGTTCGGGGTTTAGAATCCAACTCCACCCCCCTAGGCCCAATTTTTATTCTGTTCCAGGCTACACTCTCAGTTAGTTGGATAAGTTGTTAGGTCAATCTCAGTTATGTCCTCGCCGTTGCGAGGCCCAATTGACCATGTTTGTTGTTTTGAGTGAGCCTGGGGGCTAGGGATACCCCATCAGTGAGAACAAGCAGCCTGCTTGTCCTCGGAGAAAGCGAATGCTACATACCTGTAGAAGGTATTCTCCGAGGACAGCAGGCTAATTGTTCTCACAAACCCGCCCGCCTCCCCTTTGGAGTTGTCTTCCCTTCTCTTTGTCTTGCTACATACAGTATGAGACTGGCCGGCACGAGCCGGTTTCGGGCGGGAAGACGGCCGTGCATGCGCGGTGCGCATGGGCGCGCGAGGACTAGCAAAGGCCTTTGCTAGTGAAGATTCCGATTGGAGAGGCTGCCGTGGACGTCACCCATCAGTGAGAACAATCAGCCTGCTGTCCTTGGAGAATACCTTCTACAGGTATGTAGCATTCGCTCATTCTGTTGGTTTATTACTTGGGTAACAAAGGCCGCAGGGAGTTTCAATTTACGAAATTTACCAACATGTACCAAAAGCCGTGAAAACAACACATGATCACCTAAACTTCCGGAAATCATTAAAAACCAACCTGTTCAAAAAGGCCTACTGCACCGACCCAACTTAAATGCCTGTACCTTTCAACACAACGAAACCAAAGCTCGTAATGGACATATAAGAAGTTTTCCTCTCTATAATTCTCTTCCTCTCTATGATTCCCTAATGTGTCTGTTACACATGAACCTTATTCTACCACAACATTACTGTATTTGTTCATACTGGAATTGGCGAACGCCTTTACGGTACTATGTAAGCCACATTGAGCCTGCAAATAGGTGGGGAAATGTGGGATATAAATGTAACAAAAACAAATAAAAAAAAATTTCCTCTTTGTACCCTTCACAAAGGGCCACTTCCAGTGGTGGGTCTCATTCAGCAGAGATTTCTATCCTCCCCCTGTGGCAATCATGGAAATGTTACTCAAGTGGGAACTGTCGGCAATGTACAACTTTTTGTTTAATCTGGAAATGCAACATGATATTCTACCAGACCACAGGGAGAACTTGGTAGTAGGGTTGTCGGCATTCATTACATGAACAGCCATGAGTTTCATTTGTATGCCTAGGAGACATTACATAAACATTGAAGTGATGAGTTCTTAATATGTTGACATCAAAACTAACTGGAGTTGCCCCAGGATAGGTTGAAGATGATCTGTGAATATGTGAAAAGGATCTAGCAATTAAGTAGGACACAGGTAAGACATAGAGGGTTACCGATATACAAGAAGAGGAACCTGTCTACTATATTCACAGTCCATAGGTTCACAAAAGTAGATTCAAACACATTCCTTTCCTGGACCTAAAGGAGCATGTACAACATGGTATCAGGTACTGTGTCCACACTCCCCTACTAACGTGCCTGCTAGTCAAACAACTGAAATATAAAATACTGCCCTCGATAAGTCACGAGTGTCCCGACTCTGTCCACTTTGTACTGTACTTAAAACCCTGTTAAATGATGGTGAGGTGACACAAGGGGTGCCTATCAGTAATGAAATAAGCCTAACCTATCATACCTGGTGTGCTAGATTAGCTTCCTCTGGTCTCAAAGATCACAGACCTCATTATTAAGGTGTAGTGGAGTGTCTCTGCTCACCTTTAACAAAGGGGAGTTGCTATACACTTTGACATTAAAGGAGAGTGGAATATGTGAACCACCTCTAGACCTTCACATGTATCGGCTTACCAGGTAAATATCCATATGCTGAATCATGTAAAACATCTATGTGGAGGGGCATAATCGAACGAAAACGTCTATCTCCATTGGTGTTTATCTCCGAGAACGGGTCCGTGAAGGGGCAGACCGAACCGTATTTTCGCAAAAAATAGACGTCCATGTTTTATTCGACAGTTTGTGAGCTGGGCGTTTTTGTTTTTCAGCCCAGCCCAGCTCAAAAACGAATAAATCCAAGGCATTTGTTCGTGGGAGGGGCCAGGATTCGTAGTGCACTGGTCCCCCTCACATGCCAGGACACCAACCGGGCACCCTAGGGGGCACTTTTACAAAAACAAAAAAAAAAGGTAAAAGAGCTCCCAGGTGCATAGCACCCTTCCCTTGTGTGTTGAGCCCCCCCAAATCCCCCTCAAAACCCACTGCCCACAAGTCTACACCATTACTATAGCCCTAAGGGGTGAAGGGGGGGTTTGGGGGGGGTTGGACGACTAAGCATTAAGCAGCACAATTGTAACAGGTAGGGGGGGATGGGCCTGGGTCCACCTGCCTGAAGTCCACTGCCCCACCTAACAACTGCTCCAGGGACCTGCATACTGCTGCCAGGGAGGTGGGTATGACATTTGAGGGTGAAAATAAAAAGTTGTGAAACATCATTTTTTGTGGTGGGAGGGGGTTAGTGACCACTGGGGGAGTGACCACTGGGGGAGTCAGGGGAGGTCATCCCCGATTCCCTCTGGGGGTAATCTGGTCATTTAGGGCACTTTTTCGGGCCTTATTCGTGAAAAAACAGGGTCCAGGAAAAGTGCCCTAAATTCTAGCTACAAACGCATACTTTTTTTCCATTATTGGCGAAAGGCGCCCATCTCTGTTCGGGTGATAACCATGCCTCTGTCCCGCCTTCACCACGCCTCCGACACGCCCCCGTCAACTTTGTACGCTTCCGCGATGGAGTGCAGTTGAAAACGTCCAAGTTCAGCTTTCGATTATACCGCGTTATTCGTTTTTGTGAGATAAACGTCCATCTCCCGATTTAGGTCGGAACTTGGGCGTTTTTCTCGTTCGATTATAAGCAGGATAGTGTGGTTCTAGGTTCTCTGTGGCTTTAAGCACCTGCTGAGGACACTACCTCAGCTTTGCCCTGTACAAAGGGGTTTTGCTCATGTTTGCCAAGGAGTTGGAAACACACTACTGGCTGGGGGGGGGGGGGGGGGGTGCTACTTTATAACCAGTTAGGCCTCTGCATCATTGGCCAAGAGCAACTTACACACATAGAGCAAAGGAGAAAATGAGCTAAAGGTGAAGCAACCTCCAGACCAAGTGCTTATACAACTACTCATACATAAGTGGAGGGTACAGTTATACATACCATTTGTCCTCCACAAGCGAACCATGAACACAGTGTCTGCAGGGTAATCTGGATGGAGCTGTTTCTGGGGGACTTATTTAGTGTAACAATGTTGCTCTAAGGCAGCTTTGTCCAACCTTTTTCAATGGAGGGACACATGTTCTATTTTCATTTTGAGGGCCCAAACACGCACTGGCATTCTTGTGGCACATGTTTTGTCAAATAGTGGTCAAATATGACAGTGTGTGGTGTCCTTACCCATCAACCAGTCTGTCAAGTTTCCCTCCCACCCTTCACCCACTCTCCATGTCTCTCATGTAGCCCCCAGTCCTCACCTAGTTTCTCTCTCATGTATTCCCCAAGCCTTCAGGCAGTGTCTCTTATGTACCCCTCCCACAATCTCACAGTCTCTTTCTTCTGATCTGGCTTCAGCTGCAGAGGTTACAGCAGGATTCCTGTTTTCCTACCGTGACTGCACTCTCTGCAAGCTTGAACCTCACAGTCCTGGAAGTTTGGATTGATCTTATGTTTGCAAAGTCTCACAAGACTTGCAACTGTGAGACCAACCTGGACATCCTGCACCACACAGGTGAAGCCTGTAGAGAGACAAGTTGCCACTGGGATGGAAGAGTCTTGCTGTAAGCCCCAGAACAATTGTCACGCTTCTCAGGGCCAGATATAAATATTAGGAGGGCAGGATTCTAGGCTGTGGTCCATAGGTTCAACAAGCTGGCTCAAAGGTGAACACTCTAGTTCTCCGTATAACCTCAACCTAGAGCGCCAAGATCAGAGTCTGGGGCCATTGACTACCAATCAGTGACTTTTTGTGCCAGTATGGCATACCGGCACCTTTGTTCTGAGGGTCGGCTCACCTGCCCACCTTTGGCTCCCCAACTTTCTGTTTTTTGCCCCCTGCTTTGACATCTAAATACCCAAAGTCGCAGCGGCGAACCGGCAGTGAAACTAAGCAGCAGGCAGGCTCGCCTCCTCATCGCTTCCCTTCCCTTTCAACGTCCCACCTTCCTCTGATGTAATTTCCTTTCCACAAGGGTGGGATGCTGAGAGGGAAGGGAAGCGACGAGGAGGCGAGCCTGCCTGCTGCTTAGTTTCTCTGCTGGTTCACCGCTGCAACTTCAGGTAAATAGAAGATATCAACACAGGGGGCACGAATGGAAAGTTGGGGAGCTGAGGATCGGCAGGTGGGGCTGGGATTGGAATGATCTTGGGGGCAGGTGGAGGCTGGGGTGAGTCATTGGACATGGAAGGGAGGAGGAGGAAGGAGAATAGCTGGACATGGATGAGGGAAGGATAGGGGCAAAGGAGAATTGCTGGACATGGATGGGAGGGGAGGACGGGAGAAAGGAGAATCGCTGGACATGGATGGTAGGGGAGGGCAGAGGAGAGAGGAGAATCAGTGGACATGGATGGGAGTGGAGGGCAGGGGAGAGAGGAGAATCACTAGACATGAATGGGAGGGAAGAATAGCAAAGGAGAATCGCTGGACATGGATGGGAGGAGAGGGCAAGGGAGAGAGGAGAATCGCTGGACATGAATGGGAGGGAAGAAAAGGGGCAAAGGAGAATCGCTGGACATGGATGGGAGGGGAGGGCAGGGGAGAGAGGAGAGTTGCTGGGCATGGATGGGTGGAGGGGAGGGCAGGGCAGGAGAAATGTTGGGCATGGATGGAGGAGAGGGAAGACAGGAAGGAGATGCACATGGATGGAGGGGAGAGAGGAGAAATGCTGGACATGGAAGGGATGGGAGGACAGGGGAGAGAGGAGAATTGCTGGACATGAATGAGCGGGGAGGGCAGTGAAGAGAGGAGAATTGCTGGACATGGATGGGAGGGAAGAATAGGGGCAAAGGAGAATCACTGGATATTGATGGGAGGGAGGAGAGTTGCTGGACATGGATGGATGGAGAGGGAAGTCAGGAAGGAGATGCACATGGATGGAGGGGAAGGGAGAGAGGAGAAATGCTGGACGTGGAGGGGAGGGCAGGGCAGGAGAAATGTTGGGCATGGATGGAGGAGAGGGAAGACAGGAAGGAGATGCACATGGATGGAGGGGAGGGGAGAGAGGAGAAATGCTGGACATGGAAGGGATGGGAGGACAGGGGCGAGAGGAGAATTAGTAACATAGTAGATGACGGCAGAAAAAGACCCGCATGGTCCATCCAGTCTGCCCAAGACAAACTCCTTACCTTGAATTTGTACCTGTCCTTTTCAGGGCACAGACCATATAAGTCTGCCCAGCAGTATTTCCCGCCTCCCAACCACCAGTCCCGCCTCCCATCACCGGCTCTGGTACAGACCGTATAAGTCTGCCCTCCCCTATCCTCGCCTCCCAACCACCACCCCCTCTTCCCCCCAACTGCTCCGCCGAATTGCTGGACATGAATGAGCGGGGAGGGCAGGGAAGAGAGGAGAATTACTGGACATGGATGGGAGGGAAGAATAGGGGCAAAGGAGAATCACTGGACATGGATGGGAGAGAGGAGAGTTGCTGGACATGGATGGATGGAGAGGGAAGACAGGAAGGAGATGCACATGGATGGAGGGGCAGGGAGAGAGGAGAAATGCTGGATGGATGGAGTGGAGGGCAGGGAAGAGAAATGTTGGAGGGAAGGAAAGACAGAGGAAGGACATGCACACGGATGGAGGGGGACAAGAGAAATGCTGGACAGATGGAGGAGAGGGAAGACAGAGGAAGGAGATGCACATGGATGGTGGGGAAGGGAGAGAGTTGAAATGCTGGACATGGATGGAGAGGAGGAAAGAGAGAGGAAGTGAGATGAACATGGATGGAGGGGAGGGAAGAGAGGAAGTGAGATGAACATGGATGGAGGAGAGGGAAAGAGAGGAAGTGAGATGAACATGGATGGAGGGAAGGAGAGAGGAGAAATGCTGGACATGGATGGATGAGAGGGAAGAGAGAGGAAGGAGATGCATATGGATGGAGGGGAGGGAAGAATAGGAAGGAGATGCATACTGATGGAGATGAGGGAAAGGGAAAAGAGGAGAAAAACTGCACATGGATGAAGAAAATAGGCAAAAACTGGATCCACTCTATACCTCCTTCAGTTAAGTCTGCGGAGGACCCAGCTTTTACCTATGGATGTAGAGCAAGAAATGAAGAAGAAAGGAGGAAAGTAAAGAAATAAATGGAAAGGAATCCCTGGAAATGGAGTTGAGGGAACAGATAGAGAATCAGAGACTGGGACTGACATGATCATAAAAACAAAGTCACTAGACAACTAAGGTAGAAAAAATCATTTTATTTTAATTTTAGTGTTTGGAATATGTCCAATTTGAGAATTTACATCTGCTATCTTATTTTGCACTGGGTATACTAGAGCTGTAAAATCTTACAGAAATTATTTATAATAAAAAAATTCAAGTTTTTTTGTCTCCTATATTGGTATAATATTTTCAATGATGCCTGTTTATATGTGGCTAACATGGATGTGGCCATCATAGGGGCAGAGCCATACACAGTGCCAACCCCCCCCCCCCCCATAATGAGTACCAGTACTTTTTTCCTACAAAAAAAGCACTGCAAATCCCAGACTACTTTGGGAAATATGTTTAAAACCTGGACTAGCCAAAGTCTCCCTCATGGAATGGTTAACATGGCAGCTCTCTTTTTAATATCTACAAAACACAGGCCCTGCCCTAATCCTTCCCATGGGAGGGAGTCCATTTGGGATGAGGTGGATGCAGCACCGTGTACTTTAATGCCACCACTAGAAGAAATGATGGGAATGGGTGTTTCCATACATATGGAGGTGAATGGGGTTGTGTGCCCTTAGGGCTAGTGCACATCACAGACTGACTATTGAGAGGACTCACAACCCTCTCCCTATCTTAACAGCACCAAGATTGTGTGCATGCCCTAGAAAGGTAGCAGCACCAGACCCAGGTCTAACATCAAAGCCATCAGCTATGTAAAACAGGGAAGGGGATAAAATGAAAATATCACAGAAATGCACACGGGAAAGGCTATTTCACATATCACTGGTCTTCAGCTAAAAGAAAACTTCATAACGTATCTGCAAAGGATGGACTCACCCCAATTGCAGTGGATGGATGGACCTGTAAGTACTTACTTTTAATTTAAAGTTAATGTTAGTGTGGTATAAGTGCCTGAAAATAGTAGACAGCTTCTGTAATCATTAACTCACCCCATTAGACTAGACTTGTGTCACTGGTGTTCTCACATAAATTACTCCATGGTGCTTTAAAGCACACACTGAAGATTTTTCAGATGGGGTGAAAAAGGGCCTTGGGCCAGAAAGCAAATTAAGCATACTTCATTGTAACCTTTATTACACAGCTCATTTAGGCCCTCATGATCAAAAGCCCTGCGCTGTTCCAAACAGCACCCTAAAAATAGCGCCAGGACAGCGCAGGGCTTTTCTGCATCGATGATCAAAGATAATGCATGCAAATCTAAGCAGCGCTATTATCTTTGATTATCATGTTGAAGTGCGGGAGAATTGCGCCTGAGCATGCGCTCAGCACAATCCTCCCGCACTTGTTTGACAGGTCTGGGCTGTCAAAAGCCCAAACCTGTCAAACAGCCTGCCCCAAGGCCCGAACAACGAGGCCCCCCCCCCCAAACCCCCAGAAAACGTCGTGGCCGCCGCCGGCCAAACCCTCTCCCACCCTCCCACCCAGCTACGGGGGGTGGGGGGGGCTGGAGGTCCGGTGGGTCTCCAACCCCCAGAAATCATTGCTCCATCGATGGGGGGGGGGGGGGGGGGGCTGGAGGTCCGGTGGACCTCCAGCCCACCCCAAATCCTCCCCCAGCGTTCTCCTTAAATTCCCTGGTGGTCCGTGGTGTCGTGACACCCCCCTGGCCCCGTCCCGGCCCCCCTACCTTGTGTTGGAGGAGGGACGCAGCCTGCCTGCCTCCCTCCTCTTCCTGTCAGTCGAAGCCCAAAATGACGGCGCCCAGCACCGCCCACTGCTTCCTGGGATGCACTGGGCGGGGCTACATACCATGTAAGGGAGTGATTTCCTTACATGGTCTGTAGCCCTGCCAAGTGCATCCCAGGATGCAGTGGGCGGTGCTGGGCGCCGCCATTTTGGGCTTTGACTGACAGGAAGAGGAGGGAGGCAGGCAGGCTGCGTCCCTCCTCCAACACAAGGTAGGATTTGGGGTGGGCTGGAGGTCCACCGGACATCTAGCCCCCCCCCCCCCCGTTGATGGAGCAACGATTTCTGGGGGTTTCGGGGGCTGGAGACCCACCGGACCTCCAGCCCCCCCACCCCCCCGTTGATGGAGCAACGATTTCTGGGGGTTTCGGGGGCTGGAGACCCACCGGACCTCCAGCCCCCCCACCCCCCTGTTGATGGATCGACGATTTCTGGGGGTTTCGGGGGCTGGAGACCCACCGGACCTCCAGCCCCCGTTCGCGTTTGCCTTGGGGGGGGGGGAGGGGGGCCTGCCAGCATGCAACTGCATGCTGGACAGGGCTCACCATTCCTCCCCAATGATCCGCAAAATCTAACGCCAGCTCAGAGCTGGCGTTGATTTTGCTGCGGCCAGCGACCCAATCTTTGGCGCGCTGGTCGCTGATCATTGGGGATGAATGCGTTAAGCGCCAATTAGCATGCATTTGCAAGCTAATTGCTCTAGAAGCCCTGTTTAGCATGCATTTGCATGCTACTTGCGCTGAGAGCCCTCGAGTGCGTTGTTTCAGGCGCTCGAGGGCTCTGATCATGGGTCAGCTGCAAACTCAGGCGCTAGTATGGCGTTAACAGCCTCTAGCGCCAGAGTTTGCTTTTGATCATGAGGGCCTCAGGAACCAAGTTTAAAGAGTGGAAGACATCACCAACACCTTGCATCTCTTAACAGATGCTAATCACTCCAAATAACTGTTCCATTGGCAGTGACTGAACAGGTGGTGGGAGAGGGGTCAGACCACCTGTAGGCCAATTAACAGTTCAATTGCCTATTACTTAACAAGTGCTGCAGGGGGCAGGCAGAAAGCTGTAGTACATCTTTTCTATCTTCATCCAGATGATAGTAATTCTTCATTAAGCTACTCACTTTCCTTCATGCCAGATCTATAAATAGATAGGTGAGACATTTAGTTAAAACCGCACAAAACCACTTTTCTGAAAAATGGAAATACCCCTACATACCTGAGCATTAAAGGTTCTACAAGAGCCTTATCAGTACATTGCTAAAAGGTAATGGCATTATGTGAACATTAAGTTGTGTGACACTCCTGAACCTGAGGTTTAACCAATGGGGGATTGTGTAAATGTTTAACATTGAGGAGAAGCAGGTGAGGATGAAGAGTCTCTCAAATAATAAGTTAAGTGGTCATCTTTCACTCACAATATGTCAAGTGGGGTATCCTAGTTTACTGAAATACTGTTTAAAATCAGTAGTGACATAGGTTTCCCACAGTCCTGCTTTTCTAGCTCATTATGATAACAAATGGGATAGCTTCATAGTTTACCCCTTTCCCCACACAACTTTGTGGCACCATCTGTTGCTAATTAAAGCACACAAACTATACTGCTTAGCCTGCCTAATCCTCCTAGATCAGAGAGTGGTTCACATTTGGGCCTCAAATGCTAGAATACCAGGACACCTCAGACTAATGGTCCATGGAATAAAAACAGAGCCTTGGGTCAGTATAGCATTCTGAGGAGGGGGTGGGGGAAGACAACCAAACCTTGACACTTTCTTGACCTTTAGTTAGACATACAGTACCTATCCCACATACCAAACAGCACTTACACATCTTACCAGCCTCCAATTGCATAGTTCAACATTTCAACAATGAAGATCCATACATTATTGCCCATTGTGTTGATCACATGGTTTAAGGCTGCAAAAAAAATAAAAATATACAGCAGTGTAATGCATTTGGTTACTTTCCTGATGAGTCCTATTTAAGTAAAAAAAAAAAAATTAACACTTGCTGTATCCAGCAAACAAACCCTACAGTTTAATACCTCCCTCTCCCATTACTTATTGTACCATGTACACATCACCACAACTCAATACTTACACATTACTCTCTACCACAAATCCTAACAGATGGAAAGGTTATTCACAGAGTATACTCACAAACATATTAACATTTCCACACCTGTTTCCTATCTTACCACCACAATCATTGCTACCTAGGTCACAGTGAAAGGTTTCTTGGCATCTTTGGTCAGGGAAGTGAATGAGGAGTATCTGAGGAGGTTTAGAAGGCCCAAGGCACCTCTTACCAACATGCATACAGTCATTGTCCCAAACATTTGATCATGCACTTTACCTCAAACATTAATCTCACCTTTATACGTGCCTCTTAAACACCCACATCTGTGCAGAGAAGCCATAAGGTCACAGCTGCCAGCATACCACCTAAGCTAAAAGTGAGGGGATGGAAGGTAGAAACAAAAAAAAGATTAAAATATGACACAATTGTTAAGCATTAAAGGCCTATACCCCCCCCCCCCCCCACAAACACACACACACACACACAACTCTATCCAATGTTATACAAACATAGGACACTTCCTTGAGGCAAACATGGATTCCAGTAACATAGCATTAAATATATAGGTGTGTAATGGTCAAAAGCATCCAACCTGTATAAGTCAACCCCAGAAAGCAAAGACAGGACTTGTTAACAAAAGGTTTCAGCAGAGAGAACTTACCTGGAGACAGCATAGCATGTACATCGCTCTCTCAAAAGGACATGGTTTTGCCATGTTGCGCTTTATATAGACGAATGTAGACACATACAAAAGACGTCACCGTAACACACCCACATGTTTCTCGCAAAGCATCAACACACCAATATTCCCTATACACATATACAAAGTTGCCACTGACTTACAGAAGGTGATATATATGTGTGCCTTTCTGGACACTCTTCACAATCTATAAAATATGTTGAACACATTTGGGCCCTCATATTTCTTCAAATGCTGATGTAACAGGTAAGATATGCTTGAACAATGTGGTTACCTTACACAACATGGGAGGTGCAGAGATACTTGATGTATCCTCCTGTGTGGTGTGAGCTGTAGTCTTCACATCCTCTGAGAGAATGTCTGGATCAGCAGATGGAAGGAAGCAGCCAGGAGCAACTCAGAGCTATTCGCTTTTCAGAAGAGGCGCAAATCTTCTAAGGATGGTATTGGCTAATTTTGATGACTTTTTTTGGCACAATGAGTGCACCGTTCCAGTGCCTCTAAAAACCTTATTTGGGCCACCATCACCAGGGCCATTAACAATTTGGGTGTGGCTCCACAGACTGTGGACTAAATCAAACATAGATGCAGAGATTTGAAAATGAAAATTGAAAAAAAGAGGGCCCAATCCCTGGAAACTGGAGGATGATCGCCCTGTGACATAGAGTTGAAAGCACTTGAGGAGGAACTTGTTCAACGTCTCAGACCAGCATACTTTGAAGGTCTGCGTGAAGACCTAGACTCGGCCTATGAAGGTATGTATAAGCATAACCTTTGATTCTGGATAGCCATGTTTTTCACCTTGTTTACAAGTGATCACTTAACTAGTATACCTGAACACATGTGAACATGGTATGACATTCCCATAAAACCAGCTGTCTCATATTTGGACACCAAAGAGTATTCTGGAGTGACAAGGGGACATGCCTATCTTAGACATTCTGTGCTCTGAGACAGTATTTCAGTGGCGTCACTAGGGGTGGGGCAGGGGGAGCGGTCTCTCCCCTAAACATATTTTGAAAAAATGGCGCCTATGCGCCACATGCAAAATCTTTCTCTCTCCCCCCCCCCCCCACGCAAGTCTTGCATCTGTTCTCCTGTCTCTTATCCTGCCCGCTCTCTCTCCCGTCCGCAGCGCGTGGTCGTTTTTACTGCCCTGAAGTCTTCTCCCTCCAGCACTGGCGATTGACACAGTCAGCTGTTTGCCAGCTTCGGGGCCTCTCAGGAACGTCTCACCTCTGCAGAAAACAGGAAGTTGCTTAGAGTAGGTTGGACGCACCTAAGGAGAGGCAAACAGCTGACTGTGAGTCGCCGGTGCAGCAGGAGGGAAAAGGCTTCAGGGAAGTAAAAAATAACCATGCAGACGGGAGAGAGCGGGCTGAAGAGAGGGAGGTGGGGGGTGGAGAATGGAGAAAAAGCTGGCCAAGGATGTCGGTCGGTCAGTGGGTAGGGGGTGGAGAAGGGAGAAAAAGCTTAATAGACAGGAGTGGAAGTGAGCCATCTAGTCCACTGTAAGCATGGAAGCCAGTTTGGTTGATTTGTTTCCACTCCCCCGCGCAGCCATCATTGCCGTTCATGCGAAACAAAGTAAACCAAACGTATGAGCAGCTGTGTATCCATGTTGTCGTTCTTTATTGTTGGTCCATGTCTGTAACAAGTCTAAAGTTGTTTCAGTTGGATAGGCAGTGCCTTAAAAGCTGGAGGAGAAATGTAGATGTAGTAACAATTGTATATTACTAAAACAGCTTCAAAAATTATTGTAGCTGGTAGAAACTGCAATTATAAACTCTACAGTTTGATTTTTCTTCACTGTGCTTCTATACAATACAGATACCCAGATTTCAGTGAGGATATCCTGTTTTCTGATGGGTTCATCATCTTAACTGTTGTTGTAATCTGCCAAGAGAAAGATAGAATATATTGAAATTAAATGGAAGTAGAATAAACTCTCCTTTCATTGGGGCACATGAAGTCACATTTTCATCTGTTTTGTAGTTTAACTTTTAGCTACACAAATGGATTATTCTGTTTTGAACATGTTTCAGGGGGAAGTGGTTTTATAAGTCAAAATAAAAATAAATATTTTGTTTCATGCAGATCTCTTTTGCTTAAACATAAATGGGTTTTAAATCCCTAATGCAGTCCATTGGTTTTCTTATATTTTGTTCTTGAGATGACTTATACTGTGTCAAAACTAAAAACTCTTTATTTGGTTGATAATAAAAGGAATACTATCCACCCTAAAAAGTTGTTTTGTGGCTGTACATGAGGAATTGTGGTATTGAATAAATAAGTGCATGTTTGTGTCCCTAGTCAAGAAATCCAGTTAATCGTTTAACATTAGTGGAACAGAGGCATGGTATGGTCACATTTTTAATATGGTAATACTAGGGCCCAGCTAAGGAACAGGTTATTTTGAGTTAGTCTTCCCTGGACCAAACTTGCTTCCCTTGTGCCATCACTATCTAGCAGGATACACAGTGAGGCATATTTTCAAAGCACTTAGCCTTCCAAAGTTCCATAGAAACCTATGGAACTTAGCCTCCCAAAGTGCTTTGAAAATATGCCTAATAGTGTCTTAAAATGTGGAGGATAAAGGATTTTTCTTGTTGTTGTTGTAATCTGCCATTGGAAGATAGAATATATTGAAATTAAATGAAAGTAGAATTAAACTCTCCTTTCATTGGGGCACATGAAATCACATTTTCATCTGCTTTGTAGTTTACCTTCTAGGTACACAAATGGATTATTCTGTTTTGTTTCAACCTAATTCGTGTTTAATGTAGGGTATAAATGTAATAAATAAATAGAGAGAAACTCTGAATGTTGAGCACCTGATTCTCATAACATGATGTCTGTTTTAGTGGCCTTGACCAGGAGAAAGAAATCTCTGCACAAATATAACACGTGCTAGAGTGTCCCTATAACCAGCCCCTCCAAATGAAACACTTGGGGAGCGCTGAAAGAGACATGGAAAAAGGTTAACATAGGGAGAGAGAAGGATATAGTAAATGCTGGACAGGGATGGAGAAGGACACAGAGTCAGTACTGGACAGGGAGAGGGTAGGGGCATTGAAACACAAAGAGGCAGTGCTGGAGAAAGAAGAAATGGGGACACAGGGGCACTACTGAAAAGGAGGGGGGGAGATAGGTGCTCTACTGAAAAGGAGGGGGATAGGGACACAGGGGCACCACTGGAAAGGGGGGATGGAGATAGGGACATAGGGCACTACTGGAAAGGGGGAGGAGGTAGGGTCACAGAGTAGAAAACAGTAGAAAAAGGTATTTTATTTTCAATTTAATATTAGGAATATGACATTCTCCGAGGACAAGCAGGCTGCTTGTTCTCACGACTGGGTTGACGTCCACGGCAGCCCCCACCAACCGGAACAAAACTTCGCGGGCGGTCCCGCACGCAGGGCACGCCCACCGCGCATGCGCGGCCGTCTTCCCGCCCGTGCGTGACCGTTCCCGCTCAGCCCTGGAAACCGGATCGCGTTTTCGCGCGAATCTTCTTCTTTTTTCGTTGTTCTCTTTTAGTTTCTTTTACAAAAAAAAAAACAAAAAAAAACGCTGAACTTTGTTTTTCCCTCGTCTCTTAGCGGGGGCGTTGCGTTGCGGCCTTGTGGCCGCGCGGTCGATTTTTTTTTCGAGGTGTGATTTTTACCGCCACCATCGACGACTTTGATTTCGCCGACGCGATTTTTCCGTCGATGTCCTCGAAGGTCCCGAGTGGATTTAAAAAGTGTGGTCGTGGCGGCCGGCATATCTCGCAGACCGGCACTCACGCTTGGTGCCTCCAGTGCCTCGGGCCGGAGCACGATACCAAGACGTGTACTTTGTGTCTCGGTCTCCGGAAACGGACACAAGTAGCGAGGCAAGTTCTTCGGGACCGTCTTTTTGGAACTTGCGCCTGCCCCTCGATGTCAACTTCGACGGCATCGGTATCGACGGCCGGTTCTTCGGTACCGGTATCGATGTCCACGAAATCGGCACCGATGGCATCGACCCCAGGAGCACAGGTCCCGTCGGCCCGCCGGTCCCCACGGTGAAGGCAGGGGTGAGAGGCCGCGTGGGCAATCGGCCCCGGTCACTCCCTCTACCCAGGGCCCTCGGGACCGAACCCTGTCGGACCCGGTCCCTCGAGGCCGAGGGGGATCGACCTCCTCCTCCTCAATTCCACCAAGCGCCGATGACGGGTACTGCAAAAAGACGAAGAAACTCCGTCATCGGTCGCCCTCGATGCATCCGGCTCCCGGCACCGGAGATGAGTCGACGCCGAGGAAGCAGCAGCGTCGAGAGGAGAGGTCCCCCTCTGTAGTAGAGGTACCGCCGCGTCAGGGTGCCAGCACTAAGGTGCAGTCTCCTGGACCCGAACAGCTTCCGGCACCGACGCCTCTACCGGCCCCCTCGCCTTTCCCGACAGCGGGCCTGGACGAGTGCCTCCGAGCCATCCTTCCGGAGATTCTGGAAGGGCTGATGCGCCAGACTGTGCCGGCGCCGGGGGTGCTTGCGCCCTCGGCGCCATTGACTGTGGCGCCGGCGTGCTCTAGCCCGGTGCCGAGGCCTTCGACGACGCCGCCGCTTGCGGCGCCGGTCTCGACCGCCACGCAGGTGGAGTCCCCGTCGACGTCGATGGAGGGAGCTTCATCCCCGCCGGCGCGGGAGTCCACCGCTCGACGACGCCACCGAGGCCTCGGTGCCTCGACGTCGAGCCGGGCCCGGTTGAGGACTGAGCTGCACGAGCTCATGTCCGACACCGAGGAAGAGGCCTCGTGGGGGGAGGAGGAGGACCCCAGATATTTCTCCTCAGAGGAGTCTGTGGGCCTTCCCTCTGACCCCACTCCTTCACCAGAGAGAAAGCTCTCGCCACCTGAGAGCCTCTCCTTTGCCTCCTTTGTCAGGGATATGTCTATTTGCATTCCCTTTCCCGTGGTCTCTGTGGATGAGCCGAGGGCTGAGATGCTCGAGGTCCTCGACTATCCATCACCACCTAGAGAGTCCTCCACGGTACCGTTGCACAATGTCCTCAAAGAGACACTGCTTCAGAACTGGTTGAGACCACTATCTAATCCCACCATCCCCAAGAAAGCAGAGTCCCAATACAGAATCCACTCGGACCCAGAGTTAATGCGGCCCCAATTGCCTCATGACTCGGCGGTCGTGGACTCTGCTCTCAAGAGGGCACGGAGTTCGAGGGATACTGCCTCGGCGCCCCCGGGGCGGGAGTCTCGCACTCTGGACTCGTTTGGGAGGAAAGCCTACCAATCTTCCATGCTCGTGACCCGCATCCAGTCTTACCAGCTCTACACGAGCATCCACATGCGGAATAATGTGAAGCAACTGGCGGACCTGGTTGACAAGCTCCCGCCGGAGCAGTCCAGGCCTTTTCA
This sequence comes from Microcaecilia unicolor, assembly GCF_901765095.1. Lineage (NCBI taxonomy): Eukaryota > Metazoa > Chordata > Amphibia > Gymnophiona > Siphonopidae > Microcaecilia > Microcaecilia unicolor. Next base: position 196,252,388 of record NC_044034.1, on the reverse strand, counting down.
GGAGGTGGTCAGGCAGCTGAAGGCGTGCAGAAAGTTCCTGTCCAGGGGTATTTATGACACCTGTGACATGGCATCTCGTGCTGCGGCCCAAGGTATAGTGATGCGCAGGCTCTCATGGCTGCGTGCCTCTGACCTGGACAACCGCACCCAGCAGAGACTGGCCGACGTCCCTTGCCGGGGGGATAACATTTTTGGCGAGAAGGTCGAGCAGCTGGTGGACCAACTGCATCAGCGGGAAACCGCTCTCGACAAGCCCATCAAAAAGGTGGGCTTTTAGCTTAGATTTGAAGACGGCCAGAGATGGAGCTTGACGTACTGGCTCAGGAAGTCTATTCCAGGCATATGGTGCAGCAAGATAAAAGGAACGGAGTCTGGAGTTAGCAGTGGAGGAGAAGGGTGCAGATAAGAGAGATTAACCCAGTGAACGGAGTTCCCGGGGAGGAGTGTCGGGAGAGATGAGAGCGGAGAGGTACTGAGGAGCTGCAGAGTGAATGCACTTATAAGTCAATATATACACATATATTCAATCCTACTCTATTTCAGAGAACTCAGTTATGAATTTCATATAGAAAAGGAACAGCATAGTTACTCCCATCATCAAGGAATTCAACTTCTGAAGTCTAGGGACAAGTAGAAAATCCTTTAATTTTCTATTTTGAAGAAATGTCTTTCCTTCCATATACGTTTTGTTTGATAGCATCATAGTCCCTGAATGCATACGGTTTTGCTGACGTGATCTACAGGTATATCCAGGCATGGCATAATTTTAAATTTTGACATCAGTTACCTCGTTAAGCTTTGCACAAACCGTTTTTTTTTTTTTTTGTTTAAAAGAACACGTGGAGAACATCTGAATTTAGTACCCACACCTAGCACCAAATAAAACAGTAATCGGGCCTGGAGATCCAGGTGGAAATGCCTGACTCCCCCACCCCATCAAGAGCAGCACAATCTGGCGAGGCCTTACATCAGTACGTCCATCACCCATTCTGCCCACTCCTACCACTCCAGTCACTACTTACAGAAAAGGTCCGTATGTGCATCTCGATGTCCCTCCTGCTGGCTGCTGCCCGTGCTTTTGCTGAGGTTCGACATGTTCAGCGGCTTTGGAGGGGGGACAGGGAGGGAGAGGAGGCGGCCGTGTACAAATCCGCGCGTCCTTTGAAAGGTTTTGCTAACAAGCCCAGAGAAGAAGAGGCGACGCGCTGCTGAAAAACTGTCCTGAGCGCTGAGAGCGCCGCCGGCGCCTATGACTGAGTGCCGGTGCTGCGGGAGCAGAGCGGGCAGTGTTGAGGCGCGCCGCACGGGGCCTAAGACCGGCCCTGTCCACCACGGCCCACGATAGCAGCGATACTGCGCCTCTGGCAGAAGCTGGAAGACTTTCCTGTGCGCCATGGTGGCGGCGCCTTTCTGTGCATGGGGAGGGGGGGATTCAGGCAAGACAAGGCGCTTCTGACTGCAATGCAGGCTGCATGTGGATGAGCGAGAGCCACAGCAGAAAGGCTGTGTACTCCCACTGTTAACCTGCGCCTGTATCAGGATAAATTGGGTGGGCCTGAGCTCAGATTGGGTGGGCCTGGGCCCATCCAGGCCCACCCGTAGCTACGCCCCTGGTTCTGAGCTAAGTAAAGTTTACTTTTTGTCAGAATTAGAATCCATTCATTAGTAAGGATGGAAGTTTAAGCAATTCTAGCAATGTTATAAGAGTTTTTGCTCTATTTTGAGTTTTCTTTACTTGCAGGAAGGCTTCTCTGTTTAAATGAGGATTTTAGTCTAGTGAGGGATTGCTAATTAGTGTCTATTTGGGTGATTTATATTCATAGTGAGATTTAGTGTTGTGGGTATTTGGATCTGTATTATGTTAAATTGTGTTACCCTCCCTTCTGTTTTTTAAACACAGACTTTTCTCCCACTTCTTTAGAATTTTTGAAATATTCTGGGAGTTTTTCTCTGTGTTTTTTTTCGGAAGGTGGTGGAAGCCTGTGATGGTAATATTTACAGTGGAGCATAAAAGTCAGGCTCCCTGTTACACTGAGGCTATTTTTTTAAATTTAATATATTTTATCCTTCAGATCTGAATCCCCAGTGTGACACTATATTGGAGTGATGTGTTTGATAGGATTATACAGGCCAAGGCCCGCAAGGTGAGACACACAGGGAAATACTCCTACAGGTTCCGGCCTCAGGTGGAAGAGGAACTGATCTGTCGATACTTTAACTTTCCTTTTCCGCTTTTTGTATTTATATTGTGCCACTCGTACTGCGGTATGCTCTGCAATGGTCTGATATGTATCCAGCTTGGCAGCTAACAATTTATTTTAACAGTTAAGCATTACATTTTGACTACTCAAGTCACATACTTGTTGCTGTAATTCTGCAATTTTCCTATGCTGCTCATCACGGTTCTGATGGATTTTCTGATAGGCGGTTAACAGAATCCATCCACGCCGCCCAACAGAGTATTGTTTTTTTTTTCCCGTTCTATCTTAATTTTTTGCATACATCTAACTACATCTAAGGGCTCCAACCCCTTTACACAGGAGTGTAAAGCAATGGAAAGCAATGGAAAGCAATGACCACAAATGCTCGCAGTCTAAGCAATAAAATTCATAACCTTCAAGCCCTGATTTTGGAGGCTGACTTGGACATAGTTGCAGTCACAGAGACATGGCTCAATGGTTCCCATGAATGGGATGTAAACATACTACTACTACTACTGTACACGCAAAGGACATAGGATTTCTTGATGAAATCAAGGACAGCTTCATGGAACAGCTAGTTCAGGAGCCGACAAGAGAAGGAAAAATACTAGACTTAGTCCTTAGTGGTGCTCATGATCTAGTGCAGGGGGTAACGATACGAGGGCCGCTTGATAACAGTGATCATAATATGATCGGTTTTGATATTGGCATTGAAGGAAGTGAAACTAGGAAATCAAGTACGCTAGCGTTTAACTATAGAAAAGGTGATTACGACAAAATGAGAAAAATGGTGAAAAAAAGACTGAAAGGAGCAGCTCGCAGAGTAAAAAACTTGCATCAGGCGTGGATGCTGTTTAAAAACACCATCCTGGAGGTTCAGGACAAATATATTCCACGTATTAGAAAAAAGGGAAAAAAGACTAAACGTCAGCCGGCGTGGCTAAACAGTAAGATAAAGGAAATCATTAGAGCCAAAAAACAATCCTTCAGAAAGTAGAGAAGAGAACCAACTGAAAGTAACAGGATAGATCATAAGGAATGCCAAGCCAAATGCAAAGCGGAGATAAGGAGGGCAAAAAAGGACTTTGAGAAGAAATTAGCGTTGGAAGCAAAAATACATAGTAAAAATTTTTTTAGATACATTAAAAGCAGGAAACCGGCCAAAGAGTCAGTTGGGCCGCTGGACGAAAATGGTGTTAAAGGGGCGATCAAGGAGGACAAAGCCGTAGCGGAGAAATTAAATGAATTCTTTGCTTCAGTCTTCACCGAGGAGGATTTGGGGGGGACACTGGTGCCGGAAAGAATATTTGAAGCGGGGGAGTCGGAGAAACTAAACAAATTCTCTGTAACCTTGGAGGATGTAATGGGTCAGTTCAGCAAGCTGAAGAGTAGTAAATCACCGGGACCTGATGGTATTCATCCCAGAGTATTAATAGAACTAAAAAATGAACTTGCGGAGCTACTGTTAGAAATATGCAATCTGTCCCTAAAATCGAGTGTAGTACCGGAAGACTGGAGGGTAGCCAATGTTACTCCGATTTTTAAGAAGGGTTCCAGAGGAGATCCGGGAAATTATAGACCGGTGAGTCTGACGTCGGTGCCGGGCAAGATGGTGGAGGCTATTATTAAGAATAAAATTGCAGAGCATATACAAAAACATGGACTGATGAGACAAAGTCAGCACGGATTTAGTGAAGGGAAGTCTTGCCTCACCAATCTAATGCATTTTTTTGAGGGGGTAAGCAAACATGTGGACAATGGGGAGCCGGTTGATATTGTATATCTGGATTTTCAGAAGGCGTTTGACAAAGTGCCGCACGAAAGACTCCTGAAGAAATTGCAGAGTCATGGAATCGGAGGTAGGGTATTATTATGGATTAAGAACTGGTTGAAAGATAGGAAGCAGAGAGTAGGATTGCGTGGCCAGTATTCTCAGTGGAGGAGGGTAGTTAGTGGGGTCCCGCAGGGGTCTGTGCTGGGTCCGTTGCTTTTTAATGTATTTATAAATGACCTAGAGATGGGAATAACTAGTGAGGTAATTAAATTCGCCGATGACACAAAATTATTCAGGGTCGTCAAGTCGCAGGAGGAATGTGAACGATTACAGGAGGACCTTGCGAGACTGGGAGAATGGGCGTGCAAGTGGCAGATGAAGTTCAATGTTGACAAGTGCAAAGTGATGCATGTGGGTAAGAGGAACCCGAATTATAGCTACGTCTTGCAAGGTTCCGCGTTAGGAGTTACGGATCAAGAAAGGGATCTGGGTGTCGTCGTCGATGATACGCTGAAACCTTCTGCTCAGTGTGCTGCTGCGGCTAGGAAAGCGAATAGAATGTTGGGTGTTATTAGGAAGGGTATGGAGTCCAGGTGTGCGGATGTTATAATGCCGTTGTATCGCTCCATGGTGCGACCGCACCTGGAGTATTGTGTTCAGTACTGGTCTCCGTATCTCAAAAAAGATATAGTAGAATTGGAAAAGGTACAGCGAAGGGCGACGAAAATGATAGTGGGGATGGGACGACTTTCCTATGAAGAGAGGCTGAGAAGGCTAGGGCTTTTCAGCTTGGAGAAGAGACGGCTGAGGGGAGATATGATAGAAGTGTATAAAATAATGAGTGGAATGGATCGGGTGGATGTGAAGCGACTGTTCACGCTATCCAAAAATACTAGGACTAGAGGGCATGAGTTGAAGCTACAGTGTGGTAAATTTAAAACGAATCGGAGAAAATTTTTCTTCACCCAACGTGTAATTAGACTCTGGAATTCGTTGCCGGAGAACGTGGTACGGGCGGTTAGCTTGACGGAGTTTAAAAAGGGGTTAGATAGATTCCTAAAGGACAAGTCCATAGACCGCTATTAAATGGACTTGGAAAAATTCCGCATTTTTAGGTATAACTTGTCTGGAATGTTTTTACGTTTGGGGAGCGTGCCAGGTGCCCTTGACCTGGATTGGCCACTGTCGGTGACAGGATGCTGGGCTAGATGGACCTTTGGTCTTTCCCAGTATGGCACTACTTATGTACTTATGTACTACTTAACATTTCTAGAGCGCTACTAGGGTTACGCAGCGCTGTACAATTTAACAAAGAGAGACAGTCCCTGCTCAAAGAGCTTACAATCTAATAGACAAGTGAACGGTCGGTCCGATAGGGGCAGTCAAATTGGGGCAGTCTGGATTCACTGAACGGTAAGGGTTAGGTGCCGAACGCAGCATTGAAGAGGTGGGCTTTAAGCAAAGACTTGAAGACGGGCAGGGAGGGGGCTTGGCGTAAGGGTTCAGGAAGGTTGTTCCAAGCATAGGGTGAGGCGAGGCAGAATGAGCGGAGCCTGGAGTTGGCGGTGGTGGAGAAGGGTACTGAGAGGAGGGATTTATCCTGTGAACGGAGGTTACGGGCGGGAACGTAAGGGGAGATGAGGGTAGAGAGGTAGTGAGGGGCAGTAGACTGAGTGCATTTGTAGGTAAGAAGGAGAAGCTTGAATTGAATGCGGTATCTGATCGGAAGCCAGTGAAGTGACCTGAGGAGAGGGGTGATATGAGTATATCGGTTCTGGCGGAATATGAGACGTGCAGCAGAGTTCTGAACAGACTGAAGGGGGGATAGATGGCTAAGTGGGAGGCCGGTGAGGAGTAAGTTGCAGTAGTCCAGGCGAGAGGTAATGAGAGCGTGGACGAGAGTTCGGGTGGTGTGTTCAGAGAGGAAAGGGCGAATTTTGCTGATGTTAAAGAGGAAGAAGCGACAGGTCTTGGCTATCTGCTGGATATGCGCAGAGAAGGAGAGAGAGGAGTCAAAGATGACTCCGAGGTTGCGGGCAGATGAGACGGGGAGGATGAGGGTGTTATCAACTGAGATAGAAAGTGGAGGAAGAGGAGAAGTGGGTTTTGGTGGAAAGACGATAAGCTCGGTCTTGGACATGTTCAGTTTCAGGTGGCGGTTGGACATCCAGGCAGCAATGTCGGATAAGCAGGCCGATACCTTTGCCTGGGTCTCCGCGGTGATGTCTGGTGTGGAGAGATACAGTTGGGTGTCATCAGCATAGAGATGATACTGGAAACCATGAGATGAGATCAGGGAGCCCAGGGAAGAGGTGTAGATTGAGAAGAGAAGGGGTCCAAGGACATACCAGGTTATAATCTTTTTAGGAAGGATAGAGAGGGACGTATAGGTGAAGGAGTAGCTCTGTATGTGAGAAATGATATCGCAGCGACTGAAATGACAGGGAACTGGGGAAAGGAAGAAGCGATATGGATCACCTTAAAAAGAGAGGATAGAACCTTGGTCCACGTGGGTGTTGTCTATAGACCCCCGACACATTTGGAAGAACTAGATAAAGATCTGATCGCTGATATTCAAAGGTTGGGGAAGAAAAGAGAGGTGCTGTTGTTGGGAGATTTTAATCTGCCGGATATAGATTGGAAGGTTCCGTCTGCAAAATCGGAAAGAAGTAGAAAGATTGTGGATGCTTTCCAAAGTGCTCTGCTCAGACAAATGGTGAACGAACCCACGAGGGAGGGAGCCACATTGGATCTGGTGCTCACAAATGGGGATAGTGTGTCAAATGTCCGAGTGGCTGCACACCTGGGAAACAGTGACCATCAAACGGTTTGTTTTGATGTAACGGCTCATGTGGAGGGCGGCCACTCTAAACTCAAAGTCCTGGATTTCAAGCGAGCTGACTTTAACAAAATGGGAGAATACCTGAGGAAGGAGCTGATGGGCTGGGAGGACATACGAGAAGTGGAAGGACAGTGGTCCAGGCTAAAAGAAGTAATAAACAGGGCCACAGACCTTTATGTAAGGAGAGTAAATAAAAGCAAGAGAAAAAGGAAACCGATATGGTTCTCAAAGCAAGTGGCTGAGAAAATAAAGATTAAAGAGTTAGCGTTCCAGAAATATAGAAAATCTCAAGAGGAACACGGGGAAGAATACCGGATGAAACTGAAAGAAGCCAAGAGAGAGGTACGTCTGGCGAAGGCGCAAGCGGAAGAACAAATGGCTAGAAATGTAAGGAGGGGAGACAAAAACTTCTTCAGGTATATTAGTGAAAGGAGAAAGACTATAAAGGGAATTGTGAGACTAAAAGATACAACAAAACGCTATGTAGAAAATGATGAAGAAAAAGCCAATTTGCTAAATAGATACTTTTGTTCTGTTTTCACTGAAGAAAACCCTGGGGAAGGACTGAGAGGGACTGGCAAAAGTACACCTGAGAATGAGGTGGATAGAGCGCCGTTCACAGAAGAGAGTGTGTATGAACAACTTGGAAACCTAAAGGTGGACAAAGCCATGGGGCCAGATGGGATCCACCCCAGAATACTGAGGGAGCTCAGAGAGGTTCTGGCGGGTCCTCTTAAAGACTTGTTTAATAAATCCTTGGAGACGGGAGAGGTTCCGAGGGATTGGAGAACGGCGGAGGTGGTCCCTCTTCACAAAAGTGGGGATAGGGAAGAAGCTGGAAACTACAGGCCGGTAAGCCTCACTTCGGTTATTGGAAAAGTAATGGAAGCCATGCTGAAGGAAAGGATAGTGAATTTCCTGGAAGCCAATAAGTTGCAAGATCCGAGACAACATGGTTTCACCAAAGGGAAATCGTGCCAAACGAATCTCATTGAATTCTTTGACTGGGTGACAGGAGAATTAAATCAAGGACGTGCTATGGACGTCATCTACTTAGATTTCAGCAAGGCTTTTGACACGGTTCCCCACAGGAGGCTCTTAAATAAACTAGACGGCCTGAAGATAGGACCCGAAGTGGTGAACTGGATTAGGAACTGGTTGACGGACAGACGACAGAGGGTGGTGGTGAATGGAGTTCGCTCGGAGGAGGGAAAGGTGAGTAGTGGAGTGCCTCAAGGATCGGTGCTGGGGCCGATTCTGTTCAATATATTTGTGAGTGACATTGCCGAAGGGTTACAAAGTAAAGTTTGCCTTTTTGCGGATGACACCAAGATTTCCAACAGAGTGGACACCCCGGAGGGAGTGGAAAACATGAAAAAAGATCTGAAGAAGCTAGAAGAATGGTCTAACGTTTGGCAATTAAAATTCAATGCGAAGAAATGCAAAGTGATGCACTTAGGGAGTAGAAATCCAAGGGAGACATATGTGTTAGGCGGGGAGAGTCTGATAGGCACGGACGGGGAGAGGGATCTTGGGGTGATAGTATCTGAGGACCTGAAGGCGACGAAACAGTGCGACAAGGCGGTGGCCGTAGCTAGAAGATTGCTAGGCTGTATAGAGAGAGGAGTGACCAGCAGGAGGTTTTAATGCCCCTGTATAAGACATTGGTGAGGCCCCACCTGGAGTATTGTGTTCAGTTTTGGAGGCCGTATCTTGCGAAGGATGTTAAAAAAATGGAAGCGGTGCAAAGAAAAGCTACGAGGATGGTATGGGATTTACGTTCCAAGACGTATGAAGAGAGGCTTGCTGACCTGAACATGTACACCCTGGAGGAAAGGAGGAACAGGGGTGATATAATACAGACGTTCAAATATTTGAAAGGTATTAATCCGCAAACAAATCTTTTCCGGAGATGGGAAGGCGGTAGAACGAGAGGACATGAAATGAGATTGAAGGGGGGCAGACTCAGGAAAGATGTCAGGAAGTATTTTTTCACAGAGAGGGTGGTAGACGCTTGGAATGCCCTCCCGCGGGAGGTGGTGGAGATGAAAACGGTAACGGAGTTCAATCATGAGTGGGATATGCATAGAGGAATCCTGTGCAGAAGGAATGGATCCTCAGAAGCTTAGCTGAAATTGGGTGGCGGAGCAGGTGGGGGGAAGAGGGGGTGGTGGTTGGGAGGCGAGGATAGGGGAGGGCAGACTTATACGGTCTGTACCAGAGCCGGTGATGGGAGGCGGGACTGGTGGTTGGGAGGCGGGAAATACTGCTGGGCAGACTTATATGGTCTGTGCCCTGAAAAGGACAGGTACAAATTCAAGGTAAGGTATACACATATGAGTTTGCCTTGGGCAGACTGGATGGACCATGCAGGTCTTTTTCTGCCGTCATCTACTATGTTACTATGTTAGGAGTCCTACTCCTCACACAAGCCTGCACATTTTGACCACTCAGTGGCTGTTATATCATACTAGTAAAAAAGGCCCGTTTCTGTTTTATAGGAAATGGGCGCTAGCAAGGTTTTCCTTGGAGTGTGTATGTTTGAGAGAGTGTGAATGTGCGAGTGTGTGTGTGTGTGTGTGACAGAGAGAGAGTGAGACTGGGTGCGAGGGTGTGTGTGAGAATGAGAGTATGTGCCAGGGTCCCCCCTCCCAGTTCCATTGTCGTCATCCCCCCCCCCCCCGGTATGTCTCCCATTTGCAGGGGTGTCTCCCCCCCTCCCTCCTTTCCTTCCTCCCAGTTGCAGGGCCCCCCCCCTTAGGGTTACCATATGGCTCCAGAAAAAGGAGGACGGATTGAGCCAGCCGGGTTTTACTTCCATTGCTTTGCAATGGAAATAAAACCCGGCTGGCTCAATTACTTCCATTGAAAGCAATTGCTTTCCATTGAAAGCAATGGAAGTAAAACCCGGCTGGCTCAATCCATCCTCCTTTTTCTGGAGCCACATGGTAACCCTACCCCCCCTCCTCCCAGTTGCAGTGTCCCCCCCTCCTCCCTTTTTCCCAGTTGCAAGGTCCCCCCTCCCTTTTTCCCAGTTGCAGGGTCCCCCCTCCCTTTTTCTCAGTTGCAGGGTCCCCCCTCCCCCCCAGTTGCAGGGTCTGTGTGTCTCCCCCCTCCTTTTGTCCAGTGGAAACAGCTATAAAAACGACAATGAGAAGCAGCTTCTAGATTTCCTTTTTTTTTTTTTTTTGAGTGTATAGGAATGACGGCTGTTTTGGGGAGTGGAATCAGAGATTAACCAATGGGCTTCCTTGCTTACTATAGACTTGCTTTGTTCACTTCCACTCCTGTCTATTGAAGGTCCTGCAGCATGTCATAGGTTTGCTTGCTTTCTTTTGAGTGAACGGGGATGACGGCCATGCTGTAATCGGACCCGCTGCGCTTTCCCTCCCCCTCTTCTGACTCACCACTACTGGACCCTGACCCCTGCCCTGAGCCATCACCCGCCTTCGCCGTGTCGCCGCCCTCCCTCTTCGTCTTCTCCGACGCTCATTCGCCGTGTCGCCGTCCTCCCTCTTCGTGCTCTCCGATTGAGGGCAGTTAGTTCTGTAGGTTGGCAAGCAGTCTGCAGCGATTCCTAGGTGTTTCCCTACTCCTCCCCCTGCCTGGGTCGCTGTTTGCTGCTGGCTGGGTCGCCGTTTGGATCGCTGTTTTGTGCTGGCTGGGTTGCGTTTTGTTGCTGGGCGTCGGGCTGGAGGCGCATCTAATCAGTGGCACTTCAGGAATGACGTCACTTTTATCTACTCCACTTTCCTGTGCAGCTCTGGCCGGAATCCACGGTTCCAGGCAGCCTCAGAACGTTGGAGGTGAGAATAATTATATAGGACTAGTAAAAAAGCCCGTTTCTGAGACCAATGAAACGGGCGCTAGTAAGGTATTTGCTTTCTGCAATTAATGTTTTGAAAGGGCTATTTAGGATAATTGTGTTGTCATGTTAATGATTAATTTACATTTTGGTGTTGTGTATAATATATATATATATATATATATATATGTTTTTGTAAAAAAGGCCCGCTTCTGAGACCAATGGAATGGGCGCTAGTAAGGTATTTGTTTTCTGCAATTAATGTTTTGAAAGGGTTATTTAGGATAATTGTGTTGTCATGTTAATGATTAATTTACATTTTGAAGTTTTTTTTTAATTTGTTTTTTTGTTGTGTTGGTTGTAATGTTATTTGGTGGCACAGTTGTTATTTTCTGTGTGTCCAGTGTTCTGCTAGAAATGAAATGGGCAGTGTCACAATTCTCATGTTTTTGCAATTATTTATTGTAGTACTCTGTTAGGAGACAGTAAGTCTGACAGTTACATGAAGTTAGTATGTGTGTGTCTAAGAGTGATGCATGGGAATGAGTATGTGTGAGAGAGAGATGATGTGTGGATAGGGGGCGTGTGTGGCAATCTGTGAGGCGGCATCACTGTGTGTGTGTCACAGAGAGAGAGAGTATGTGTGTGTGTGTGAAAATGAGAGAGGGTTGTGTTGACTTGGAGGTTGGGGGTGAGTGTCTGAGTTTGTGTGTGTGTCTCAGAATGATTGGAGGGGGGAGGGGTGCGGGTGGTGAACTGAGAGGGTGTGACAGGGGAGAGATTGAGTGGCCATGTCTCCATGTTGCGCATGAGTGTTTGTGTGTGAGTGTTTTTGTGGGGGGGGGGGGGGGGGGGGGGCGGTGGTTGTGTGTGAGAGAGAAAGATCGTGTGTGTGTGTGTGTGTGGAAATGATAAGAGGGTGGTGCAAAGAACACTGTTGCTGGGTACCCGTGACCCAAATTGGCCACCATCAGAAACAGGATAGGATGTTGGGCTTGGTCTGAGTGAGCATGATTTTTCTTCTGTTTACATTGTAGTTTGCCAGTAGGATTTCAATCCTCTGGCAGAAAAGCAAGAGAGTGGAATGAGAAAGGGAGAGAGACAGTGGGAGGGGACCAAGGTAGGAGGAAGAGTGAGAGGTAGTGGAGTGGAGGGGTTGAAAGGAAGGGAGAGTGCAAGGGAGGGTGAGGAAGTGAGAACAATTAGTCAGGTAGGGGAGAGTGCATGGAGGGAAGTGCACGATGTTTATATGCCAAGTGAGAAATTTCCCCCATACTCACAGATACCCCACCTTCCCATTTACACCCCCCAACACCTCCCATACAACCCACAGATAGCTCTTGTGACTCTGCCTTCCCTTCCAATACAATCACTGAGTTTTCAACTTGTTTTCTTTTTCTGCTGGTGGTGGCGACCTGTGGGTGTGTGGTGTTGCAGCGAGGGCGGCAGGGGCGGTGCCTCGTGCAGCTGTCATTCATCCTGGGGTGGCGTTGCGGCGAGGGCGGCAGGGGCGTTGCCTTGTGCTGTTTTCGTTGGACCTGGGGGGGCTAGGGCAGCAGGGGCAGAGCCTCGTGGTGTTGAAAGGCCCATTTCTGGCTGAAATGAAACGGGCGCTAGCAAGGTTATCCCCCCTCCCTCCCTCGGTCCCCTCCGAGAAGTAGAAGTAAGCCTATGTAGTCTACTGTAAGCAAGGAAGGCAATTAGTGTAATCTCTGTTTCCCCTGCGCCGTGCAGCCGTCATTGCCATAAACTCAATTCAAAGCAAACCTGTGAGGTGCTGCATCCACGTTGTCATTCTGCTGTTTGCGCGACGGAATGGCGAGCGTGAGCAACTGCGAACATCGGGGAAGAGGGTGAGGGAGGGAGGGCTCAGGGTGGGGTGATGTCCAGCTGCACCAGCAAGTTGGGAAAGGAGGGGGCCCGGGGGGAGGGAGAGAGCGTGCTGCGGGTCCAAGGGGTTGGAACTTGGAACTTGGAGGGAAGAGAGGGAGGGCGGGCCAGGGAGCGGCAGGAGGCAGTCAGAGCCAATCGGAAAGTGTCCAGAGGTTCTACTGTAAAATGCTTTGGTGGCTTTTTTATGACTGTGTGTTCTTGTTTGCATGTGTTTGGAATCTTACCTTCACTGTAATCCTGTTATTCTCTGGACTCAGAAGGCACTTGCAGAGGTGGATAGGAGACTTCAAGTTCCTCTGCTGAAGAGTCACCAAATTCTCCTTGAGAAACCCTTTACTCCGTAATGATGGACAAATGTTTATGTAGCATGACTGGCCTTAGGCAGGGTTGCCAGGTGGAAAATTTTTTTCTAGCCCAATCCAGCCCAAAAACCAGCCCAAAACCCGCCCAAACACAAACCCCGCCCCTGACACCCCCACCCCCGCGTCATCGCCCCCGCCGTCACCGGCCCCGCCCCCGCCGTCACCGGCCCCGCCTCCCACGTCACCGGCCCCGCCTCCCCGTCATCGGCCCCGCCTCCTACGTCATCGGCCCCGCCTCCCACGTCATCGGCCCGCCCAAAAAACGTCACTAACCCCGCCCCCCACGGCCGAAAAAGGCAAAAAGCCGCCCGAAAAATCGCACAGAAACCCAAAAAGCCGCCCAAAAAACCGCAACCCGCCGCGGGCAAAAATTTCCCGCGGCGGGTCGCGGAAAACCGCCCAATTGGGCGGTAAAACCGCCCACCTGGCAACACTGGCCTTAGGTTTCGAAGCTTCTTGCTGGTACAAAATCCTTTTTAAACGGAAAATTCAACTACTCTGCAGGATGGATTGTTATCTATTTTGGTGCTAGAGACAGCGATTTCATACGCAGGGGGAGGAGTAGGTTGCTCCTCCCCCTGCCTGCGGTTTGTTGCTGGGCGTCGGGGTTGGTCTCTTGCTGATAGCGGACGTTGTTCATGTGCAGCTGCAGGTCACTCGCGCTGCTATGTTGTGATTGGCCACTGTCGGAAGATGTCATCTTTTGAGGAGGTGGATACAGAAGCACGAATGCTTTAAGGTTTTTGTCCACGCTGCCAGCTTCAGAACGTTGGAGGTGCGTTTTATTATATAGGATAGGATGGAACTGCATCCCATCCTGGAATTTCAATAACACTCTATTCTTTCCTTTTTTCTTGCTTAAAAAGTTCCATTCCCCTCTACAAATCCTGTTCGCATCGCCACCTTGTGTATTGCTCTGGTATTGCAGCCTGCTCACCACAGACTGCTTAGAAAATAAAATAATACAGATTCTTTTAGATTTGTATTGGGTAAATAAAAATCTTTATTTGCTCTTTAATTGGAGAGTATATAAGTCATTATTGTTTCAACTACACAATGATTAAGAAATACACACACTAATCGAGTACATTACTAAAGGAAGGCTATAGGAAAGTAAAATAAGAAAGATATATGTATATACTAGTAAAAAAGGCCCATTTCTGACACAAATGAAACGGGCGCTAGCAAGGTTTTCCTTGGCCCTTATCTCATCAGCTGGGAGGCCCGTTGCAGTGAAAGCCCGAAGTCTCCATATGACCAGGAACAAGTCTTTCTGCGCAATACGTCTATCCACAGATGATCCTCAAAGCTCTGCTGCAACAAGCCCCCTTTTTATTAAGCTAAAACTTATCCAGGAATGTACATGAGGATTCAGTCATACGCTCTCAGTTCAGGTAAACAAACCACTGGCCGGGTGGTTTATCTCCCGAACCTCAAGCATACCCTGCCTCCCTCCTGCACAAGCTGGCTTCAGAGACATTCCAACCTGTTCTTGAGATGTGCCTTATCTCATACATTTTTCTTGAGATGAGCTTTATCTTATACATTGTTCTTGAGTGCGCCTTATCTCATACATTGTTCTTGAGATGTGCCTTACATTCCAGCCCGTTCTTTGAGATATACAAGGAAAGTCACTTTTGGTCAAAAACAGAAGATTTAAAAAAATGTATTATCAATCAAAGCAAGACTGAAAAGCAATCCTTTATATTTTCCATCACACTAGGGTATATTTCTGACTCCCTAAAGAGAAGATTAGTAACAAAAAAATGTCCCTCTTTATCTCTGATAATCTTCGAGACCTTCCAGGGCCTGGAATCATTAAAAGCTATCAGGACCCCCTGAGTTTTAGTATCATTGTAGTTTGAGGCAAAATAAAGATGAAGGTATCTGCGATGATGGCAGAGATGTTCATGTACTGGTTTAAAATGTGTTTTCTGGAGTCACGTGATTCACTGAGAGTGCAAGACGTGTTGTGCTAGCTCTCTAAGGCCCTAAACCCCTGGTAACCAGTAAATACACCAGTTAGTGGCGACCTACCCCCAAACTTCATTTTAAGAAGTGTTTATCAGATGGACAAATATCTGGAGGCTTCTCCGGGCGGAGTTGTCGGTAAGAGATTGAAACGCGAGAAAGAAAAACCACGAGCGGCTGACCCCAAGATGGAGGCGAAGCAGCTACAAGAAGGGCAGGCCTTCTCAGAAGAGCAGCTCTTGTAGATAATGGCAGCAGTGGAGAAGGCGCTAGAACCGCAGATGGAACGCCTCACAGGGAAACTTGCTAGCTTTGAGTCCCTATTAGCAGATACCAGCAAGTGGACAGGAGAACTGGAGCAAAGGTTCTCAGTATTGGAAGATGCTTCTCCCTCAACAGAGTCACCCATGGAGAAGCTCCAGACTACATTGAATTCATTAGCAGCAAAGCTGGATGATTTGGAAAATAGATCCCGTCGAGCTAATCTACGGATTATTGGTTTACCAGAGACGGTAGGATATAGAGCCTTGTCATCGGTCCTGGAGAAATGGCTAACTGCAGAATTTGCGCTGTCTGATCATTCGGGGCCTCTATGTCTTCAGCGGGTGCACCATGTAGGACAGACTCAAAATGGCCGACAAGCCCCGCGGGCGGTTCTAGTAAAGGTTCACAATTATATTCACAAAGTGGAGATTCTTTGAGGATACAATGAAATTCGCTCCAATACAATGGCAATACAATTTGTATCTTTCAAGATTACTCGCTGTCTCTGCAGGAGCACCAAAAGCAGTTTACACCACTATGCAGGCAGCTACATGAGAATAACATAAAATTCTTGCTACTTTATCCCACAGTGCTCAAAGTACAACATAATGGTCATTGGCAGTCTCTGACCACCATTGAGTCAGCGCGGGAATTTGTGGAGAAACTGGTGAAAGAGAACTGTGCTAAATCCTCAACCAAACTTTAATAATGTGGACTGTGTGATATCGTAATGACAAAGGTATTTGAGATGTGATGTGTTTATCTTATTGCTATATAAAATGAATCGGTTGCTCAAAAGGTTCAGTTTCAAAGTTCTGTATCAAGTGGGGGTGAGGGGCCTCAGGTATTATACATGGCTCTGCTATCCATCTCGATGGTGAGTTGGATTTTTGTAAGGGATCTTAAGGGGGGGCAGAGTTGGGGAAGGGGAGGTGGGATGGGAGGGATGGTTGAGGGAATGGAAAGGGTTCAGGAAAGCATACAACATGACACTCCATGGAGAAAGACTTGATGTGAGTGGCAGTAAAAGTCAAACGGAGAGACGGAATCATCTGATGAGAGCAGAGTTAAGGGTAGATGAGACTCTGCTTGGGAAGTTCCCTGGGGGGGGGGGGAGGCTGGGCGCCCTGGGGTTGACACATAGGACAGATATTTCAACACACCTTTTCTTTAGAGATACTGGCTAAACCCTCAGGGCATTCAATTCGGGTAGTCTCGTGGAATGTTTGTGGGATTACTTCTCCGATTAAGAGAGCAAAAATACTGTCAGCCCTGAAAAGGCATAATACTGATATTGCCTGCCTGCAGGAGACAAGGCTTTCTTCAGAGGAACGTGGGAAGTTGCAACATCAAGTAGGGGAAGTCTTTGGATCTCCAGCAGAGGGTTGCAGAGGAGGAGTGGCAATTTTATTGCATAGATCCCTAGCCTGTCAAGCTAAATTACAATTTAGGGATTCGGAAGGCAGATATGTGGGGCTTCAACTTAATTTACAGGGCCAGGAGGTGCTGCTGGTGGCAGTGTATGCGCCAGTGGGGCCCAATAAGACCTTATACATGCAATTACTAGCTCAGTGCCAGAGATACCCAAAGTTGCCAGTAATTATGGCGGGGGACATGAATTCAGTGATGGACCCGGCCATGGATCGGATGGCTTCCCAACAAACTCAAGCGGGGCTAGCCCCTTTGGAGCTGGAGTTATTCTGTATGGCAGTGGGGCTAGTGGTTCCGTGGCGGTTCTTACATCCAGATGACAAAGAATTCACACACATCTCTTCGCGTTTAGTCTATATATTGCTATCACAGGGACTGTTTTCTCAGGTACTTTCTGCCACAATAGGACCAGAGGAAATCTCAGACCATGTGCTGATTTGGGTAGATTTAGTGGCTGCCAGCTATTTTCAGCGAGCTTCGGGCTGGCGGTTCCCGGCATATCTGTTCCCCTCGGTGGAGTTCACTCAATACTTACAGACTAAATGGCAGGAGTTTGTCTCCTAGAATCACGAGCACATGGATGACCCGATGTTCTGGTCCACAGCCAAGGTGGTTTTAAGAGAAGTTGTGACAAGGGGCATAATCGAACGCGAACGCCCATCTCCATGGGCGTCTATGTCTGAGAACATAGTAACATAGTAGATGACGGCAGAAAAAGACCTGCATGGTCCATCCAGTCTGCCCAACAAGATAAACTCATATGTGCTACTTTTTGTGTATACCCTACTTTGATTTGTACCTGTCCTCTTCAGGGCACAGACCGTATAAGTCTACCCAGCACTATCCCCACCTCCCAACCACCGGCTCTGGCACAGACCGTATAAGTCTGCCCAGCACTATCCCCACCTCCCAACCACCGGCTCTGGCACAGACCGTATAAGTCTGCCCAGCACTATCCCCGCCTCCCAACCACCAGTCCCGCCTCCCACCACCGGCTGAGCCCGGATACTCAATGGCGGGCTCTTTCTGGTGGACAGCATTGAATATCAGGGGGGGGGGGGGGACCAGCTTAAATGGGTATGTGAAGGGGCGGGACAGACCGTATTTTCGAAAAAAATGGGCGCCCATCTTTTTTTTCGATAATACGGTTTGTGCCAGGCAAATGCATCGGATTTGTGCGGATTTGAGCTGGGTGGTATCATTTTTCATCGATAATGGAAACCGAAGGCGCCCAGCTCAAAAACGAACAAATCCAAGGCATTTGGTCGTTGGAGGGGCCAGGATTCGTAGTGCACTGGTCCCCCTCACATGCCAGGACACCAACCGGGCACCCTAGGGGGCACTTGTAACAATTAAAAAAAAAAGTAAAATACCTCCCAAGTCCATAGCTCCCTTCCTTTGGGTGCTGAGCCCCTCAAATCCCCCCCAAAACCCACTGCCCACAACTCTACACCATTACCAAAGCCCTTATGGCTGAAGGGGGGCATCTAGATGTGGGTACAGTGGGTTTTGGGGGCAGTTTGGAGGGCTCCCATTTACCACCACAAGTGTAACAGGTGGGGGGGATGGGCCTGGGTTCACCTGGCTGACGTCCACTGCACCCACTAACAACTGCTCCAGGGACCTGCATACTGCTGTGATGGAGCTGGGTATGGCATTTGAGGCTGGCATACAGGCTGGAAAAAAAGTTTGTTAGTTGTTTTTTTGGGGTGGGAGGGGGTTAGTGACCACTGGGGGAGTCAGGGGTGGTCATCCCTGATTCCCTTCGGTGGTCATCTGGTCATTTAGGGCACTTTTTTGGGACTTGTTCGTGAAAAAAAACAAAGTCCAAAAAAAGTGACCTAAATTTGCGCTAAAAATGCCTTTCTTTTTTCGGCCAAGGGCGCCCATCTCTCCTTGACCGATAAACATGCCCCAGTCCCACCTTCACCATGCCTCTGACACGCCCCATCAACTTTGCCCGTTTCCGCGACAGATTGCAGTTGAAGATGCCCAAAATCGGCTTTCAATTATACCGATTGGGGCGCCTTTGCGAGATTTTATTTTTGTTACATTTGTACCCCGTGCTTTCCCACTCATGGCAGGCTCAATGCGGCTTACATAGGGCAATGGAGGGTTAAGTGACTTGCCCAGAGTCACAAGGAGCTGCCTATGCCTGAAGTGGGAATTGAACTCAGTTCCCCAGGACCAGAGTCCAGCACCCTAACCACTAGGCCACTCCTCATCTCCCGATTTGGGTTGAAATATGGGCGCCCATCACTTTCAAAAATAAGGCCGATAATGGCTTATGTTAGCGGTCGGAATAGACGCATCGCGCAGGGAATAGTAGACTTAGAAAATAAACTGTGGGCACTCAAGCGTAGATATGCTAGGCACCCCACATCGTCAGTATATGACACCCTGACAGCAACGAGGTCAGCCCTTAATAGTTTACTGCATGAGAGAATAACAAGAACGCTAGATAGTCAAAAAAACAAGGAGATCACATTTCATTTCAGCCCTCCGCAGCCAATCCGGAGTTATCTCCACAAAATTAGAAGACATAGCAGAAATCTTTCTGTGACATTTTGCAGCTCTATAGGCACCTGGAGCTTTCACTAAGGAAGCAGAGACCAGTATACATAATCATCTTCAGGCTTCGGGTATGCCTCACCTACCTGAGGAGGCGTTAGAGTCCCTTAACCAGCAGGTTATAGCCAAAGAACTACAACGTGCCATTAAGGCATTAAAGCTCTTCTCTGCTCCAGGCCCAGATGGGTGCACGAGTGAGTTCTACAAGATATTACAAAATCAGGTTGTAGGGCCTTTATTAGATTATTATACTACAGTCGTTGGGGGGGGGGGGGGGGGTCCCCCAACACAGCACTTATTTTTATTTTATTTTTGTTACATTTGTACCCCACGCTTTCCCACTCATGGCAGGCTCAATGCGGCTTACATGGGGCAATGGAGGGTTAAGTGACTTGCCCAGAGTCACAAGGAGCTGCCTATACCTGAAGTGGGAATCAAACTCAGTTCCTCAGTTCCCCAGGACCAAAGTCCACCACCCTAACCACTAGGCCACTCCTCCACCTAAGACTGGGTGGGAGCAGACGCAGCCTGGTTCTTACCGCCCAATATTCCGAGCCACAGGCAGCACTGTTGGTCAATGGCGTGAGAACGGAGATGTTCCCCATAGGATGTGGAACTCGTCAGGGATGCCCGCTGTCACTGCTGTTGTTTCTCCTTTCTTTGGAGCCACTTTTATGTAAGTTTGTAAGATTGTGGCCGTGACCCCCCTCTGTCTGCCACCGGGCCGGGCCCCCTGTGTTGAAATCACAGCGCCTCTCACCTCCGTGTGAAAGCACTGCAGGCAGCAGCAGATCGCCTCCCTTCAGGCCTCCTTCCCTCCCTGTGTCCCACCCTCGCGGAAGTTACATCAGACGAGGGCGAGACACAGGGAGGGAAGGAGGCCCGAAGGGAGGCGATTTGCTGCTGCTTGCAGCGCTTTCACACGGAGGTGAGAGGCGCTGTGATTTCAACGCAAGGGGCCCAGCCCGGTGGCAGACAGAGGGGGGCAGCGGCCTCAGGGGGGAGTGGAGGCGGCGACCTCGGGGGGGGGGGGGGGCAGAGAGGCCCGGCCCAGTCTCTCAGCGGCCCTCTCACCGGTACCTGAGAGCATAGGCGCCGACTCCATGGTTGCTGTGAGTGCTCGAGCACCCCCAATATTTCACCCACCAGAAGTTCGTTCACCCACCGGAAGTTCGTTCCCTTCCTCCCTCCTCCCATCGAGTTCCAGGCCCCCTCGCTCCAAATTTTAAGTCATCTATTTTACCTCGTTGGGGTTAGGGCGGCAGCAGCGGTAAAAAGCATGCAGGCTTGGCTCGGTGCTTAGTTGTTTTCCCTTCTCTCTCTTTCAGCTCTGGTCCCGCCCTCATTTCCTGTTTCTGCAAGGGCGGTACCAGAGCTGAGAGAGAGAGAAGGGAAAACAACTAAGCACCGAGTCGAGCCTGCCCCAAGTGTTCACAAGATCTAGCAACACTGGGGCACATGTTTTGGATGTGCCCTACAATCAGACAATTTTGGACACAAGTACTAGACACAGTGTACAGCTATTGGAAACGCAGAGTGAAGTTACACCCATTATTACTTTTTGATGTATTCCAATACATGAAACCATCACCTCCAGGTTTCAAACTGTTCATGAAAATAGTTATCTTGATGGGGAAAAAGGCGATATTGTTGTGCTGGAGAAAGACATATGCTGGAGAGAGACATATGCACCATCAATTGGATTATGGCGCACACAAATGATTGAACTCCTAAAATTGGAACGCTGTGGTGTTAAAGACATTTCTTCTGAGGAAGGTAAAAGGTTTCAGAGGATTTGGGAACACTTTTGGGCTACCCTTCAGCCAGTAGCACGAAGTAGACTTAACGAGTTTAGTTCTCCTCATGGAGTGGTATTATTGTCTGGATTGGTAAGGAATAAAGAAAGGGGGGGGGGGGGTTAAGGGACTGCAGGGCATAGTTTCCTGTTTTGATTGTGTGTTTAACCTGATCAGAACATTGTATGATGTATGTGAGAAAATAATGAAGATGATTTGAACATAAAATGTGTCTCCTGAACCAGGGCAATGTCCACCTTCAGGCAGAGTATTTAACCCCCTGGCATTCAGGAGCACTAAGGAGATATCTGACATCAAAGAAGTATGAAAATAGCATCATAAGGAGAAGCAGAGAAAAAGACCCCCCCCCCCCTAAAACCCACCTTCCACCCAACATACACACCTAGCTTCCCCCCCCCCACTGTATACACCCATACTTCGAAAGCCCCTCATCAGTCCCATCTGACATCTGTTCCCAACTTCCTCCCCAAAACCATCCCCCCCACCCTACCACACTCCCCACACATAGCTAGGACGCCTCACCTGCATGAGGAGAGGTGTCAAGTAGAGGAAATGCGCCCCAGGCCTTTACCCACAGCATAGTTCATAAGAACAACAAGTAACATCATACAGTAAGCAATAAGCTGAAAAAAACAGGTAACTATTAAACTGTGAGACCCCGCACCCTATAAAAGGCTCACAAGTATAGCTGGAACATCTTTAGAGATATTGTTCCACGTGGGGCCCAAAGCCCAGTGAGATCTCTCCAGCAAGATAGTATTAGGATCAACTTGTGACCCAGTTTCTGAAAGCAGCAAGCTAACCAGATGTTGAATTACCGAGTCACAATCCTGGCATGCTGGAGTTTCCGGGAGACCCTGAAAACACAGGTTCCACCATTGACTAAAGTTTTCCAGGTTTTCTAGTTTGTCTGCAAGTTGCTGTTGCCCAAGACGGATATCCACAATCTGCCGGTCCGTTGAGCCCATCGCCTCTGATTGCTCCTCGCTACGATTCTCCACCTCCTCCAACCTATTCCCAGATCGCATATCTCACCACGCAGGTCCGCTCCCAGAGTGGCCCGGTCAGAACGAACAGCCTTAAGATCAGACCGAATCTCCTGTAGCCAGTCCTTCAGTTCAGGAAAAACTACCATCTCGGTTCCGAACTGTCCATCTGATACAAATAAATCTCCAGGGGAAGATCCCCAAGATGGTGCCAACTCGCGCGGGGCCTCCTGCTCCTGGCCTGCCACGCACTTCATAGCCATCCTGCCTACAAAAGCATACTGTTACGTCTGTGCTCACCTCGCCCTCTGGTGGCCAGAACCAGTGGCTGCTGTGGACCATCACCCGTTCCAGATTTCAGCCTAGTCCGGTCTGGATCTTCCGGGCTGCCAGACTTACTTGCTTGCTTGGATTGAACCTACACAGCACCCGTAGTTTCCTGGTGATGGTTGAAGCTGAGCTCCAGGTGCTGCTGGGCTTATTAGCCATTCTGAAACCTTGCTGCTTTGCCTTTGCATTGCATCTAAGGCCATGGTATGTTGGTGCTTTTGCACTTTAGCCTGAGTGTCGCGTCCCGCGGCCTTACCTGCTCTCCCACTGTGGGGAGTGGGAGCCCGCGGCCTCCGCGGCACCGGAGGACGGCCGGAGAGGGCCCACGGAGGAGCCGACATTGCCGCGGAACTGGCGGGTTGGGCCGGGATCGGCGGCCACCAGAGACGAACCCCGGCCTCTTGGGAAGGGGCAATGGGGAGGAGGTTCGCGCCGGCCAACATGGCGGCGCCGGAGCCGAAGTCTCCCTCGCACCAGAGCCGGGGGGCTCTGGAGCTCCGCCTATCTCGCACCGGATTGGCGAATCCGGGCGATGACTCCGCCTGGACTTCGGGCAGAGCCAATCCAGGGGCTCTGCCGACTCCCCAGGGCCGGATTGGTGATTCCCTTCCCGGGGGCGGGAAGGCGCGATATTTAAAACCAGGAACCAAGGAACCTCTTTGCTTCCGGTTCTTTTTCCGAAGCAGGCACGGAGGTTTCGTGCTGTACCTTTGCTAGCCGCCCTTGCTAGCCGATGTCCAGAGACTGTGCTGATACTGACTACGGATTGCTAGCCGCTATCCAGAGACCGTGCTGATACTGACTACAGATTGCTAGCCGCCTTTGCTAGCCGCTATCCAGAGACTGTGCTGTTACTGACTACGGACTGCTAGCCGCCCTTGCTAGCCGCTGTCCAGAGACTGTGCTGATACTGACTACGGATTGCTAGCCGCCCTTGCTAGCCGCTATCCAGAGACTGTGCTGTTACTGACTACGGACTGCTAGCCGCCCTTGCTAGCCGCTGTCCAGAGACAGTGCTGATACTGACTACGGATGGCTAGCCGCCTCTGCTAGCCGCTATCCAAAGACTGTGTTGTTGATTGCCAGCCAGGTCAGCCCGTCAACCCCGCGGTTCCAGCAGTCCTGCTGGCCGCCTGCAGCTGGGGGCTCAACCCTTGGTGAACGGCGGCCGCCGCGGGTGAAGATTTGGGGTTGCACGGCTATCCTCTGAGGTCCTCCTGGGCCTTGTGGGACCCAAGGGCTCACCAACAAAAAGACAAGACACAGAGTTGTTTCCTTGCTCTAGTTCTTGCCTGTTAGTCTCTGTTTAGTTAGGCTCTGTTTAAGGTATTGCTTGTTTAGTGTATTGCTTGTTTCCCAGTCTTGTGTCTTGTTTGTATGTCTTTGTCTAGTTCTGGGTTTATCTGTGTTTGTTCCCTGCTTCAGTGGCTGCTTGCAGCTTTCAGTTCAGTCTCCTGTCTAGCTGTGTTTGTTCCCTGTTTCAGTGGCTGCTCACAGCTTTCAGTCCTGTCCTTTAGCCTATCCATTCCCTGCCTTGCTGTCCCTGTGCTGCCTAGCTGTTAGCCAGACCTGCCCTGTCCAGTAAGTCCTGCCGGCCACCTGAAGCCTGGAGCTCAACTCTTGGTGGAAAGTGGCCAGGTGCAGGTGAAGCCTAACTGTTTGTCAGAGATCTGCCCTGTCTCTAGCATGGGGTGGTTTTGCCTGCCACTGCCGCTCCTCGGCAGTGGCCCAAGGGCTCACAAACCCAGTGTCCAGCTTTGTAAACATGACCGAATGCAAAGGCCATGAGCTTGGCAAGATCACCCTTCCAGCTGGGTTTCCAGCCTAAGACTTTTTCCTTTGTTGGTAATCCAGGTCTAAGCCCAGGTCCAGTCTCTAGTCCCAGGTTGGATTTCGGCGTGGACCCAGTTTCTGCTCTTGATGAACTGATGACGCTCCGAGATTACCGTGATAAACTTTTTCTTGATCCAGCCTTGAGGAATACTCCTGAAGCTGCAGCTGAGAGAAAGCGGGCCTGAGGGTTTGGGTTTTCTGCAAACCCAGTTTCAGCGATTGATTCTTCTATCATGTTGGCATACTACCGCTACAAACATCTCTCGGATCCAGCCCTGCGGGATACTCCAGAAGCTGATGCCGAAAGAAGGAGCTGTGGAAGTCCCGAGTACAAGGCTTATATGCAGTTTCAGTGGAGCCTTCTGAAGGCCAGTCTCGGTTCAGTTCCTGATTCCAGTCCGGGTCCCGGTTCAGCTCTTGTTCACAGTTCCAGCCAAGCTGCTGAGTCCTTGTTGAGCTACGGTTCCAGCCAAGCTGCGGAGTCCACGCTGAGTTCCAGTTCCAGCCAAGTTGTGGAGTCCACGCTGAGTTCCTGTTCCAGACAAGCTGCTGAGTCCATGCCGAGCTACGGTTCCAGCCAAGCTGCTGAGTCCAAGTCGAGTTCCCGCTCCAGCCGAGATGCAGAGTCTGAGCCAAGTTCTAGCTCCAGCCGAGATGCGGAGTCCGAGCCGAGTTCCAGCTCCAGCCAAGAGGCGAAGTCCAGTCCTGATGCCAGTCCGGGTTCCAGCCTTGAGCCTTGTTGAAGCTCCAGCCAAGCTACCCCTGGTCATGTTTTGCGACTCCTCCGTAGATTTCACCATTGTTACCCATGGAGACCTGAATTCCCCGTGGAAGTCAGGGGGGCCTTGAGGGGTAGATACTGTTACGTCTGTTCTCACCTCGCCCTCTGGTGGCCAGAACCAGTGGCTGCTGTGGACCGTCACCCGTTCCAGATTTCATTCCGGTCCGGATCTTCCGGGCTGCCAGACTTGCTTGCTTGGATTGAACCTACACAGCACCTGTAGTTTCCTGGTGATAGTTGCAGGTGAGCTCCAGGTGCTGCTGTGCTTATTAGCCATTCTGAAACCTTGCTGCTTTGCCTTTGCATTGCATCTAAGGCCCAGGTATGTTGGTGCTTTTGCACTTCAGCCTGAGTTGTTTCCTTGCTCTAGTTCTTGCCTGAAGTCTTGCCTGTTCTAGTTAGTCTCTGTTTAGTTTAGGGTATTGCTTGTTTACTGTATTGCTTGTTTCCCAGTCTTGTGTCTTGTTTGTATGTCTTTGTCTAGTTCTGGGTTTATCTGTGTTTGTTCCCTGCTTCAGTGGCTGCTTGCAGCTTTCAGTTCAGTCTCCTGTCTAGCTGTGTTTGTTCCCTGTTTCAGTGGCTGCTCACAGCTTTCAGTCCTGTCCTTCAGCCTATCCTTTCCCTGCCTTGCTGTCCTTGTGCTGCCTAGCTGTTCTCCAGTCCTGCCCTGTCCAGTAAGTCCTGCCGGCCACCTGAAGCCTGGAGCTCAACTCTTGGTGGAAAGTGGCCAGGTGCAGGTGAAGCCTGTTTGTCAGAGATCTGCCCTGTCTCTAGCGTGGGGTGGTTTTGCCTGCCACTGCCGCTCCTCGGCAGTGGCCCAAGGGCTCACAAACCCAGTGTCCAGCTATGTAAACGTGACACATACTGGGAAAGATCCATGGAATCCGGTCGGGAACTCATCAGCAAAGAGGGCCGCAGCCACCGACCTGCACTCCGCCATACAACACAAGCCGAAAATATTGCTGGGCACAGGGTTATCCCCTGATATCACTGTGGGTGCGCTAGAGCTCGCTGCTTAAGCAGCCATACTGCTCGGTGATGTCACTTCCTCCGGTCAGGGGCATTCTCAAAAGATGTGCACAGTGTTACAAAATTTGGGGGGTGAATTCCCAAATTGCATGCCACTATATATAACAGAAACCTGGTGTAAGACCTCACACCCAAAGTTGGGCATAGGAATCCCTAATAGGTGCTATTCTATAAAGTGTGTTCATCCCAGATTTTTTCCAGCACCTATTTTTTGGTGCCATTTACTGAATCCAGCCCATAGTGGGCACTCTGTTATAGAGTTTCCCTCTGCATACTTATGCTGCCTTAATAAAAAAAAAACATGGTGCAAACTATGGGGTTCTTTTACAAAGGCGCGCTACCGTTTTTAGCACTTGCTCAAAATAAGCACGCATTAAACATTAGAGTTGCTCATATGTTTCTATGGGCATTGCTAACATTTAGTGCTAATTAGCGCGCCTTTTGTAAAAGACCCCCTATGTGCCTACATGCCTTCACAGCCTGTGTGTTCTTTTATTAAATTACCCACTATTTCCCATCCATCATTCTATAACAGATCACCTGAAATTAGGCAGCACTTGTGCAAATAAGTTATAGAAGTCTAATAAGACATCAATATTCATCACCCATTGCGGACATCACTTAAACATCTGTAACACACCATGTGAAAATATGGCAGAGCAGATAAGGCAGTCTTGGGAAATGGTTTCATGCTATTTATTTCAGTTGTAATTTGCTTAATCCTAAAAAGAAACAAGCAAAGCAGACCAAGGTTTAAGAACAAGCACAAGAGGGATCCAAACACCATAGAACGATGCACAAATCACAACAATGGAGTTGGCCACAGGACTCCTTAGATATCTTAGGAAGACATTTATTGAAGAAATCCCGACACGGTCTGTGTTTCGGCACCTTGCCTGCAGGATAATTGCTGAACACAAGTAATGTTGGAACACAAAGGACCATATCTTACAGCATTGTTTGCATTCAACTTGAAACAGCCCACGGGTAGGTTAAACTACTTCTTAAGAGTCCTGTGTTTCATGGCTAACTCAATTATGATTTGAACAGCAAGATTTAAACCAGCCCAGGTACATTCTTAAAGACCTACTGTAGAGGGGCAGGTGGGAACAAAATATCAACAGGCCAGTTCCAAGACCAATAGACATCAGACAAATTTTCAGTTCTTCCAAGTACTTTTTTTCATGATAATCTGATTGGGTGATCTAGGTCTGTGCAAATATATTCACTTGAAAACTAACTTGATGCATAGTAGTGGGATTTTTTTTGTAGTGTTCTATATTGCCATCTGCTGTACAGAAGGTATAATTAAAGGTTAGTACATAAATGACATGAAAAGTATGCTCCAGAGAAGGATGGCTGGTGTACTGGCATTCAGGCAATACTTAATTCATAGAAGGAATTGCTTAGGAACAAAACTGGAATCCAGCAGGTTTTGAACTGCAATTTAATATATGACTACAGCAAGTCAACAAAAAGGGGAAGTATATATATATATATATATATATATATTATATATATATTCAATTTTATATTATAAAAACTCTGTATATTTTACTTTTGTTCAGATTAAATGTAAATTGGATCAACCCAATATCCTAGCAGCAGTACAGAGACTTGATTCTCAGCATGATTCCTATGCCTTGGATTAAGACAGCAGTCAGAGCCTGTAGGAGGGAATCTCAGGCACTGTGTAGCAACAATAACTGCTGACTGGCTCAAGATCACCATTACATCTTTAAGAAACCAAGTTAGAGGATTGTTGCTGTAGTGGATGAGTTGGATGAGAGGAAGAAAGAACTAGAGAAATTTCAGGTAGACATAAACAAAGGCTCACAGAGGATAATTCTCTAAAGGGCAACTGGCAAAACCAAGGGGCTGATATTCAGACCACGTGAGGCTCTGTGGAATATCCACATCATTTTGCAGAGGGAATAGCCAGTGAAAGAGAGGGAATCCAAAGTAAGAACATAAGAATAGCCATACTGGGTCAGACCAATGGTCCATCTAGCCCAGCATCCTGTTTCCAACAGTGGCTAATCCAGTGGCCAGAAACCCAAATAGTAGCAACATTCCATGCTACCAGTCCCGAGCCAAGCACTGGCTTCCCCCCATATTCATCTCAATAACAGATTATAGACTTTTCTTCCAGGAACCTGTCCAACCCTTTTTTTTTAATCCAGATACACTAGCAGCTGTTACCACATCCTCCAGCAGCGAGTTCCAGAGCTTAACTATTCTTTGAGTGAAAAAAATATTTTCTCCTATTTGTTTCAAAAGTATTTCTGTATAATTTAATTGAATGTCCCCTGGTCTTTGTACTTTTTGAAAGAGTGAAAAATCAATTCGCTTTTACCCGTTCTACACCACTCAGGACTTTATAGACCTCAATCATATCCCCACTCAGCCATCCCTTTTCCAAGCTTAAGAGCCCTAATCTCTTTAACCTGGAGGAGTTCCATCCCCTTTATCATTTTTTTTGCTCTTTAAACCTTTTCTAATTCTGCTATATCTTTTTTGATATATGGCGATCAGAATTGAATGCAATACTCAAGGTGAGGTTGCAAACAGAGTTATTATAATAATCTTGGTCTTACGTTGCATCCCTTTCCTAACAATTCTCAGCATCCTCTTTGCTTTTGTGGCCGCCACTGCACACCGGGCAGATGATTTCAACATATTATTCAAAATGATACCTAGATCTTTTTCCTGAGTGCTGACTCCTAAGGTGGACCCTAGCATCAGGTAACTATGATTTGAATTATTCTTCCCAATGTGCATCACTTTGCAATTGTCCACATTAAATTTAATCTGCCATTTGGATGCCAGTCTTCCGGTTTCCTAAGGTCTTCCTGCAATATTTCACAATCTGTAAGCGTTTTGACAACTTTGAAAAGATTTATGTCATTTGCAAATTTAATAACCTAATTTATCCCAAAGTACAAAAGATAAAGTAGCAAAAGAAGCAACAGGGGCATTCGAATTTGGGATAGCAAACAACTCTTTACTCCATGATCTAACACAGGCTGTGTTTCGGCATAGGCACCTGCATCAGGGGTCTGTTAAAAATGATACAAATATACACATTTCACACAAGCAGAATCTGCAAGACTACAACACATAAACTTAAACACATAAGTGAAAATCGGAGAGTAAGTAAGTGAGAAAGACAAAATCAGTTGATCTAGTCATTATGTGATACTTAATTTGTGAGTGACATTGCTGAAGGGTTAGAAGGTAAAGTTTGCCTTTTTGCAGATGATACTAAGATTTGTAACAGAGTGGACACCCGGGAGGGAGTGGAAAACATGAAAAAGGATCTGCGGAAGCTAGAAGAATGGTCTAAGGTTTGGCAATTAAAATTCAATGTGAGGAAATGCAAAGTGATGCACTTAGGGAGTAGAAATCCACGAGAGACGTATGTGTTAGGTGGTGAGAGTCTGATAGGTACCGACGGGGAGAGGGTTCTTGGGGTGATAGTATCTGAGGATCTGAAGGCGACGAACCAGTGTGACAAGGCGGTGGCCGTAAGTAGAAGGTTGCTAGGCTGTATAGAGAGGGGAGTGACCAGCAGAAGAAAAGAGATTTTAATGCCCCTGTATAAGTCGTTGGTGAGGCCCCCACTTGGAGTATTGTGTTCAGTTCTGGAGGCCGTATCTTGCTAAGGATGTAAAAAGAATTGAAGCGGTGCAAAGGAAAACTATGAGAATGGTATGGGATTTGCGTTACAAGACGTATGAGAAGAGACTTGCGGACCTGAACATGTATACCCTGGAGGAAAGGAGAAACAGGGGTGATATGATACAGACGTTCAAATATCTGAAAGGTATTAATCCGCAAACAAACCTTTTCCGGAGATGGGAAGGCGGTAGAACTAGAGGGCATGATATGAGATTGAAGGGGGGCAGACTCAGGAAAAATGTCAGGAAGTATTTTTTTCACGGAGAGAGTGGTGGATACTTGGAGTGCTCTCCCACGGGAGGTGGTGAAGAGGAAAACGGTAATGGAATTCAAACATGCATGGGATAAACATAAAGGAATCCTGTTCCGAGGGAATGAATCCTCAGAAGCTTAGCCGAGATTGGGTGGCAGAGCCGGTGGTGGGAGGCGGGGCTGGTGGTTGGGAGGTGGGGATAGTGCTGGGCAGACATACGGTCTGTGCCAGAGTCGGTGGATGGGAGGCAGGGATAGTGCTGGGCAGACTTATACGGTCTGTGCCCTGAAAATGACAGATACAAATCAAGGTAAGGTATACACAAAAAGTAGCACATATGAGTTTATCTTGTTGGGCAGACTGGATGGACCGTGCAGGTCTTTTTCTGCTGTCATCTACTATGTTACTAGCGTTACTATTTGTGACCAGCAGTCCTTGTGAATAAATGTGAAATAAATTGACTCTCTAAATCTATGCAGTCTACTCAATGCCCAAACCTGACTTAAAGGAAACAAACACTATTTTTTTTTAATGAAATTTTATATTATACATCTCTTTGAGTGAAAATACAAGAAATCTGGAAAATAACATAGAAGAAATAACCAAAACATATTAACTAAAATTAATCAAAAATTATCGTCCACTATACTTTTAGGTAATTGGATCCAAGAAAGGAAAAATACATATACATACAAATTGTATCTAGTAAATTAAATAATATTAACAAAATTAATGCTTCCCAGGTTGCCTACGCCATGCTAACATTACAATGTATCATCTATGACTAGACTATTACATTTACCTCTTCTTTGGACAACAAGAATTCTTCTAATTGTTTGGGATCAAAAAATTGAAATTGTTTAGATTGAAATAATACTCGACATATACAAGGAAATTTAAGTACAAAATTTGCACCTAACCAGTGGCGTTCCTAGGGGGGCTGACACCTGGGGCGGATAGCCGATGCACCCCGCCCCCCCCCCCGGGTGCAGCGCCTCCCCCCCCTCCGGCGAAAGAACCCCCAATCCCCCAGGTGCACTCCGCTGGGGGGGGGGGGGTGCCGTGTGCCTGCTGGCTCTTCGTTTTCATGCTCCCTCTGCCCCGGAACAGGAAGTAACCTGTTCCGGGGCAAAGGGAGCATGAAAACGAAGTAACCTGTTCCGGGGCAAAGGGAGCATGAAAACGAGGAGCTGACAGGCGCGTGGCACCCCCCCCCCCCAGCGGCGTGCACCCGGGGTGGACCGCCCCCCCCCCCCCTTGGTACGCCACTGCACCTAACGCCAAAGTCCTCGGGCGTAAAGCCAAAACGGCTTTTCGCCTATTCTGTGTTTCTCTAGACAAGTCCGGATATATTCTAATTTTAGATCCCAAAAATAAAGAGTCCAAATGATGAAAGGAAAGTTTATTACTGCATCTCGATACATCTCCAGGGCAAATGAAACGAGGATTCCAAAAAAGATGTGAGGTTCATAACTTCTCCTCCTTGGGGTTGTAAATTTCCTGGTAACTTCTTAACATTACTTTGTAAGTACTGCGCCCGAATTATAGGACGTAATGAGTCCTCTGACAATCCTCATACTTCCACCAAATATTTTTTAACCATTTGTATTGGTGTAATTAAGGATGATCTAGGAAAATTAGTCAACCTCAAATTAAGCCTTCTAGATTGATTTTCTAAATATTCTAAATGTCTGAAGGTAAACATTTTTTTCCTTAATTGAGGTTTGCCCTAAAAGTTCCAACTTTTGAATTCTTGTTCCAACTTTTGAGACTTGTTGGGCAGTAAACCTGTGCCTGGATAATAGCAGCTTCGGATAATGCCTTGATTTCACTTTAATTTTTTAATATCAGTGCTTGCAAAGAAGGCTGCATATTAAATGTCAAGTCCCAGAGTGACTCAATTGTCACTACGGCTGGTTTTATCATTATCCCTGTAGAAAAAACAGGTAGAGAAGCATTAGCAGACTGTTCCAATGTACTCACTATCTGTGAGGGCAGTACTTTCGCTGCAGATCGTTCCTCCAGCCTGTTAATGCTCAGTGTCTCCCTCAGCATGGGCGGGTTCCCTCCCTGCTCATTCAGGTCTCGACTCGGAGCCTGGGCTGCAGGACTGAATGCCCCGCTGCCTCTTCCTGGTTGGGAAGGAGCCGCACGTTGAACGGGGCTCAAAGAAACCCCGTCTACACTTGTTGGTCAGCACCAACACGCCTTCACCGGTAGCGGGAGTCAAAGCTTGCCTGGGACCAGGTGTCACCCTGAATTGGTCCAAAGACATCTGCTGGAGAAGGTGAGTCCAAGTGGGGGTAGAGGGATTCTCCCGAACCTTGCCTCTCCTTATCTCCAAGATGGCGGCATTGTGATTAATTGCGCCAGACGCTCTCAGATGTTTGGATCCAAACACTGCTGAAGAAGGCTCTTTTTTATGCCAGAAACAAACACTGTTTATACCATTTCATTAATATCTGAATGCAAAACTTGATAAATCACCAAAGAAAAACTCTAAATTAATACTATGCTTCTCCCGTTTATGGCCCAAGAGAGAGAAAAATTTAAAATTAAAACCGCCACAAAAAAAAGCAAAGCGATAGATGCAAGAAAACTAAAACTCTCGGCTGTAGATCTATGCTAAAAACATCAACAAACAGACCACTGCCTACTCTTTGGGGAATCTCATATATAAAATAACAACCTTGGCATAGGATCGCTCCAAAAGATCCTAGAATTACAATCACATTATCTCTTTCAAAGCTGTCAATGATATTTAAATTATGGTTCTTCGAACACATCACAGGAAATTGTTAAATCAAAAAAATAACCTTAAACACCTTCATTAACAGATATAAGAAAAGAGATGCATACCACTTACAAAATGGTATGCATCCCTTTTCTTATATCTATTAGTGAAGATGTTTAAGGTTGTTTTTTTTTTTTATTTAACGGTTTCCTGTGATGTGTACGGCGTTTGTTTCTCTCTGTGTAATTTGAAACAATCTTTGAGCACATAGCAACCATGAGTTCCTTCAAAAACGTGCTAAAACAGCAAAACAATGCCCATGCGCGATGCATGCAAAATATACCGGAGCTGTATACAGATTTATGTGATTGTGAAATGTTGGTTTTGCAATATTTTATTAAATTGATTTTCTCTCTCTCTGTTGAACAGCCATTCTTTGGTGGCAGTGCCAGCATTAATCAGATCTCTGGGAAGATTAAATCTGAAGATGAAGTGTTAGCAAGCCTGGATGGACATTGGGTAAGAAGTAGCATTGTTGATCATTTCTAAAGTGACTGCAAGGAGCGAGAGACAGATAGAGAGGCAGGTGTACTCAGGCCGTGTCATCATATTTCTCCCTCTGCTAGTGGTCTGGTAGCTTTCTGAATTAGTGCAGGGAAATTGCAAAAATGAAGATAGATCTTTCTGAGGCTGATGCAGAACCTTCCTGAACCCTTACGCCAAGCCCCCTCCCTGCCCGTCTTCAAGTCTTTGCTTAAAGCCCACTTCTTCAATACTGCATTCGGCAACTAACCCTTACCGTTCAGTGACTCCAGACTGCCCCAATTTGACTGCCCCTATCGGACCGACCGTTCACTTGTCTATTAGATTGTAAGCTCTTTGAGCAGGGACTGTCTCTCTTTGTTAAATTGTACAGCGCTGCGTAACCCTAGTAGCGCTCTAGAAATGTTAAGTAGTAGTAGTAGTAGTAGTAGTAGTAGTAATTGCCACTGCCTGATAAGTACATAATCATTGCCATACTGGGACAGACCAAAGGTCCATCAAGGCCAGCATCCTGTTTCCAACAGTGGTCAATCCAGGTCACAAATACCTGGCAAGATCCTGAAAAAGTTGAATACATTTTATGCTGCTTATCCCAGAAATAGCAATAGATTTTTCCCAAGTCAATCTTAAAGATTTGTTTAATATATCCTTGCAGACGGGAGAGGTTCCGAGGGATTGGAGAACGGCGGATGTGGTCCCTCTTCACAAAAGTGGGGATAGGGAAGAAGCTGGAAACTACAGGCCGGTAAGCCTCACTTCGGTTATTGGAAAAGTAATGGAAGCGATGCTGAAGGAAAGGATAGTGAATTTCCTGGAAGCCAATAAGTTGCAAGATCCGAGACAACATGGTTTTACCAAAGGGAAATCGTGCCAAACAAATCTCATTGAATTTTTTGATTGGGTGACAGGAGAATTGAATCAGGGACGAGCTATGGACGTAATCTACTTAGATTTCAGCAAAGCTTTTGACACGGTTCCCCACAGGAGGCTCTTAAATAAACTGGATGGGCTGAAGATAGGACCCGAAGTGGTGGATTAGGAACTGGTTGACGGACAGACGCCAGAGGGTGGTGGTGAATGGAATTCGCTCGGAGGAGGGAAAGGTGAGTAGTGGAGTGCCTCAAAGATCGGTGTTGGGGCCGATTCTGTTCAATATATTTGTGAGTGACATTGCCGAAGGTAAAGTTTGCCTATTTGCGGATGAGACTAAGATCTGTAACAGAGTGGACACCCCGGAGGGAGTGGAAAACATGAAAAAGGACCTACAGAAGCTAGAAGAATGGTCTAAGGTTTGGCAATTAAAATCCAATGCGACGAAATGCAAAGTGATGCACTTAGGGAATAGAAATCCACGAGAGACTTATGTGTTAGGCGGTGAGAGTCTGATAGGTACTGAGGGGGAGAGGGATTTTGGGGTGATAGTATCTGAGGATACCCACACTACCCAATTAGCGCAGGGCACGTCTACTCTCCACCTCCAAACACACCCCCTGTGCACCAATCCTAGAACTACTGCAAGAGGCCTGAGCGTATCCCATGGTAGTGCCTTTTTAGCATGTGGTAAGCACACGTTAGTGCTTGGGCCCCGGGTTTTTTGCTACGCCAGGTCTTTACTTTGGAACTCATTGCCATCTGAGCTAATTACCAGTTTATTCTGTGTTTTACAAAACTCTGAAGACTGGCTATTTGAAAATAGCTATGGATAGCCTGCAGGCTAAATCTTATTTTGGTATTTATGCAGTATTATTGGGCGTAATTATGACTAGTGTTATACATAGCTGTTTATATATTTAATTATTATTGTGATTGGTTTTTATTGTATTTTTTTATATTTTTATGTAAACTGCTTTAACCTCATGGCTGTATTAGGCAGTATATTAGGCCAATAAATCAAATCAATGAGAGTGTTATACCCTTTTCTAGAACCCACACAATATAGATCACACCTGATTCCGTAACACGACATTTTGGCAACACTATCACCCCTCTTCCCGCATTGTCTTCAACATTGTATATTAGATCCTTTATAAATTTTTGCCAGCTTTTCAGGTGTAAAGTACCAACAGTACAAAATCTTGTACCCGTTTTCTATCATTCAGGTTGATGATAATCCCCGAAATAGCCCATCTACTATGTCTCTACGTCCCTTATTAAAGGAAAGGAAAAAATAATTTTTAAATAGTTCACTATGAAGTTGTCCTATTGGCAATCCAAAGATGTCATTTTTCAAAATGACTTCCAGTTTCTGGTTTCCTTTATTTAACCCACAGCCCAGCTGTGGCTGAAATAAATATGGTGCAGTTTGAAAAGTAGCCTGTAGTCCTGCATAGTGCCTTGTACTAAATATCCTGCTGCTTGGATAATGAGTCCCCCCCCCCCCCCCTCCTTTTCATTTTGCCACACAGGATGGGGAAGTCTACTTGAATGACTTGAAAAATGGGACCCGAAACATCTTCTGGAACCCTACTAGTGACATTCGAAAACAAAGATTGAAGCGCCATATTGTAGTCTTTGAAGAGCAAACAGAGTTTGAGTCAGAAAGGTAAGTAACTATGTATTATTTTTAAAAAAGATCTCTCTTCTCCCAGGAACAATGGTCTGGGAGACCCTGAACTCAGTAGATCTCAGGAGCTAAGCGGGAGACCAACAGAGAAGACCAGCTGCTGTGGGGTGCAGAATGCAATAGCAAATCTGTGAATAGAAGGTCACAAGTACCAAATGAGGCTGTGATCACCTATCTCAGGTCACCCAGAAACGGGTAGAAAGAGGACAGGGAAACGAGCAGTCTTTACTTTCTAGTAAAATGTCTGTTTGCAGAAAGGAGCCATGATACTTTGTGTGGTTGCATGGAAATTCACTGCCAGTTTCCCATCTTTGGGGCATTAAGCCCTTAACAGGCTCTAACATGGGTACCACATGATGGCATTAAGATGTTCTACAATAATATACCTGTTAGAGTACATGGTAGGGAATTTTTCTGGGAAATGGCATGGGTGAGGAAATATTATCTGCTTAGCGTGTTCTAAGTAATGCACACTAACTGAATAACAGTTGAGTTAATACTGGATTACTTAGTACCTCCTACATATGGGGGGCGCTAGAGGACCTTTGACTAGATGGACTTATAGACTTGGAGCTCCCTCCTAGGCCTTGTTAAAATCAAGTATTTACTTGTGATTCTGGCACAATTTTCTACACTACTGCTCAAAGACTTACTGCTAAACATGTCTGCAAGCAAATCTCACAAACAAGAAACTAGCATGTCTTCTTCCTCGGGCGAAAAAAGGAAGAAATGTGATATACAGTCTCCTGAAAAGATGGCGCCGAACAGGTCTAACGTGCACCCTTCTGAAGCTGTTTTAGAAGAATTAAAGGCATTAAGGGATCGCACTGCAAAGCACTTTGAAACAACTTACAGCTTGAAAAATGATCTGTTGGCACTTAGGCCCAGATGCATCAACCATACGTTAAAAAATCAAAAACGTAAAAGTCCTTACCGAAGTTGAAAAAATGAAGAATGCACTAAAAACAGAAGTCCCACATGTTCGGTTCGGTATTTGAAAGTCGAATGCATTACAGAAGTGTAATCCCAGTCGTTAATCTGCCCTTAAAGCATGCGCAGAGCAGCCAAGCGTTATGCTGGCTGTTCTGCGCATGCCACAAACATCAAAACCCAAAACAAAAAAAAACCACGTTGAAAATAAAAGAGGCAAAGGCGCTCGTCAGTAGCGTCCTGTATGGACGCCCTTGCCCCCCCCCCCCCGAGGTCACCGCTGTTCCCCGCTTCCGCATGTATTAAATAAAAAATAAAAACAAAAAACCAAAGTTTAGCAGCCCCGGTCCCCCTCCCTTCCTCTCTCTGTTTTTCTCCTCCCACAGCTCCGCCTCCCGCCATCCTCCACACCCGTGCCCCGCCCCCCTGAGCTCGTCGCCACCCCTTCTCCGCTTTACCGGCCCGCGCAGCACCTCTCACCTCTGTGTGAAGGCGCCGCACGGGCAAGAACAGCTGATCGGCGATCAGTGCTGCCTTCTCCGACGTCCCTCTGTTCTTCCTGGGCCCGCCCTCCTCTGACGTAAGCTACCCAGCTCAGGCCTTAACGACAGGTCTGACCATACGTTAAATTTATCACGGTAAATGATTCGTTGCAATCGTCGGTATGGTTAGTGCATTCCGAATTGTTCACATTTCAATGGTAGTTACTCGTTTGCGTTTCGTTTTCGTTAGCTGCTAGCATCGTCGGAAAGTGGCCTTTAATACATGCTATGGTTGAAAATTTCTTCGTTAAAGGGTCGTTAAGGTTTACTGCATCTAGCCCTTAATGTCAGTCTCTGAATTTCAAACGAGATTAGAAGCAATAAAAAAGCACTCAGAACAAACAGCCACAGATTTACAACAACACATGCACTTAACAATGGACAAACTTCTCTACTTGGAAAAACAAATAGCAAACA
Source organism: Microcaecilia unicolor (assembly GCF_901765095.1). Classification (NCBI taxonomy): domain Eukaryota; kingdom Metazoa; phylum Chordata; class Amphibia; order Gymnophiona; family Siphonopidae; genus Microcaecilia; species Microcaecilia unicolor. The sequence continues at coordinate 196,214,835 of NC_044034.1, read as the reverse complement.
GAAGCAGGAGAAACAATATCCGAAATTTTGGGCTTACTAGAACACTCAGAAGGATCTGACTTACCACTGTTTTTTATGTTTCAACGGTTTTTATTCAAAAACACAGTGCAAACAACTCATAGCTTACTTGTATAACAAATATGGTTGAAATACTTGTTTACACCAATCAAATGCAATTTAACAAAGCAATAAGTATTTTTGGTTTTATGCCCCCCCTCCCCACCTTCCTCTCACCCCTAACCCACCCATTGTCCACCTCCCATTCCAAACAGAAAACTGAACTTGTTCTTTTGGTATTACTTGTCACTGTTATGATAAAATAATAATAATAAAAAATAAAAAAATAAAAAAAAAACCTTATAAACCCTTTAATATCAAACTTCGCGCGCGTGGAGATAGGGACTGAACATAAGGACCCCAGGTCTCCAGGAAACGTGTTCTTTTCCTCTGGGAGGGTCCCAGCGCCCTGCGCTCATGTAACAATAGCTCATGGAATCTGTTCCTCCAGTGCCAGAAATCTGGTGGGGCCACACTCATCCACCCATGCATGATCACTTTTTTCCCCATCAAACAGGCCTTGCGTATCAACTGTCGTGGGCCTTCCCGTTGGAATCCAAAAAGTTCATATTTATCAAATAAAATCCCCAAAGGCGTGTGATTGATCCGTGATTTAATTAAGCCCTCCAAGTACTGTATGATCATGTTCCAGTACCTTTGTGTTACAGGGCACTCCCAAAGGCAATGATAAAGAGTACCGTCCGTCTGCTGACACTTTGCGCAAAGTGGATCCGACACCCCTCCCATTCTAAACACCTGTTGTCTAGTCATGTAAGCCCTGTGCAGTATACGAAACTGACATTCCCTTAGACAGGCATTCACCGAGATCCCAGGTATACGAGACACCAACTTTCTGTAATCTAAAGCTAAATTGGGTCTCTTCATGTCCCGTGCCCATCGTGCAGTGATTATGGCGGTAGGTTTCTGCGGGCCCAGCTCCCCTAGTAGCTTGTACAGGCTCGATATTGAGAACCGCGTTCCTGGGCTCGCTTTGTAAAACTCTCTTACTTTCCTCCCATGGCCATTATTCAGGTGTGCCATATTTAATGATCTGACATAATGAGTTAATTGCTGATATGCAAACTCATAGCTAACAGTAATGCCCACCCCCAGTGCCCCCAGGCTTAGTAGGCCCCCTTCTGTCCCCAATACATGTTCCAATCTAATGATTCCCATAGATGCCCATCGTCGGAATATCTTATTATCTGACCCAGGTGAAAATGATGGGTTGCCTTGCAGTGGCAAGATATCGGATGTGTCCGCTTCCAAACCCCAATACCCATTTAAGTCCCTCCAAACTGCCCTCATCGGACCCAACAACAGACTACTCTTAAATTGTTTTGGCACCGAGCTCTGTGGGCCATGAAGAAGATAATGTAAGTGATATGGCGCAAAAAAGGCCTGTTCCAGCTGCCGTGGCGTGAAATCTTGTTTCTCAAGCAACCAGTCTCCCAAATGTCTTAACAGACAAGCTTGATTATATTTTTTTAAATCTGGGAGACCTATACCTCCCTCTTTCCATGAACCTACCAATACTTCCAGTGGTAATTTGGGTTTTTTCCCCCCCCAAATGAATTTTCTTAAATGCTGATAGAATTGCTTAAGATCTTTGTTTCGCAATCTCAGCGGTAGCACCTGTAGGATGTATAACCACCTGGGGAATTCTGCCATACGGAACAACTGGACCCTACCGTGTAGCGAGAGTGGTAGTACTGCCCATTTTTGCAACCTATGTCGCATATTGTCCAATAACCTAGTGAAGTTGAGATTATAAAAAGCTGTCGTTTTCATGGACACTTGTACCCCCAGATATTTGAAGTTGTCTGTAGCCCACTTCAATGGGAATCCCACCCCCCACTCCCCCCTCACTTTGTTTGTGGCTGTTAATGCCAGAGATTTTGAGAAATTGATTTGGAATCCTGCGAAATCCCCATATTCTCTGAACAATTCTAACAGTGCGTCTAGAGATTTCCTGGGGTCAGTAAGATGTACCAAGATGTCGTCCGCGAATGCGGATACCTTAAATCCCATCTTACCCCATGCTACTCCAACTATCTCCGGATGTGACTCGATTTCCCTTATCAAGGGATCCAGCGTCAGAACAAACAACAATGGAGATAGGGGACATCCCTGCCTCACTCCTCTCCTTATCTGGAATGTCTGTGACCTTTCACCATTAATCCACAGAAAAGCCTGAGGGCACGAATATAGGGCACCCACCGCACTTCGGAAAAGACCCCCCACTCCAATTCTCTGCATTACTGCAAATAGGAACCGCCATACCACCCGATCGAAAGCCTTCTCTGCGTCAAAACTAACAAGCAGAGAAGGCTGTCTCTGCTCCTCCACTCTCTCTAATGAGGCAATGAGAGCCCTCACATTACTTACCACTGATCTGCCCCTTACAAACCCCACTTGTGGCGCCGCCACCAAGTCTGGGAGCACTCGTGCCAACCGGTTCGCTAGAATTTTTGCATAAAGTTTAGCATCGCAATTTAACAGAGATATTGGTCTATAGGAACCCATTTCCTCTGGATCTTTACCCGGTTTCAACAGCACGATCATCTTAGCCATATGAAAAGTCTCTGGGGCCGACCCTGAAGCCGCCATAGTATTGAATAGATTCAGCAAAGGCGGAGTCACCTGTTCTTGTAACAGTTTGTAAAAGGCCATGCTGTATCCATCTGGCCCTGGTGCCTTATGGATGTCACTCTGTTGGAATGCAAGAATTAATTCCCCCTCCTCAATAGGGGCATTTAGATATTCTTTCTGTGAATCTGACAGCGTTGGGATATCAACATTATCTAAATACAAAGCACTGTCAGACATTGTGTCCGCATCCCTCCCGTACAAACCCGCATAATACTGTCGAAAGCTTTCCACTATGTCGTGTTCCAATCTAAGTACCTTCCCATCTTGGCTCTTTACTTGTAGGATTCGGGTTGTACCTCTTTTCCCCTTGGCTAACCGGCCCAGCAAACTCCCCGCCTTATTCCCATACATGAACAATTGGTGTTTATAATACATGATAGATTTCTGCGCCCTCTCCTGTAAAAGTTCGTTTAATTCCCTCTGAGCCTCCAAGTATGCTAACTTCTGTTCTGGTGTCTGGGCAACCCCATACTTCATCCGGTATGTCCGAACCTCCCTTTCCAAGCGTAATATCTCTTTGTCCCTCTGTTTCCTTTTCCATGCCCTATATGCGATGATCTCACCTCTCAGGACCGCCTTTGCTGTTTCCCAGTATAACCCATGTTGTTCTATATGTTCTCTATTATAGTGCTCGTAATCTCTCCACTTCTTTTGCAAGAATTCTTGAAAATTTACGTCCCGATAAAGTTCAAATGGGAATGTCCACCCCCCCTGCCCTCTCCTGTCTCCGACCGTTTCCCATGTCACCCATATTGGGGAATGATCTGATATTTCACCCGGCCCGATCTCCGCCTCCACAGTTTTAGAGAAGAGAGGTCTCGAGACCAGTATGTAGTCGATCCTGGAGAGGGAGGAGTGGGCCCTAGACAAGTGCGTGTAGTCTCTGCTACCCGGGTGTAACACCCTCCATGCATCTATCAAGTCAAGCGTGGTACACAAAAATGGCAGTCCCCTCAGGTAATGGTGATGTCCTAGACCCCCCTGACTTGTCTTGTCCACTAATGGGTCATAAACCATATTGAAGTCGCCCCCTAGCACCACATTGCTCCTCTGATATGGGGTCAGCAGTGTCACTATCTCTTTGTTGAATTTCTTATCATAGACGTTGGGTGCATAGATATTACAGAAAATATAGGATATCCCCCCCAACACGACATCTACCAATACATATCTACCCACTGCACTCCTCTTAATCGATTTGATAGTCAAACGTAACCCCTTTCTAAATAAGATCAACACGCCTGCTTTCTTTTTTTGGGCTGGAGCACCAATCACTGATTCCACCCAGCCCTGCTTAAATTTATCATGTTCACTGGAAGTCAGGTGTGTCTCTTGAAGAAACACTATATCCGCCTTATGGCGCTGCAAAGCCTGTAGGATTTTTTTCCTCTTTACGGGCGATGAGACTCCCCCCACGTTCCAAGATAGTAATTTAACCTGCCCCAGCACTCCAAGTCAGTGCATATCTCAGTGTATTCTGCTTACTACTGTTTGGAGAGCGCACCTCCCAGCCCTTAGGTACCCTCCCTCTTGGCCATTGAATCCTCCCCCGTCCCTCCCCACACGCGCGAAACCAGCATATACATAATGAAAATAAAAGCCCAAAAAACATATCCCAGTAGCCACAGATCCCCCCCCTCCTCCCCCTCCCTTTCCCTTCCCTACCCCCACATCCCCTCACGTGTCCGGTGTATATCCGGAGCTCTTCCATTTTGGACCTGAAGTCGCCCTCCCCAATTCCGTATTTGCCGCTTCTATCCCCCTTCTCCCCCCTCTAAGCATGAGCAGGTTTAAGTCTCCCTAGTCTTCCTTCCTCAAACTCCTCCCCTTCTTCCCTTCCCAGGATACCCTTGTATGAAGAGCCCGCGCTCCCTTAGCTGGAGCACCCGAGGCTCTCCATCTTCCTATCCCCTGCCTATTACTTCCTCCTTCCCAGCTATCCCCTTCACCCCATCTCTTTGTCTCTTCTTTCCCCCTTTCTTCCCCTTTCTCACAGAACCCACCACACATATTCTTATAAACCTGATCGGGGATCTCTCCCCTTTTTACAGTCCAGATATTGTTATATACTTGCAAAAAAGTCAGCAATGGTATGGCAGTCTTGTCTTTCATCTCCTCTCCAGGTGTATAGTACTTCCTGTTCAATCTAGTTGCTTACCACTGTTTTTAAGCATATGGCTCCTGAAAATTCTGCATTTACCACCTGAAACAGTTCTTGAATTGGAGCGTGCACACAGATCTCCAGGGAAGATTAAGTCCAATGCTAAGACACCGCGCCCTATAGTTGCAAAACTACTTCAATATCCTCAAGCTCTACTAATTTTGACAACAGCAAGATTGATTCCGTCTCTGATTTTTGAAGGCAGAAGGATCAATATTGTCCCAGATCTGTCGAAAACCACTGTACAGAAACGGAAGCAGTTTCTGGCTTTGAGAACACAACTTAAAGAAAAAGGAGCAAGGTTTGGATTACAATACCCTGCAAGAATGATTATCACATTAAACAACACCACCACCAAGCCTTTGACTCTCCGGAATCCTTACAACTGTTCCTGGATAAAAGGGACACAGAAGGTATGGCTGGATGAGTTAATCTCCATGCATATATTCTTTTTTTTTTCTCACTCTGCTGAGCTGTTTCATGCTCTAGTAGGCCAGGTGCTGATGGCTGTTTACTCACTGCCATGGTAATGAACCTTTTGCTAGTCATAGTCCCCTTTTTTTATGCAAATCCTCTTTTCATGGACAAGTGACTTAATAACTTTTGTTATGTTGATTTTCTAGTACTTAATGGAAATGACTTCAGTGACAGAGTAACACTATTGACTAGCTTGCTTTCATATGTTCTCACCTACTTATTACAAAAGTTCTAAGCCAGGCAAATTTTTCATTTTGAAACTATACTAAAATTGTTATTAGATATATAACTTCAGTTATATTAATTGACACCTAATTCTATTAGGCCTGGGAGTTCTCCTTGTCTGCTGTTCACGTCTAATATCCTCTTACATCCATCTATTTTTCTAAAGCTGAGCTCCTAGCTCTCTGCACGTATGACTTTTTTTCTTTACTTACACGAATCCACACTATATTTTTCTTTCTAATGTAATTGCTGGATGTATTAGTAGCAATATGATGTATATATGTCATCCTCCTCTAGAATATACACAATGTTTGAAATGGAAATTGTTTCATATAAGATTTTGCAACACTTATAATGTTTCTTCAGATCTTAACATACTTTCTCAATATGGCTCACAATATAAAAAATGATACTAAGGTTATTTCTTGGAATGTGCATGGGCTCCGACACCCAATAAAAAGGAAAAAAATATGTTTAGCTCTTAAAAAAATGAAAGCACAAATCATGTTTTTACAAGAAACACATCTCCCTGGCATGCATCTTTTTATCAAAACTGGTACTTGGTTAGGTGAATTCTACCAGTCTCCATCTGATGGTAAAAAGGGAGGAGTTGCTATTATATTTGATAAAAAATTAACAGTTAATCCTCAAAAAGAAACAAAAGATGCAGAGGGAAGATGGCTTCTGTTAAATATATAGTTGTAAATGGTGTAGAACTAAATTTGCTCAATGTTTATGCCCCTAACAAAGATGACCCTTCTTTTTTTCATACAATAAATGAAAAGTTGGCAGAGTACCCTCCAGTTCCCATTATCACAGCCGGTAATTTCAATATGCCTCTAAATACATGGTTAGATAGACAATACAATACAATTTACCATATACCTAAAGCACACACTGCTTTACTCTCTATGATAAATACATACCATCTGATTGATCCATGGAGACAGTTTCACTCAGATTCCAGAGAATATACTTTTCTTTCTAATCCTCACCATAGTTTTACAATAATTGATTATTTTTTAAATTTCTAATAATTTACTGGAACCAACCATTTCTTCAGACATATTTCCAATTACAATCTCAGATCATGCAGCAATCTCTATTACTCTTCAACTTAATATATCTACCCCATTTAAAAAACCCTTCTGGAGACTTAATAGTCTATTATTAATGGATGATAATTACAAAAACAGAATTAAAAATGCAATTGTTGATTTTTTTGCCTATAATCAAGATCCTAACATAAACCAAATCATAATTTGGGAAGCTTTCAAGGCCACTATAAGAGGAGAATTCATTGCTATCTCTGCACACCAAAATAAAGAAAGATATAAACACCTTACAGAATTGGAGAATGAATTAAAATGATTGGAACAACAATATATTGTATCTCCTAATCAAAACATTCTCAATTCCATATATCAAACCAAATACAAATATAATAGATTATGGAGTATAAAAGCTAGTCATGAGAATAAATGTAGTCATATGGTTGCTAATTATCCAAAAAGGAAAAGAATTAAAACACAGATACCTATAATAAAACAAAAAAATTCAGATATTTCTTATACTAAAACAAAAGATATACTTGAAGCTTTTCACAAATTTTATACAGAACTTTATCAATCAGAAACCTCATATTCCCAATATCAACTACAAAATTTTCTAAATAATATCCCTTTCCCTTCCTGGTCCACAAAAGAAAAAGAATCTTTCCATTCCCCTATAACTGATCAAGAAATCTTAATCTTGATTAACCAATTAAAGTCTAGGAAAGCACCTGGACCAGATGGTCTTCCTAGTGAATTTTATAAAGTTTTTAGTAAAGATTTGATTCCCAACCTTCTCAACTTATTTGAACAACTAGAAAATGACTGTTCATTAAAAACACCCAATAGATTCTCTGAGGCAGTTATCACTATTATACCAAAACCTAATAAGGATCCCACACAGGTCTCCAATTATTGGCCAATATCTCTACTAAATGTAGATTACAAAATATTTGCAAAAATCCTATCTAACCGTCTACGTTTAATCATTGGCTCTGTTATTCACCCCAATCAAGTAGGGTTTATGCCAGGGAGATTAATCACCGACATTGCCCACTGGTTTCACCAGATCTCCTTGCTTGCTAAATCTATAGATCTGTCATGTCCCCTACCTCAACGCAAGCGGCGCCCTCGGGCTGTGCGGGGTCCCGTTGACACGCACACTTGACTGGCACTGCCTGAGCCATGTGTGTGTAGTCTTTCTCTGGGTTTGTTCAGAGAGCGGTGGTTGCAGGCTCCTTAATTGCTTTGCTTCCATGCACCTGTTTCTGCTCTCTCTCTGCCTGACTTCCAGGCTCCTTGATTGCTTTGCTTCCAACCACCTGGGTCTGCTCTCCCTCTGCCTGGCTTCCCTTGTTTCTCTCCTATTGTTTTTCCGGTTCCTCCTTCCCCTGCTCTTGTCCTATGGCTGTGCCCCTTCTCCCTGCTGGTCCCTGCTGATGTCAGACGCCAGCACTTTATCAGCTGAGTTCTCCATGGACTCGATGCTTCGGCTTCTACTTTGGGAGGTGTTACTTGCTCAGTAGTGTGCTTCTCCTCTACTTTGTTCTTCGTTGCTGACTTTGCCTGTACCTGGATTACTCTCTTGTCTGCTGCCTGCCTACTTACTCTGCCTGTACCTGGATTACTCTCTTTCTTGACCTGCTGCCTGCCTACTGTCTCTGCCTTTACCTGGATCACTCTCTTGCCTGCTGCCTGTCTGGCCGTCACATTCATCACCCTGCTTCCTGCTCCATCTCGTAAGCCCTGCAGGCTGCCCGCACCTAGGGGCTCAATCTCTGGGGAACGGCAGTCAGCGTAGGTGAAACCTGGGGTTGTCTAGGCGCCAAGCAGAACCTGGTCTGAGTACTGGGCTCGGCAGTGCTCTACTTGGTACAAGAGCTCACAAGTCTGACAAGATCAACCTGTTATAGCAATGGCTATTGATGCTGAAAAAGCATTTGATAGAGTAGAATGGAACTTCTTGTTCTCTGTCCTTCATAAATTTGGAGCACCAGAGTCTTTCATCAATAAAATTAAAATACTATACACTAATCCTTCTGCATGCATTATTGCAAATAATAAGTTATCAAAGCAAATAAGTTTGAAGAGAGGCACCAGACAAGGGTGCCCGCTGTTGCCTCTTCTATTTAATTTAGCTCTGGAACCCCTACTTATTTCCATCCATCATAATTCTACTATATATGGCATCTCCTTTAAAAATGAAGAAATCAAAGCAGTGGCCTATGCAGATGATGTTCTACTATTCTTCACAAATCCTATACAATGTATAGAAAACTTTTTAAAACTGGTAGAAACTTACTCTTATTTTTCAGGCTACAAGATTAATAAACAAAAAACTGAGTTAATACCCCTTAATGTACATGCCACTCCAACCATTAGCTCACATTTTGATTTTGTTTTGTCATGTAGTGGCTTTCATTACCTTGGATTAGATCTCTTACCAGATCTTGAATCTATTAAGACATCTAATTCAAAGAAAATTCTTTCAATAATCAAATAATTATTTCTTTCATGGAGCCCATTGCACCTTTTCTGATGGGGAAGAGTGGAGTCTATAAAAATGGTAGTAATGCAAAAATTAACTTTATTTTAAGTATGATTCCAGTTTTTATTCCTCGCAGTGTTTATCAACAATCTAGTAAAAAAGGCCCATTTCTTACAGAAATGAAACGGGCGCTAGCAAGGTTTTCCTCGAAGTGTGTATGTTTGAGAGAGTGTGTGTGAGAGTGAGTGTGTGAGAAAGAGTGAATGTGCGACTGTGTGTGTGTGTGTGTTACAGAGAGAGAGTAAGAATGGGTGCGAGTGTGTGTGTGAGAATGAGAGTATGTGGCAGGGTCCCCGCTCCCTCCTAGTTCCAGGGTGTTTCCCCCCCTCCTCGTCCCTCCGTCCCTCCCAGTTGCAGGGGGCCCCTCCCCCCTGCCTGAATCCCTCCCTCCTTCCCAGTTGCAGGGGGGGTCCCCCTCCCTTTTTGGCAGTTGCAGGGTCCCCCCTCCATTTTTCTCACTTGCTGGGTCCCATGTCCCTCCTTTTGTCCTGGACGTTTTTTCAGATGGAAGAACAATTTAAAAAGGACAATGTGAAGCAGCAGCTCCTAGGTTGGGTTGTTTGTGAGTGTATAGGAATGACGGCTGCGTGGGAGAGTGGAAACAGAGATTAAGCAATGGGCTTCCTTGCTTACCTTACAGTTGGTTGCCTCAGTTCCAGTCCTGTGTATGAAAGTGCCTGAAGCATGGAAAAGGTTGCCTTGCTTTGTTTGTAGTGAACGTGGATGACGGGTGCGCTGCAGTCGTACCCGGTGCTGTTCTCCCCCCCCCCCCCGAACGGCGAGCGTGCACATGCATCGTGGAGGAGGGTGGGTGAGGGGGACAGGGTCCAGCGTCGACTCAGGAGGGGTGAGGGAGAGAGTAGCGGGTCCACTGGTGAGTGGGAGGGAATGGAGGGAGAGGGTAATGTGCACCATTGAGTCGGGGTGCAGGTGAGGCACAGCAGGCGGGGAGTCGGGTAGGAGGGCGGGGGTGCATTGGCCATTTCGTGGAAGGGGGAGGGGGTGGGGGTGGAGCGCCGACGGGAGGGGGAAGGGAGAGACCAGTGGGTCCAGTGGCGACTGGGAGGGAGCGGGGAGAGACGGTGGTGTGGAGCATTCAGTCGGTGTGCAGGTGAGGGAGGGCAGACGGGGAGTCGAGGCAGGCAGGCGCAGCGGGGACTCGGGTAGGAGGGCGAATTTGTCTTCAGGGCAGCAGGCAGTGATGCGCGAGGGGGGGCTTCTGTTGCGCCTGCTGTGTATTGATTGGTTGGTTAAGTGTTGAGTGTCATTGCACCGCCCTCGACGTCATCACGTTGTGACGCGAGGGCGGGGCAGACAGTCATGGGGAAATTTTGATCTAGACCACCTCAGAAGTTGCAGATTTTCTTGAGGCTTCATTAGAACATTGGGGTTGCGAATTATGTCCGGAAGGAGCGTGGCTGAGGGCGGGTCTATGAGTGAGAGTGAGTGTGAGAGTGAGTGGTGTGTGCTGACAGCCTAGCCTACCAACAGTACAGGGCTTCAGTGTTTCCCTGCCACAGAGTGAGCTTCAGAACGTTGGAGGTGAGAATTATTTATATAGATAGATAAACTTCTATCACAATTTTTGTGAGCTTCCGAAGTCCCAAAAATTGATTTGAAAACATTTTTTTTTTTAATTTATAGAAGTCTTTATTGAACATTGGTAATCAAACACAACCAAAAACCATCTTTACATAATACAAATAGGTTATACAATCTCACCACCTGACCAGGTCATTTTAGTCAATGTAACAGACAAACCAGCAAACAAAGTAACAATGTCATATTAGAAGCTCTGTATACTTCAAACTTTTATTAACATTTTCTTTTCAGTACTAAAACCCATAACCCCCCACCCCCTTCCTTCCAGATACCCCCCCCCCCCCATAACCATACTATTTATTCTTTCAGTGCCTAGTCCTGACACTAGATACAAACTCTTTAGAAAAGTTGTCCCAAATGGATTGCCATCTATTCATCTGTTGTTTCCGTTCAGCCAGCAACCTCTCCATCTCACAGATATATCTCAGCTTAGCAATCCACTTAGTTAGTGAAGGAACCCCTGCCTGCTTCCAGTGGGCTGCTATAACCACCCTCGCAGCCCCCACTGCCTGCTGTACCATTATTTGTTGAGGCGGTTTTAATCCTGGCGGCTTAGCAGTGAACAAAAATAACCCAAAAGACCAAGGGATCTCACAACCCACCCACTTCTGCAGCCTTCCATGAACTGATTTCCAAAATGCACGAATTTTTACACAGCTCCACAACACGTGTCCCATAGTTCCCCTCTGACCGCATCCTCTCCAACACAACCCCGAGGTGCTAGGGAATATTCGTTGGATACGGTCCGGTGTGAGGTACCACCTAAACAGTACCTTCACTGCGTTTTCTTTGAGTGGCACGTGCGTAGACACTCCTGCCACCGCTCGCTCTATTCTCTCCCACTCGGTCCCCCCCAGGGTCACTCCCAGCTCCTTTTCCCATTTCATCCTATGCAGGGTATAACCAGGAGCCTGTGCTATAATATTTCGATACAGGTATCCAATCAGACCCCGTGAAACTACACCTTTACTACATATCTCCTCCAAATTCAACCGCTCTCTCTGTAGTACTTGCCTAACAGCCTTTGTGTTGAGGAAATGGTGGACCTGACGATATGCAAAGCTATCCCCCTCCACAACAGAGTATCTCTGCTGCAAGGTCGTGAACGATAGCATGGAATCATTTTCAATTAATTGACCCCAAGTTCTCAATCCCTCACTGTACCACCTAGTAAAAGGCCCCATGATACTCCCATGCAGAAACAGAGGATTAAATGCTATGGGTGCCATCTGGGTCAAGACACAATGTCCCCCAGGAAATAGACTGTCCCAATAATGGAAAGTGACACATATGGACGGACACACTTCCTGTCCCAGAGCCCGAAAGGCCCCAGGCAACCATATGAGCGCCCCCAGCGGCCTGGACCCCAGTGAGTGCTGCTCCAAAGATATCCATTGTCTGTCAGGATATTCATGAAACCATTCGATAGCGGCCTTCCCCTGAGCAGCCCTGTAGTACCAATTGAGATTTGGAACCCCCAGCCCTCCCTTTTTCCTACTTTGGTAAAGAAGCTGACGCGCCAAGCGTGGTCGCTTGCCTGCCCAGACGAATCGCACTATAGAGTCTTGTAAAGAGGCAAGAAATCGTCTGGGCATTAACACAGGCAGCGCTTGAAATAAATATAACAGCCTGGGCAGCACATTCATTTTAACTACGGCTATCCTACCAAACCAGGAAAACTCTTGTGCCCCCCATCTTTCCAGGTCTGCCTTTATGGTATTACCCAACCCCTTGTAGTTAGCCACAAATAACTCAGAGAGGTCCGAGGTTATATTTACCCCTAAATATTTAATCCTCTTAGTAGCCCATCTAAAGGAAAACGTTGCTTTCAGGGAATCCACTTCCTCCGCCAAGAGTGTAACATTAAGGGCCTCGGACTTTGTCATGTTGACTTTAAACCCCGACACAGCAGCATATTCTTCTATAAGACGCATAAGAATAGGGAAAGTAGTCAACGGACGAGAAACGTAAAGCAGGATGTCGTCTGCAAAAAGGGCCAACTTGTGCAAGGTATCAGCTATTCGAACCCCTGAGATGCCCGGTTCCAGCCTCATCTTTGAAGCAAATGGCTCCATGACTAGGGCAAACAAGAGCGGTGACAAGGGGCATCCCTGCCTAGTCCCCCTATGTAACATAAACAACTCTGAGTTACTCCCATTGACTCGTATACATGCCTTAGGAGCATCGTAAAATGCCTGGATCCACCTCCTAAACTGATGCCCAAACCCCATTACCTCCAACACTTTATACATGAATGGCCAGTGGACTCTGTCGAAAGCCTTCTCAGCGTCCAAGCTAAGAAGGCACAAAGGCTTCCGACTTCTTTTTGCCAAAAACATAAGGTCTAATGTACGCCGAATATTATCCATAGCTTTACGATGAGCCACGAATCCCACCTGGTCTGGGTGAATGAGCGTCGGCAGCACGGGCGCAAGTCTATTCGCCAGCACCTTTGCCAGTATTTTGACATCTGCATTCAACACCGAGATGGGCCTATAAGAGCCACACTCGGCTAGGTCTTTCTCTGGTTTAGGCAGCACCGCGATCCAGGCCTCCATCATAGATGGGGGTAAATTCTCCCCACCTCCCACTTGGTTGAAGAGGTCAGCAAGTAATGGCGCCAAATCAGGGGCAAACTTTTTATAAAATTCGTTAGGGAGTCCATCCAACCCTGGAGATTTGCCAGATGGCAAACCTTTAATAGCCTCTTGCACCTCAATTGGAGTGACTGGCTCATCTAACAGTTCCCGGTGCCCTTGAGCGAGGGAGGAAAGCTCACCATCTGCCAAATATGAGTCAATAGATTCCAAAGAAGGGGCAATCTCCTGAGCATATAATTTTTTATAATATTCCATAAAGCGTTTACGGATCTGCACTGATGTTGATAACATTGTGCCTCTATCATCACGCACTTGCTTTACCGTACGATCCACCTTTTGTCTACGTAGCTTAATAGCAAGAAGACGGCCTGCCTTATTAGAGAATTCATAGGCTCCCACCCTGCGCCTATCCTGCACCCAGCCAAGTTGTTCCGAATATATAGAGTCCAGCATCGTCCGCTCTTCTCGCAGCTGTTGTAAAACCTGAGGGGACCTCTGCGCCTTATGCTGCCCCTCCAGTTGTTGTATACGCTCCAGACAGCGTGCTATTTGTAACCTACGCACTTTAGAACGCTTACTGGCGATTTTTAAAAAATAACCCCTTGATACCGCCTTCATGGCGTCCCATACTACGGCTTGCGAGGGCACAGAGTCTATATTAAGCTCCAAGTACTCCTTCAACATTTCTCGATAGCCTACCCCCACCTTTGGCTCCTGCAATAGGCTAGTGTTCAAGGCCCATCTCCTATCTTTGCTTTCGGCCCGTATACTTGGCAAGGATACCCACACTGGAGCATGATCGGAAATAGTCGCACTACCCAACCCCGCGGTCGGCCCCCTTTCTGCCAACGCAACATCCACAAATATATAGTCTATACGCGAATATGAATCATGAACACCCGAATGAAATGTATAGTCCCTCTCCTCCATATGTGTCAGTCTCCATATGTCCAAGGTTCCCAAGGAATGTACCAAAGATTCAAGAGCTAATGTCTCTTTTTTCCCCCCTTCAGATTTGGCATTTCCAGAACGATCCAAGATGGGATTCATAATTGCATTAAAGTCACCCCCAAGTATTAGAGAACCCTTTACAAACCCTGCCAATGAGTTCTTTACCTTAGCAAAAAACTCTACCTGCCCACTGTTGGGAGCATACACAGAAGCTATCGTCAAGTCCACCTGCTGAATTTGAACATGCATAAAGATAAAACGCCCTCCCGGGTCTTTCTTAACTTGTAATACCTGCGCCCCCACTGATGAGTGTATCATGATTGCCACTCCACATGTTTTTGAAGCTGCCATGGAAGCACAATAGACCCCAGGGTAACCCGAGCAGGACAGAAGCCTTTCATACTTGCGGTTGAGGTGTGTCTCTTGCAAGAGAACCACGTGCGGCTGGAGCTGCTGCAACTCTTTATATAGCTTTTGCCGCTTTTGAGGCATATTTAGGCCCTTCACATTATATGATAATACTTTTAAGTCCATACTCATCATCTATTGTGGCTAGTACTTGTATCCTGAGTATGTTGCATTAATTCACCAGTCCCGGCAACTATGTTTCCCGTAACCAGCATCGGACCTACCCCTTGCACCCTATATCTTCTGTCCCGCTCCCACCTCTGATCTCTCTTCCTTGTCCCCTCCCTCCGCCCCCCCTCCAATAGAGAACCCCTTGAAACCCTCCCCCCTCCCTGCCCTCCACCCTCCACTTCCTCCCCCCCTGTCATCAACCCACCAGTCAGTGTCAGCTGTCACTGAATGGGATTACAGAGAAAGCAAGCTACAGACCCGAAAAGCCACCCTTCACCCCTCCCCCGCAACAGTCCCACACCCCAACTTTAATATACATTTAGCAAATTCTATCAATTCACCCACTACCCATCCATCATATCAAATTATGTTACCATCTGAGCATAAACCAGCGTCCAAACTGAAGAGCATGTCCCAAAGCATTCGAACTGAGTTTTATAGCAGACTCGTGCTAAACACCTCAGTCACATTACTTAGGAGCCTTCTGCCCAACTCTCTTCCATTTCTGTAGTTTTGCTTTCGTGGACGATGCCATCTCCGTTGGTGGGGTCGCCACACTAGTCAGACCCGCTTCATGAAGGCTCTTCCATGCATCCGCTACCCGGCGAAACCGGAGCTGTTTACCTTTTAGTTCAAAGCATACCGCAAAAGGGAAACTCCAGCGGTATGCAACCTTCTCCTTCTGCAGAATCTCCAGGACTGGCTTCATTGCCCTTCTCTGGGCCAAAGTATATAACGATAAGTCCTGGAAGACAGTTACTCGCGAATCTTTGTATTCCAATGTGTTGTTTTGGCGAGCCCGTTGCCAGATTCGGTCCTTGAAGGTGTATGACGCGAAGCGCACCACTATGTCTCGCGGCCGATTTCCCACTGCTTTGCCCAGAGAGCGGTGCGCTCGCTCGATCATCATTTCGGCAGATGCACAAATCTCACCCAGAATTTGTTCGCACAAGGTGCGTATGACAACCGGGACGTCCTCTCCGCCGCTGCTCTCCGGTACCCCACGAAATCTCAGGTTTTGTCGACGACCCCGATTTTCGAGGTCGTCCATTTTATATTGTAAATCCTCGGCTTGCTCCGTTAACTGAGAAATGCGCGATTCCATCGCCGCACTTGTTTCAGCCTGCTCCTCCGTTCGTTCCTCCAGGGCCTCCACGCGGCCACCCAGCTCCCGTAAGTCAATGCTGATGGCGTCCACATGTTCCAAGATCTCCTGACGGGAAGCCTTAATTTCTTCCCGTATCGCTTCTAGGCATCTCGTTAAATCTTTAGAGTTAGATTTCTTTTTTTGTGTTAAGCTTCGTTGGTCCACTTGAGAGGACGCTGTATCTGAATCGGACGATCTTCGTGGCTCCGGGGACGCATGGCGGGACAGGCCCTTCGCTAACTGCCGAGTAGAATGCCTCTCCCCCTCTCGGTGTTGCTGCCCCGATAATTTACTCATCGTGGTCAGCAAAGCTCACTCTCTTCTGCCAATCGAGGAAACGGCAATATTAGAGTGGATGGGCACGGATGGTGGCTCAATGGTGCGGGAAAGTGCAGGAGCTAGATGTTCAGGCAGCCATCTAGCCTCGTGACGTCACTTCCTCCGATTTGAAAACATTTTTAAAAATCCTAAAGAACATGCTGGTGTTGCTTTTCCAGATTTCTGGACATATCACAAAGCTTTCATAATGCACAAGCATATTATTCGATTGCTACACATTCCAGTTATGAACCCATATGGTTGAAAATTGAAAAAGAATTATGGTCTCAATACTTACATCCACAACATATTCCTTTCTATATACCAAAACACTTACAAGATAATTCTATTATTGTTTCATCTCATAAATGCTTGACTGAACTAGATAAATATATGGAAACCCCTAGTAAGAACTCATTGCAAGTAAATTGTACCACAAAGAAAATGTTCTACTCGGTGTGGAAACTTAAACGTATTAAACCTTTTTTCCCCAGAGATGTTTTCCGTAAATTAATTCAATCAATGGTATTGAGCCATTTAGATTATTGCAACGGAATCTACGCAGGACGTAGAGAACAGTTCATCAAGAGACTTCAGACCGCCCAGAACACAGCAGCGAGACTGATTTTTGGTAAATCTAAATTCGAATCTGCCAAACCCCTTGGAGAAAGTCTACACTGGCTCCCCATTAAGGAATGCATTGCCTTCAAGGTTTGCACCTTGATTCACAGGATTATTTATGGAGAAGTTCCTGGATACATGCTTAATTTAATTGACCTTCCACCCAGAAACAGTTCCAGTTCTTCCCGATCCTACCTAAATTTATACTATCCAGACTGCAATGGCCTCAAATACAAGTCTACCTACGCATCCAGCTTCTCCTTTATAGGAACACAGTTATGGAATGCACCAGTGGCGTAGCCAGACAACCAATTTTGGGTGGGCCTGAGCACAAAGTGGGTGGGCACAAAATTTTTTCTCTCCCCCCTCTCCCCCAGCACTTCCCCAACTCAAAGTATAAATACTTTAGCTGATGAGGATCCCCAATCTCTTGTCAGCTGGGGACCTGCACCAGAGATGGCCAGAGCTCCTCCCCGACAAGCCCAGCAGGCAGTAGCAACTCCTTGAGCCACTGATGCCAGCACCCCATACATGCTTAGTTGTCAGTGGCTCCAGGATGCTGCCCCCATCTGCCAAGCTCGGCGGAAGGCAGCTCCGGCCAGCCCCGGAAGAGTTCCCCAGCTGGCAGGGCTTGGGGATCCCCACTAGCCACAGCAAGGGTCAGGGCTGCTGTTAACCATGCTGGTGACCAGGGCAGAAAATAAAGAAGCCCCTCCCCCAATTCCCTCTCCTCTCCAATCTCTTCATCTGCCGTTACAGTCACACTGACAGACCCTCACAAATTACAGAACAAGGGATCACAAATTAGAAATAAAAATATGTAGATAAAATTGAACTGGGAACCTCTGCATGCACTGCAACACTGGAGAAAAACAAAAGCGCATTTCCTTTTCTACTTAACACAATAAAAAGACATCCACTATGCACATTTCCCAAAGCTAACATATTCCATTTAAAACATTCAAAATAAAATGATTTTTCTACCTTTGGACATTTTATTTTTCCATTGTGTTGGTTCCAATTTCTCTTTCCCGCTTTCCTGTCTGTCTTCTGCTAATTCTTCAAGCGGCTGTACATTTGTCTTTTTTTTCCTGTCATTTCATTTCCTCACTACACCTGCCTCTGAAATATTGATTTTTCCATTTTAGCTCTTTCCGTTCTTTCTTTTTTTCATTTCTGCCTCTGTACACTCAAATTTCATCTTCTTTCTAAATCTTTTCCTTCTTTTTACTTTTCAGATATCTATCACATTTCCATTTCCTTTCACCCACTAGCTCTCCCATTCCCCATCTCTCTCCTTCCCAGCCTATCATTCCTTTCCATCTTCTATTTACACACCATTACCATATTTCTACCCCTGTAATCACTGTTCTCTCATTTATTTCCTTGCCATCTCCACTCCCTGGGCCATACTTTCCACCATTCCCAGTGTCTCCCTCCCTCCACCCCGGCATCTGTTCCCTCTTTCTCCCACCCTCACCCTTGTAGCCTGATATCTCCCTATCCCTTTTACCTCCCACCACCAGCATCTTCCTGTCCCATCTCTCTCCCCCATTGTTCAGCATCTTTCCCTTTCTCTTCCCTACCATCCATCTTCCCTCTTTCTCCACTCCCCCGCTTGTGCATCTCTCCTTTCCTTTCCTCTCCTCTCCTCCACCTTCATGTCCAACTTTTCTCCCTCTCCCTGCCTTGAGCCCCTGGTCTAACATCTCACTCTCCTCCCCATGCCACACAGCATCTCTCCATCCTTCCTTCCCCTCACCTCAATGCCATGTTCAACATTTCCCCTCTCATCTCTCCCTCCTTTCCTTCCACTTCCATGTCCAACACTTTTTTCTCTCTCTGGTCCTTTACCACTCGTATGCAGCCTTTGCCTCCCTCTCCCCATCCCATCCCATCCATATCCAACAATTCTCCCTCTCTTTCCCCTTGCAGCATCTCTCCATCCATCCCTCCCCCCACATCGAACAATTATTCCTCCACCCCACCTAGCACTACCCTCTGCTCACCACCGCTCCCAGTCCCATCCTTCCCTCTGCTCACCACCCCTCCCAGTCCCATCCTTCCGTCTGCTCACCACCCCTCCCAGTCCCATCCATCTTCTGCTCCTTCTCTCTGCTCACCACCCCTCAATAAAGAACGACAACGTGGATGCAGGCAGCAGCTCACAGGTTTGCTTGCTGTGTTTTGAGCGAACGGCGACAGCTGCGCGGGGGAGTGGAAACAGAGATTTCCCAAATGGCTGGCTTCCTTCCTCCATTCCTTCTCTAGTCGCAGCGGTAGTAAAAGCATAAAGCAGCCAGGCTCCACTCTGTCCTTCTTTTCCCTGCCATCTCAGCGTCCCGCCCGCCCGCCCAAAAGGAAATGACATCAGGAAGGCGGGACGCAGAGAGGGCAGGGAAAGGAAGGACGGAGTTGAGCCTGACTGCTTTATGCTTTTACTACTAGCGCCCTACAGTTCGCCGCTGCGACTTCCGGTAACAAGACTCTCTCCTTGCCCCCCCCACCAATCTACGCCTTCGGGGTCCAGGAGCTGCTGAGGTAAGCGGCAGCAGCGGCGCCCCCCTGCTATGCTTACCGGGTTGGACCGGCCCTGGATGACAGGGAAGGGAGCAGGGAGGGAACAAAACCCTGCGGTGCGCCAGCGGGTGGCTGGGAGGAGGGAAAGCAGCAGGAAGGGAAAAGTCACAGTTTGGTGCACCGTTGCTGGGTGGGCCCGAGCCCAAAGTGGGTGGGCCCAGGCCCACCCGTGGCTACGCCCCTGGAATGCACTACCTAAAATCTTAAAATTAACTCAGAACCACCTAAATTTCAGGAAATTACTGAAGACCACCCTGTTTAAGAAGGCTTACCTTCATGACTCAACTCAATTTACCTCTTGCTGTTACAGCAAATTCCATGGACCCTTACCTTTATTATTCACTCTTATTATCTCTGTTGTTCTTTACAATACCTATACGTTTACTATTTTTAATTACATTATTATGTTATTTTACTGAACTATATCACATTGTTATTTAATTGAAATGTAGTTTGCCCTATGGTTTTGTAAGCCACATTGAGCCTACTATTGGTGGGAAAATGTGGGGTATAAATGCGTTAAATAAATAAAATTACACTCCATAATTTGGGGTAATCCCATTATTAAAATCAATAAATCATATATATTCTGGTTAACTTGGTATAACAAAGGCATATATTATATAGATCAATTATTATCCAATAGAACACTGCATTCCTTTTCTTTATTGCAGAGTAAATACTATTATCCTTTAATCAGTTTTTTCGATGGTTGCAGAAATGAAAATATTAAGATACTTTCTTCACTACAACCGACTATAATTTCCTTTGTTGAGAAACTACTTAGTACTGGTCATATGGCCTCTAACATATACAAATTTTTGATATCAAAAGAATCTTCCTCAAAATCTGGCCTCATGCATTCATGGGAACTAGATTTGGAACACAAACTAACATCAGAACAATGGAAATACTTCTGGAAATTTCTTGGACGACCATCTTAAGTAGAGGAGTGTGGTAGCCTTGTTAGTCCACTCTTAAGGTTATCAATAGAAATCAAACAAAATAAAACATGGAAAAGAAAATAAGATGATACCTTTTTTATTGGACATAACAATACATTTCTTGATTAGCTTTTGAAGGTTGCCCTTCTTCGTCAGATTGGAAATAAGCAAATGTGCTAGCTGACAGTGTATATAAGTGAAAACATTCAAGCATTACTATGACAGTCTGACAGGGTGGGAGGATGGGGGTGGGTAGGAGATATGCATGGGGACATCAAAGCATATCATTGATATTCTAACAGGATGGGTGTGGATAGGTGAGGGGTGGGGTGATCAACAGAGACATACAGCTTTATGGTTTATAATGGGCTAGGAACCCCAGATCCTTGTTAAGTCCTTTCTGTTGGGTGTTAAAATATTCAATCATTCTGACTTCAAAGGTCTTACGTTCTTGTATGGTTTTAAAGTTACCGTTCAGGATTCTCACTGTGAAGTCACTGGTACAGTGTCCTGGTCCTGTAAAATGTTGACCAACAGGTGTGGGAACCCTACTGGCACCAGCATTGTTCATGTGATGTCTATGTAAATTGAATCTTGTCTTAAGCATCTGGCCTGTTTCTCCAATATAGCATCCTTCGTTACATTTTTTACACTGAATGATATATACCACATTGGAAGATGAGCAAGAGAAAGATCCCTTTATGTTGAATATCTTTCCTTTGTGGATGACTGTGGAGTCCTGTGAAATATTTTGGCATAGTTTGCAACTGGATAAATTACAGGGAAGTGTGCCCTTCTGTTCCTTTTCAGTCTGTGATGGAAGTTTACTTCTGATTAGCTTGTGTTTTAAGTTGGGTGGCTGTCGGAAGGCCAGTACTGGTGGGGATGGGAATATCTCTTTCAGTAATTCATCCTCCTGGAGTATAGGTTGTAGATCTCTTATGATTTTCCTCAGTTTTTGAGCTCTGGATTGTATGTCACTACAAGGGGGATTCTGTCTGTGGATTTTTTCTCCTTGTACTGTAGCTGATTCTCCCTGGGTGTTTTGAGGGAGGAGGCAATATTCTTGGAGATTATTTTGGGGTTGTAGCCTTTCTGTTTGAAGGATGCAGTCAGGCTTTTAAGGTGTCTGTCTCTGTCCCCTGGGTCAGAGCAGATACGGTGGTATCTTGTGGCTTGGCTGTAAATGATGGATCTTTTTGTATGTGAAGGATGGAAGCTGGAGTTGTGGAGGTAGCTGCATCTGTCTGTGGGTTTCTTGTATATAGATGTTTGTATACAGCCATCACTGATTGAGACCGTGGTGTCCAAAAAATTGACTTTTTCTGGGGAGTAGTCAATTTTGAATCTGATTGTAGGATGGTATGTATTGAAGGCAGAATAAAATTGTTTCAGAGTTTCTTCACCCTCCGTCCAAATCATAAAAATGTCATCGATGTACCGGTAGTATTTTAGAGGTTTGGTCTGGTGTGTATTCAGAAATGTCTCTTCCAGCTCAGCCATAAAAAGGTTGGCATATTGGGGTGCTGTCCTGGTGCTCATCGCAGTGCCCATTATTTGTAGATAGATATCATTGTTAAAGTGGAAGTAGTTGTGAGTTAAAATGAATTTGATTAATTTTGTAATAGTTTCTGGTGAGTATTGATGGTCCAGTGTGGATTTTTTTAGGAGTCTTCCACATGCAGCTATGCCATCCGCATGTGGAATGTTGCTGTATAGTGATTCTACATCCATCGTGACCAGAAGGGTGTTAGGTGGTAGTTGCTTGATATTTTTCAATTTATTCAGAAAGTCTGTGGTGTCTTGTATGAAGCTGTTAGTTTTGTGTACGAGAGGTTTCAGAATTCCCTCTATGAATCCAGATATTTCTTCCGTGAGTGTGCCAAAACCTGATATGATTGGTCTGCCATTGGACACCTCTCTGAATAAACATGACATTGCTTAACATTTTATTAGCAGTTGCTGTAAAATCCGTACTATCCAATTGGAAAGATACTGTCTTTTAAATATTCATTTCTGATGGCAATCTGTATTGCAACTTCATCATGGCACTTAAAGTATGGTCTAGTTTGGAATCCTATATGTCCAATATTTAAATACAGTGCACTCCATTTAAGTGTACATTGGATAAGCGCATACTCTGTTTAAATGCATTCCGTACTTTGGTCCCATTTTTGACACCATCAATTTCTATGGGGACAAACTTCGGTTTAGTGCACCACTGATAACTACTACTACTACTACTATTTAGCATTTCTATAGCGCTACAAGGCATACGCAGCGCTGCACAAACATAGAAGAAAGACAGTCCCTGCTCAAAGAGCTTACAATCTAATAGACAAAAAATAAATAAAGTAAGCAAATGAAATCAATTAATGTGAACGGGAAGGAAGAGAGGAGGGTAGGTGGAGGCGAGTGGTTACAAGTGGTTACGAGTCAAAAGCAATGTTAAAGAGGTGGGCTTTCAGTCTAGATTTAGAGGTGGCCAAGGATGGGGCAAGACGTAGGGGCTCAGGAAGTTTATTCCAGGCGTAGGGTGCAGCGAGACAGAAGGCGCGAAGTCTGGAGTTGGCAGTAGTGGAGAAGGGAACAGATAAGAAGGATTTATCCATGGAGCGGAGTGCACGGGAAGGGGTGTAGGGAAGGACGAGTGTGGAGAGATACTGGGGAGCAGCAGAGAGAATACATTTATAGGTTAGTAGAAGAAGTTTGAACAGGATGCGAAAACGGATAGGGAGCCAGTGAAGGGTCTTGAGGAGAGGGGTAGTATGAGTAAAGCGACCCTGGCGGAAGATGAGACGGGCAGCAGAGTTTTGAACCGACTGGAGAGGGGAGAGGTGACTAAGTGGGAGGCCAGCAAGAAGCAGATTGCAGTAGTCTAAACAAGAGGTGACAAGGGTGTGGACGAGGGTTTTGGTAGAGTGCTCGGAAAGAAAGGGGCGGATTTTACGGATGTTGTAAAGAAAGAAATGACAGGTCTTGGCGGTCTGCTGGATATGAGCAGAGAAGGAGAGAGAAGAGTCAAAGATGACCCCAAGGTTTCGAGCTGAGGAGACAGGGAGAATGAGAGAGCCATCCTCTGCAGGAAAGACTCCGCATAAGCTCGCGCATGGAATATGGAAGCCGATTGGCGTGTGACAACCAATAAGATTTCAAATTTACTGCCCCTTTAACTGCCACAGGCAGAATAAGCGAAAGAATGTTGTTAGAGTGTACATTGGGGTCATCTTCATCGTGTCGGAACTGTAAGACTTTAACACTGGCTGAACAAATAGAAGTTCTTAAAAAATTAGAAAACAAAGTCAAGCATCTATTGCTTAAGAATATGGTGTCAATCCCAGTCAAATTTCACGTGTCTTGAAGCAGAAAAAACAGCTTCTGGAATACTGGCACAACAATACAAATCCACAACGGAAACGAAAACGCTAAGGAGGTAGAAGATGCTCTTCTTCGGTGGTTTTCTCGAGTCAGGAGCAGACAGTTTCCTATCAGTGGTCCTCTGCTTATGGAGAAAGCTAACCAGCTAGCTGAAAGTCTTAGACTAACTGAATTCAAAGCCACTGTTGGATGGTTGGAAAGATGGAAGGAAAGGAATAACATAAAATTCAAGAAACAGCATGGTGAGAAACAAGACGCTGATGACTTTCACGCTTATTTTCGAAAGAGAGGGACACCCATCATTCGACACAAATCGGGAGATGGGCGTCCTTCTCACAAGACTCCAGAGGAAATTGGAGAATCATGGGATAGGAGGTAGTGTTCTATTGTGGATTAAAAACTGGTTAAAAGATAGAAAACAGAGAGTAGGGTTAAATGGACAGTATTCTCAATGGAGAAGGGTAGTTAGTGGGGTTCCCCAGGGCTCTGTGCTGGGACCGCTACTTTTTAACAT
Source organism: Microcaecilia unicolor (assembly GCF_901765095.1). Lineage (NCBI taxonomy): Eukaryota > Metazoa > Chordata > Amphibia > Gymnophiona > Siphonopidae > Microcaecilia > Microcaecilia unicolor. Next base: position 196,190,429 of record NC_044034.1, on the reverse strand, counting down.
ATTTATAAATGACCTAGAGATGGGAGTAACTAGTGAGGTAATTAAATTTGCTGATGACACAAAGTTATTCAAAATTGGGTTGTTTCAGTTCTTCCTACCATCTTGAACAAGTTTGCACCTCGTGATATTTTCAATGCTGACGAAAACGGTCTCTACTGGCGAGCGATTCCTGATGGAACACTTGCATTCAAACATGCTGAAACTACTGGAGATAAAACGTCGAAGGACCGACTGACAATCCTCCTTTGCTGCAATATGGATGGGAGTGAGAAGTTGGAACCCCTCGTCATTGGAAAGAGCAAACAGCACCATTGCTTCAAGAAAGTTAAGCGACTTCCTGTGTCATACGAGGCTAACACAAATTCATGGATGACTGGGCAAATTTGGAAGCAGTGGCTAAAGAAGTTAGACACTAGAATGCAGGCACAAGAGCGGCAGATTTTGTTGCTTTGTGATAATTGTGCTGCACACAGGGATGATGTCAGGCTGTCTAACATCAAGGTGGTCTTCCTGCCACCAAACACTACCTCTCTGATCCAACCTATTGATCAGGGCATAATAGCCAATTTCAAACAACATTATCGGGCTGTTGTGCTACATTGTCTGATGAGCGTTATGGATGACCAGACTGGGAAGGTTAAACGTTCTGTTGAACTGGCTCGTAATCTATCACTGTTGGATTCCCTACATATGCAGAAAGAAGCCTGGAATCATGTTACACAGGCAACCATTGTGAACTGCTACAAGTGGGCAAGCTTTGTTAAGGATGAAGAGAGGGACGAAACAAATGCAGCTGTTGCAAACGCATCAGACGAACAGGATATTGACATCCCAGCTGGTGTTACTGAAGAAGAGTTTAATCGCTATGTAGCTGTTGATTACAATCTACAAACAGCTGAAGACAGCACTGATGTCGAGATATGCGCCTACACACAGGCAACAACAGCTGATGATGAAACAGAGGATGAAATGAACAGCGAGGCACATGCTGACGAAATTCAACAACCTCCTCCTGTCACTTTTGCAAGAGCGCTGGAGAGTCTCAATACCATGCGGGCCTATCTGGAGGCCACTGGATGTCAGTGCTATGACAGTTTTTACCGTCTGGCAGACGTAGTCTATGGAACTCATAAGTACATAAGTAATACATTACTGGGAAAAGACCAAAGGCCCATCAAGCCCAGCATCCTGTCCCCGACAGCGGCCAATTCAGGTCAAGGGCACCTGACAGCTTCCCAAACATACAAACATTCTAAACATTTTATTCCCGAAATTGTGGATTTTTCCCATTTAGTAGCGGTCTATGGACTTGTCCTTTAGGAAACTGTCCAAACCCTTTTTAAACTCTGCCAATATAACCGCCTTCACTACGTTCTCCAGCAACAAATTCCAGAGTTTAATTACGTGTTGGGTGAAGAAACATTTTCTCCTATTTGTTTTAAATGTACTACACTGTAGTTTCATCGCATGCCCCCTAGTCCTACTATTTTTGGAAAGCGTGAACAGAAGCTTCACATCCACCTGTTCCACTCCACTCATTATTTTATATACCTCTTATCATGTCTCCCCTCAGCCATCTCTTCTCCAAGCTGAAAAGCCCTAGCCTCCTTAGTCTTTCTTCATAGGGAAGTCGTCCCATCCCCACTATCATTTTTGTTGCCTGTTTTCTATACCTTTCCTAATAATACCCAACATTCTATTCGCTTTGCTAGCCGCAGCAGCACACTGAACAGAAGGTTTCAGTGTATTATCAACGACGACACCCAGATCCCTTTCTTGGTCCGTAACTCCTAACGTGGAACCTTGTATGACGTAGCTATAATTCAGGTTCTTTTTTCCCACATGCATCACCTTACAATTGCTCACATTAAACGTCATCTGCCATTTAGCCGCCAAGTCTCCCAGTCTCGTAAGGTCCTTCTGTAATTTTTCACACTCCTCTCGCGAATTAACGACTTTGAATAACTTTGTGTCATCAGCAAATTTAATTACCTCGCTAGTTACTCCCATCTCTAAATCATTTATGTTTAAATCTCTTTATTATTATCATTTATAAATATTTTAAAGAGCAGCGGTCCTAGCACTGACCCCTGTGGAACCCCACTAACTACCCTTCTCCATTTTGAATACTGCCCATTTAACCCCACTCTCTGTTTCCTATCCTGCAACCAGTTTTTAATCCACAATAGGACATTACCTCCTATCCCATGACCCTCCAATTTCCTCTGTAGCCTTTCATGAGGCACCTTGTCAAACGGCTTTTGAAAATCCAGATACACAATATCAACCGGCTCCCCTTTTCCCACATGTTTGTTTACTCCTTCAAAGAATTGAAGTAAATTGGTCAGGCAAGATTTCCCCACACTAAAGCCATGCTTACTTGGTCTCAGTAATCCATGTCCTTGGATGTGCTCTGTCATTTTGTTTTTAATAATAGCCTCTACCATTTTCCCTGGCGCTGACGTCAGACTCACCTGTCTATAATTTCCCAGATCTCCCCTGGAACCTTTTTTAAAAATCGGTGTTACATTGGCCACCCTCCAATCTTCTGGTACCACGCTTGATTTTAAGGATAAATTGCATATCACTAGCAGTAGCTCCGCAAGTTCATTTTTCAGGTCTATCAGTACTCTAGGATTAATACCATCCGGTCCAGGTGATTTGCTACTCTTCAGTTTGCCGAACTGCCCCATTACGTCCTCCAAGTTTACCGTGAATTCAGTAAGTTTCTCCGACTATTTCCAACACCGGTATCCCACCCAAATCTTCCTCGGTGAAGACTGAAGCAAAGAATTAATTTAATCTCTCCGCTACGTCTTTTCCTTCCTTGATCACCCCTTTTACCCCTTGGTCATCCAGAGGCCCAACCAATTCTTTTGCCGGCTTCCTGCTTTTAATATACCGAAAAAAAATTTTTACTATGTTTTTTTTGCCTCTACTGCTATCTTTTTTTCGTAATCCCTCTTGGCCTTCTTTATCTGCGCCTTGCATTTGTTTTGACACTCCTTACGCTGCTTCTTGTTATTTTTTTTAGACGGTTCCTTCTTCCATTTTCTGAAGGCGTTTGTTTTAGCCCTAATAGCTTCCTTCACCTCACTTTTTAACCACGCCGGCTGTCTTTTGGACTTCCGTCTTTCTTTTCTAATTCGTGGAATATGTTTGGCCTGGGCCTCCAGGATGGTATTTTTGAATAGCATCCACACCTGTTGTACAGTTTTTACCCTCTCAGTTGCTCCTCTAAGTTTTTTCTTAACTGTTCTTCTCATTTTATCATAGTCTCCTTTTTTTAAAGTTAAACGCTAACGTATTTGACTTCCTATGTATAGTTACTTCAAGATTGATATCAAAACTGATCATATTATGATCACTGTTATCAAGCGGCCCCAGTACCATAACGTTCCCCACCAGATCATGCGCTCCACTAAGGACCAAGTCTAGAATTTTTCCTTCTTTCGTTGGCTCCTGCACCAGCTGCTCCATAAAGCTGTCCTTGATTTCATCAAGGAACTGTACCTCTCTAGCGTGTCCTGATGTCACATTTGCCCAGTCTTTATTTGGGTAAGTGAAGTCACCCATTATTATCGCATTGCCCATTTTGTTTGCGTCTCTGATTCCTTTTATCATTTCTGCGTCCTCCTGCTCATCCTGGCAAGGCAGACGCTAGTACACTCCTATCACTATCCTTTTCCCTTTTCTACATGGAATTTTAACCCACAATGATTCAAAGGTGTGATTTGTGTCCTGCTGAATTTGTAATCTATCTGAGTCAAGGCTCTGATTAATATACAATGCTACCCCTCCACCAGTCTGGTCCACCCTATCACTACGATATACTTTGCAACCCGGTATGACAGTGTCCCACTGGTTATCCTCCTTCCACCAGGTCTGAGTAATGCCTATTATATCCAATTTTTAATTTAGTGCAATATATTGGTTGGTGGTGTGGAGGCGAAGATAGTGGTGGGCAGACTTATACGGTCTGTGCCAGAGCCAGTGGTGGGAGGCGGGGCTGGTGGTTGGGAGGAGGGGATAGTGCTGGCCAGACTTATATGGTCTGTGCCCTGAAAAAGACAGGTACAAATCAAGGTAAGGTATACACATGAGTTTATCTTGTTGGGCAGACTGGATGGACCGTGCGGGTCTTTTTCTGCCGTCATCTACTATGTTATGTTACTATGTTATTCCAACTCTCCCATCTTATTTCTTAGACTCCTAGCATTTGCATATAGACATTTCAGAGTATGTTTGTTGTTCCTATTTGCATGATGCTTAGTGCTTGACACTATTGATTTCCCATCTTTTGTCTGATCTTTAGTTGTATTTAAAGGCACCTGGCCTACCATGGTCTGTTGTGCAACCTCACTATCCAGAAACCCTACCTTCCCTGTTTGTGAAGTATCCTTGCAAGATACCTTATCCCGAACCATGAGCTGTTGTGCGACTGTGAACTCACAGACCCAATAGTGTACAGATGACTATAACTGATTACTTCAAGTAAGCCTAACGTCAGTTAACGGAGACTGTATACTGTATGTATAATAATAAACAGTACTGTACATACGTTTATCAGATGTCAAGCTTCTTTGGGTCACAACGGTTAAGTGCACGCATTTCTTTGGTCCCAGATCCTTGCACTTAAGCGGATTGCACTGTACTTACTTAATAGCTTTGTTATGTTTCTGATATTTTTTAGACACTGTACCTGAAAGATGATTGATTTATTTATTTATTTATTTTTATTTTCACATCCAGCAACTTCACCTGGCAAATTCTTCTTCTTTGTACTGCTTGGTTTCATTGAACTCTCTATTTGAGTATTTCTGTTGTACACAGTTTGTTTTTTGTACTTTGTACTTTTCAAAGTTAATAAATATACTTGGACACAAAAAAAAGTACCTCCTACATATGAATTGCTAGATGCCCCCGTGTTAAATCCTAGCAGTTACTGCAAGTTAATGACTACATTCAAGTTTCAACGTTTCACGTTTATTAGTATTTGATTTACTGCCCTCTAGAAACCTTTCAGAGCAATTTCTAAAAGATTGTTAAAGATAGAGAGGCACTACAGTCTGTGACAGGATTAATGTACAACTTGCATAAAACATACCCTCATGGAGTTTTTACTTTTTGAGGGTATATTTTATGGAGTTAATTCCAAATTCTAACGCCCTTTAGTAAACATACCTCTATATTCTGTACCTTTAGCAAAAAGTTCAAACTTTCCACTAAACTTGCTTAAGCTGGTCAGCATGGAGGATACTGTGCACCATCAGTGAGGTTCTGTCTCTCCCTGGTGTATGTTCTAGATTACTTATCTCATCTTTCTTCTGTTTCAGGCTCTGGGAGCATGTCACCAGTGCAATAAATGAAGGGGACCAAAATAAGGCAACAGAAGAGAAATATATGCTAGAAGAGGCTCAGAGAAAAGGCACACGAGAAAGGAAAGAGAATGGCACAGAATGGAGCCCAAAGCTTTTCACCTATGATGTGTCTGGAAATGAATGGCAATACAAATATGAAGAGTAAGTGGGATTGTGCTCTGTCTATAACTATTCTATAACTTAGCACCTATATTTATGTGCTGAGCACTGTTCCCTCTAAGCTGACATGTGGGAAAGAGGAATCCAAACCATAGTTACTGTGAGGAGGAGACACAGGAGGCAGCTCAGGGAAGAGGCAAGGCTACCCGACCCTGTCGGAGGGATCTTCACTACAAATCCCAGAGTTCCCGGGGCCGGGTGGATCACTGAGGGGCAGGGATAGCTGGAGACTAGAGAAAGGAAGGGGGACTGCAACTCCCAGGTACCATGGCAGGGACAGAAGCCTTCTGGGAAGCGTCAGGAGGAAGGGTGTCCCAGGGGGCCGAGGGTGGGGGAGGATTGGTGGATGGATACTGATCAAGGAGAGGGTGGACAGCTGGAGAGGGGGGAGGGGAGGATTTAATGCAATGGGAATCAGAGAGCAAGCCAAAGGAGGTGGGTGTGGAGTTTATGGATACCTCTGCGCTAGCACAGACAGAGGGAAAAGGTAAATTGAAAGGCTTTGTAATTGCATTGTTCTAGGGTTATCATTTTGTGTCCTCTGAAAAAGAGGACACATGTCGCCAGCCCCGTCACGCCCACTGTCTTGCCCCTTTCGGATCCTCATTCCGCCCCCTTTCCCCTCTCCTGTCACATAGTCCCCTCCCCTCCTCTTCCTTACCATCTTCCCTGGTGGTGTAATGACGTCTTCGGGGCAGGAAAGAGCCCCCTCTTTCCTGCCCGGAGCGCTGCCTGCCCTTGCCTACATCCTTCTCGGTCTTAGCTGGGGATTCAAAATGGCCGCCGAGAGTGGAAGCGGCCTCGCGAGACTTCAACTCTCGGCGGCCATTTTGAATCCCCAGCCGAGACCGAGAAGGAGGATGGGCAAGGCAGCGCTCCAGGCAGGAAAGAGGTGGCTCTTTCCTGCCCCGAAGATGTCACTAGTCCACCAGGGAAGATGGTAAGGAGAAGGGGAGGGGAAAGCCACGGCGCCAATGGATCGCGCAACTGCATGCACACCCTCCCGCACGCATGTTTGTCCAGAAATCAGGACAAATGTGCGTGCGGGCAAAACCCGCCGGACGCCCCGGACATGCCCTCAAAAAGGGAACATGTGCGGGGAAATCCGGACGAATGGTAACCCCACATTGTTCTCACAACTCAGAAAGCCCTAGAAGAGGTTTTTACAGGCTGTACAAGCGTGAGAGCAAAGAGAGAAAGAGAGCTGCTTCTAGCTGGACAGACAGGCAACCTTTCCCTGAGCAACAGAAGGGACAGGGAAGGAGTGTGAACAGGCAGTTTGTTTGTGTACTGTGAATTGATGCCCTGTTTTGAAGCAGCCATTAAAGCTTTGAAAGGAAACAAAACCATGAGTCGCTTGATGCTGTAAACCTGAAGGGTTTTTTCCTCCGGCTGGACTGGAAGAGAAGGGGGACCATCTAACCCACGCCCCCCCCCCCCCCCCACGCCATTATTAGGATGAACTTGGGAAAATCCATTGCTTATTCCTAGGATAAGCAGCATAAAATCGGGTTTTCTGTTCTGGGTTCTTGCCAGGTACTTGTGACCTGGATTAGCCACTGCCCCAGTATGGCAACACTTATGTTCTTAACAGCATTGCTGCCAGTGGGTGGTGCTGTTTCACAATCACATTTTCAGTAGTGAGGACAGGCAAGCTCTGCACGACTCCAGGGAACCTACCTGTCCTTAGTGACTGAAAACATAATTTTGAAGCACCACCCCCTACTCTCAGCTTAGAGGGAACAGTGGTGCCGAGTTCACGCTTATGTAAGTTATAGACACTTATACACATGGCAGGTACAGTGACGTTCCTTAGTCCTGGTGGACACCAAGTGATATTCTACAATTGTAGCACGTAACTTGCTTAGCATGTAAATGCAAGGGGTATGCATAGGAGGTTAGGTATGGACTTGTTCAACATTTATGTGTGTAACTTACATAATAGTATAAGGTACGTGTTAAAGTGCTGCATTTAGGGGCATCCTTTTATCTCGGCCATGGACATGTGCTTAAATGTAGGTGTGTAGATGCCAACTTACACTAGCTTGATGCTGTAAACCTGAAGGGTTTTTTCCTCTGGCTGGACTGGTAGGGAAGGGGGACCATCTAACCCCCCCCCCTCGTACTTGTTCCGGACCGGACGAGTAATTCCCCCGCCAGTCCCAGCTCCACATGTCCGAACTCCGAACGCATGATGGGAACATTCATCAGCCCGCTGCCATCGGACTAGTAAGATGGAACAACAGGAGAGAGAAATCTGCACAAGCTCCTCTTCTCATCTACCCATATGTTTATATCTACTCTGATCCCAGACTTAATCTAGCCTGCTCTGAACTAGACTGCTGAACTTGACCTTGATTCTGATTCTATCTCTGATTTCAATCTGAATTCTGATCTTTCGATTTCCCCAGGCCACTCTGTAAAACCTACCCCCACGGTAGCTATGGATCTATAAATGTAACATTTTATCTCAGTTTCACCCTGATCTCTGTTGAATGTTTATATCTTGACACAGAAGCTATGAAACTGTAAATGTAACATTTTTATCCCAATTCTATCTTGATTTCTGAGGAATATTTATATTGACACGGTCCCTAGATTTGAACCCCAATCCTGATGACTGGGTATACTTTGTTACTATATTGTATATTCTGTATATTTTGATGCTTTATACTGCACTACAACTTGATGCCATATACTGAACCATATCTTGACATGGTCTCGAGCTCCGAACTCCATTTCCACAGAATGTATACATTAGATGCAACTCTTGTTATTTCCGCTATCTAACCTATTTCCTCCACTACCCTCCCATTTCTCACCTTTTCCCCTCTAACCCACACACCCAAACAACCAAAGTATCTCACCAACATGCTCCTCCTAAACATACTCATCATCATCCACTCATTCACGTTCATCCATGCAACTACCTCCCCCCCTTCGGAACTCAATGTTATACCAGTTCTTCACCACCACAAAAGAACAACCAAACTAATCACACCCCCAAGAACCGACAACAACCAAACAAACCCACCATCACGCAGACAACCACCACTAAAAACAATCTCACCTAAACCCAAGACAGCCATAACAAGGCAGCTCACTAATATCTGTTCAAGACTCTTGGGGCTTGATAACTAGAGGCCCCAATATCTTGGAGTATAACCTTGGCACACCAATCACCCGAAGTCTCTCTTATTTTTATGAAGTCTCTTTTATTGAATAAATCACAGATAATTTACTCACAGATAGATGTTCTGAGGTGCTGCTCCAGGACACAGAGACTCCTTAATTTGAGAGCTGTTTGGGGTGGAGATCTGAAGAGAATTAGATATATTGCAGGGGGGAAGGATAGGTGAACAGGTAGAAATGGTTCAAAGCTGGGTGACTGGAATGTGCAATATCTCATTAGAGAAGGAGATATTTTCAAGGTAAAAAAAAAACCCAGGTTCGTTACAGGGAGTTTCAGCAGGACAGAGCTGTCTGGAATGAGATGATCCATGCTCCATGTCTCTGGCTAGATGGTGTTGGAAAGCCTCATGGCTGAAAGGACAAATAGGTGTTGAGGCTTCACAGAGGCTCAGGGAGGAGCAGATAGAGACCAATGGGGACAGAGCCTGCCCTCGGGTAGCAAGGAGTGGCCCTAGAGGACGGCTCTCATACCTGGCTGACCTCCCAGGACAGAGATAGTGAGAATGACCAGGAAATGATAGCAGGAAGACAAAAGAGCCAAGTTTGGCAGAGAGAGGGAGGAGGTCTGGGCAGCTTCACAACCAGTGGTAACAGTTCTTACACAGCCAAGCAAGTGTGGTTGCACTGCCTGTGAACTACATTACCCACAGTGCATTGCTCATGTGTCTTTGCAGTGAGAAGGTGCAGCAATAATAGTCCTTAGAACTGAGAATAACAGTAAAGGCATTACACACATTTTAGGATCACGTTATAAACTAGTGCGAGGCTGTCGGAGGACAGAACAATATCCACCCATCAATCCCAATTCATGAACCATACCAAACAGTCCGAGTGGGTTACACCAATGCAAGATTAGCAGTCAACAAAACTGAAATCATCACAGACTGGATTAAGCCAGACAAGCTTGACCTCTTATTCATCACAGAAACCTGGGTTCGCGACCCAAAAGACCCTATCATACTTGACCTATGCCCCCCTGGTTATAAAATCTCACACTGGACCATAAAAGAAAAAAGAGGTGGAGGCATAGTGCTCATCTACAGATCAAGGTTCTCCGCTGAACCCATTTCCGAAACCATTACACCACAACTTGAAATTGCTTCAATCAGACTTCAAAGCCCCACACTCTGTGACCATCTAATCTGTATCCTATTCTACAGACCTCCCACTAACTGGAACAACAACCAATCCACCTTCATGGACTTCATATCAAACGCATGCATCAATAATCCCAATGTACTATTAATTGGGGACTTAAACCTGCATTTAGAAGATCCCAACTCTGCCTACACCCACGAATGTAAGGATCTCCTTCACCTTTGTAACCTCGACATCCCTCCTATACAACCTACCCACATCAAAGGGCACTCACTCGACATCATCTCTTACAAATTCTCTACAGACCAAAACATCTACATATCCGATATCAAATGGTCTGCCACCCCCTGGTCGGATCATCACAAATCGACACTATCCCTACACTGGCGAAAAAAGGCAAGACCCTGTAAAAATCATCACTAGAGGACGGATTGACAAAGAAAGGTTCTGGCAACAAATCTACAACAACAACTGGTCTACACAACCAAACTCAAATTACCTCCTTACAGAATGGGACAACAGGTGCAAACTTATACTGGACGAAATAGCCCCACTGCGCACTAAAATTCTACGTAGGCACAACCCATCACCATGGTTTAACGACCTACTAAAAAACCTAAAATCACAAACCAGGAAACTAGAAAAAACATGGTGTAAATCAAAAAATAGCATCACCTACAATGCATGGAAGCAGTCACACAGGAATTACAAAAATGCCATCATAAGAGTCAAAAGATCCCACTACACACAAACAATTACAACCAGTGGCACAGACATAAAAAAACAATATCAACTCATCATGAATCTACTTAACACCAACCCAATCACATCCTACCCCTCAAACTACCCATCTGCTTACCAAGTGGCAAAATACTTCAACGATAAAATCACCACTCTTTGCAGCATGATCCCCCAGGACTGTGCAAATATCGATAACTTTCTTGACGAACTGGATCCATACTTAGACGAAATTCCAGCCAACCGCTCATGGACAAACGTCACCCTCCTCACCACTAAAGAAGTATCTAGGACGGTCACTAAGCTCTCCAAATCGCACTGCCACCTTGACCCATGTCCAGTGGTGTGCTGGAGCCGGCCCGCACCAGCTCATAAGAGCCACTTGTTAAATTTTGACAGCTCTTGCGAGCCGGTTGTTGTTTGGTGCGAGCCGGCTCCATTGCACGAGTTAAGCATGGCAGGAGGGCGCCATGCTTACCTCCCATCCCGCTTTCATCCATGTCTAGCGATGTCCTTCGCCCCCACCCTCCCCTGCCGCTCCCATCTGTCAGTTTCAGTTACCTCCCTCGAAGCGCCGCCTTATTTAAAGCCCTGCTGCCCGTCTCCAGCTGCCTTCCCTGCTTGCTTCTGAGGAGTTTGCGCCCTTAGTCCTGCCTTCTGACGTCATTCTGACATAATTTCCTTTTTCCGTGAAGGCGGGACTAAGGGCGCAAACTCCTCAGAAGCAAGCAGGGAAGGCAGCTGAAGACGGGCAGCAGGGCTTTAAATAAGGCGGCGCTTCGAGGGAGGTAATTGAAACTGACAGATGGGAGCGGCAGGGGAGGGTGGGGGCGAAGGACATCGCTAGACATGGATGGGAGCGGGAGGGCAGGGGAGGGAGGAGAATTGCTGGGCATGGATGGGCAGAGGGGGCAGGGGAGAGAACTGCTGGGCATGGATGGGCAGAGGGAGGCAGGGGAGAGAATTGCTGGGCATGGATGGGCAGAGGGAGGCAAAGGAGAGAATTGCTGGGCATGGATGGGCAGAGGGGGGCAGGGGAGAGAATTGCTGGGCATGGATGGGTAGAGGGGGCAGGGGAGAGAAGAGAATTGCTGGGCATGGATGGGTAGAGGAGGGCAGGGGAGAGGAGAGTTTCAGGACATGGATGGAGGGGAGGGCAAGAGAAATTCTGGACATGGATGTAGGGGAGGGAAGGGAGAGAGAAGAAATGCTAGACATGGAGGGAAGATAGAGGAAGGAGATTAGATGAGGGAAAAGGAAGTGAGGAGAGAAACGGCACATGGATGGAGAAAATAGGCAGAAGCTGGATCCACTGTACAGTCAAGTCTGCGGAGGACCAGAAATGAAGAAGAAAGGAGGAAAGAAAAGAAATAAATGGAAAGGAAGCCCTGGAAACGGAGTCAAGGGAACAGATAGAGAACAGCAGAATCAGATACTGGGCCAGCATGATCAGAGAAACAAAGTCACCAGACAACAAAAGTAGAAAAAAATAAATTTATTTTCATTATAGTCTTTGGAATATGTCCACTTTGAGAGTCAGGTGCTGCATTGTCCATCTGAAAGTGATTGGAGGGCATGAAAAGAAACTATCTCAACAGCCCAATGGAGAGAAAGACCCCAACCCAACTGGATAATATATAATATATAAATGGGGTCAGTCTCTTTCTCTCTCTCCCACCTTTCTGGAGGCAAATGCCTGGTGGAGGTATCTATCTCAGATTAGATAAATGGCAAGTTATGCCCTACTTATGTGGGGCCACCCACATGGTGAAGGTGCATGTCACATGGCAAAAGCAGGAAGCTAAGCAGGTGCAACCCTGGTCAGGAACTGGATGGGTCAAAGTAGGGGACCAAAATCAGTGGTGTAACCTTTTGCCATATTGTCCATGTGAAAGTGATTGGAGGGCATGAAAAGAAACTATCTCAACAGCCCAATGGAGAGAAAGACCCCAACCCAACTGGATAATATATAATATATGAATGGGGTCAGTCTCTTTCTCTCTCTCCCCCCTCTCTGAAGGCAAATGCCTGGTGGAGGTATCTATCTCAGATTAGATAAATGGCAAGTTATGCCCTCCCTACTGTATGTGGGGCCACCCACATGGTGCAGGTGTATGTCACATGGCAAAAGCAGGAAGCTAAGCAGCTGCAACCCTGGTCAGGAACTGGATGGGTCAAAGTAAGAGACCAAAATCAGTGGTGCAACCTTTTGCTGTATTGTCCATGTGAAAGTGATTGGAGGGCATGAAACTATCTCAACAGCCCAATGGAGAGAAAGACTCCAACCCAACTGGATAATATAAAATATATAATATATGAATGGGGTCAGTCTCATTCTCTCTCTCCCACCTTTCTGGAGGCAAATGCCTGGTGGAGGTATCTCAGATTAGATAAATGGGAAGTTATGCCCTCTCTATGTGGGGCCACCCACATGGTGCAGGTGTATGCCACATGGCAAAAGCAGGAAGCTAAGCAGGTGCAACCCTGCTCAGGAACTGGATAGGTCAAAGTAGGGGACCAAAATCAGTGGTGTAACCTTTTGCTGTATTGTCCATCTGAAAGTAATTGGAGGGCATTAAACTATCTCAATAGCCCAATGGACAGAAAGACCCCAACTTAACTGGATAATATATAATATATGAATGGGGTCAGTCTCTTTCTCTCTCTCCCCCCTCTCTGAAGGCAAATGCCTGGTGGAGGTATCTATCTCAGATTAGATAAATGGCAAGTTATGCCCTCCCTATGGGGGGCCACCCACATGGTGCAGGTGTATGTCACATGGCAAAAGCAAGAAGTTAAGCAGGTGCAACCCTGGTCAGGAACTGGATGGGTCAAAGTAAGGGACCAAAATCAGTGGTGTAACCTTTTGCTTTATTGTCCATCTGAAAGTGATTGGAAGGCATGAAAAGAAACTACCTCAACAGCTCAATGGAGAGAAAGACCCCAACCCAACTGGATAATATATAATATATAATATATGAATGGGGTCAGTCTCTTTCTCTCTCTCCCCCCTCTCTGGAGGCAAATGCCTGGTGGAGGTATCTATCTCAGATTAGGTAAATGGCAAGTTATGCCCTACCTATGTGGGGCCACCCATGTGGTGAAGGTGCATGCCACATGGCAAAAGCAAGAAGCTAAGCAGGTGCAACCCTGGTCAGGAACTGGATGGTTCAAAGCAGGGGACCAAAATCAGTGGTGTAACCTTTTGCTGCATTGTCCATGTGAAAGTGATTGGAGGGCATGAAACTATCTCAACAGCCCAATGGAGAGAAAGACCCCAACTTAACTGGATAATATATAATATATGAATGGGGTCAGTCTCTTTCTCTCTCTCCCCCCTCTCTGAAGGCAAATGCTTGGTGGAGGTATCTATCTCAGATTAGATAAATGGCAAGTTATGCCCTCCCTATGGGGGGCCACCCACGTGGTGCAGGTGTATGTCACATGGCAAAAGCAGGAAGCTAAGCAGCTGCAACCCTGGTCAGGAACTTGATGGGTCAAAGTAGGGGACCAAAATCAGTGGTGTAACCTTTTGCTGTATTGTCCATCTGAAAGTGATTGGAGGGCATGAAACTATCTCAACAGCCCAATGGAGAGAAAGACCAAAACCCAACTGGATAATATATAATATATGAATGGGGTCAGTCTCTTTCTCTCTCTCCCCCCTCTCTGGAGGCAAATGCCTGGTGGAGGTATCTATCTCAGATTAGATAAATGGCAAGATATGCCCTACTTATGTGGGGCCACCCACATGGTGAAGGTGCATGTCACATGGCAAAAGCAGGAAGCTAAGCAGGTGCAACCCTGGTCAGGAACTGGATGGGTCAAAGTAGGGGACCAAAATCAGTGGTGTAACTTTTTGCTGCATTGTCCATCTGAAAGTGATTGGAGGGCATGGAAAGAAACTATCTCAACAGCCCAATGGAGAGAAAGACCCCAACCCAACTGGATAATATATAATATATAATATATAAATGGGGTCAGTCTCTTTCTCTCTCTCCCACCTTTCTGGAGGCAAATGCCTGGTGGAGGTATCTATCTCAGATTAGATAAATGGCAAGTTATGCCCACCCTATGCAGGGCCACCCACGTGGTGCAAGTGTACATCACATGGCAAAAGCAGGAAGCTAAGCAGGTGCAACCCTGGTCAGGAACTGGATGGGTCAAAGTAAGGGACCAAAATCAGTGGTGTAACCTTTTGCTGTATTGTCCATCTGAAAGTGATTGGAGGGCATGAAACTATCTCAACAGCCCAATGGAGAGAAAGACCCCAACCCAACTGGATAATATATAATATATAATATATGAATGGGGTCAGTCTCTTTCTCTCTCTCCCCCCTTTCTGGAGGCAAATGCCTGGTGCAGGTGTGTATCCCAGATTAGATAAACAGCAAGATATGCCCTCCCCACATGGTGAAGGTGTATGTCACATGGCAAAAGCAGGAAGCTAAGCAGGTGCAACCCCAGTCAGGAACTGGATGGGTCAAAGTAGGGGACCAAAATCAGTGGTGTAACCTTTTGCTTTATTGTCCATCTGAAAGTGATTGGAAGGCATGAAAAGAAACTACCTCAACAGCTCAATGGAGAGAAAGACCCCAACCCAACTGGATAATATATAATATACAGTGGTGGAAATAAGTATTTGATCCCTTGCTGATTTTGTAAGTTTGCCCACTGACAAAGACATGAGCAGCCCATAATTGAAGGGTAGGTTATTGGTAACAGTGAGAGATAGCACATCACAAATTAAATCCGGAAAATCACATTGTGGAAAGTATATGAATTTATTTGCATTCTGCAGAGGGAAATAAGTATTTGATCCCCCACCAACCAGTAAGAGATCTGGCCCCTACAGACCAGGTAGATGCTCCAAATCAACTCGTTACCTGCATGACAGACAGCTGTCGGCAATGGTCACCTGTATGAAAGACACCTGTCCACAGACTCAGTGAATCAGTCAGACTCTAACCTCTACAAAATGGCCAAGAGCAAGGAGCTGTCTAAGGATGTCAGGGACAAGATCATACACCTGCACAAGGCTGGAATGGGCTACAAAACCATCAGTAAGACGCTGGGCGAGAAGGAGACAACTGTTGGTGCCATAGTAAGAAAATGGAAGAAGTACAAAATGACTGTCAATCGACAAAGATCTGGGGCTCCACGCAAAATCTCACCTCGTGGGGTATCCTTGATCATGAGGAAGGTTAGAAATCAGCCTACAACTACAAGGGGGGAACTTGTCAATGATCTCAAGGCAGCTGGGACCACTGTCACCACGAAAACCATTGGTAACACATTACGACATAACGGATTGCAATCCTGCAGTGCCCGCAAGGTCCCCCTGCTCCGGAAGGCACATGTGACGGCCCGTCTGAAGTTTGCCAGTGAACACCTGGATGATGCCGAGAGTGATTGGGAGAAGGTGCTGTGGTCAGATGAGACAAAAATTGAGCTCTTTGGCATGAACTCAACTCGCCGTGTTTGGAGGAAGAGAAATGCTGCCTATGACCCAAAGAACACCGTCCCCACTGTCAAGCATGGAGGTGGAAATGTTATGTTTTGGGGGTGTTTCTCTGCTAAGGGCACAGGACTACTTCACCGCATCAATGGGAGAATGGATGGGGCCATGTACCGTACAATTCTGAGTGACAACCTCCTTCCCTCCGCCAGGGCCTTAAAAATGGGTCGTGGCTGGGTCTTCCAGCACGACAATGACCCAAAACATACAGCCAAGGCAACAAAGGAGTGGCTCAGGAAGAAGCACATTAGGGTCATGGAGTGGCCTAGCCAGTCACCAGACCTTAATCCCATTGAAAACTTATGGAGGGAGCTGAAGCTGCGAGTTGCCAAGCGACAGCCCAGAACTCTTAATGATTTAGAGATGATCTGCAAAGAGGAGTGGACCAAAATTCCTCCTGACATGTGTGCAAACCTCATCATCAACTACAGAAGACGTCTGACCGCTGTGCTTGCCAAAAAGGGTTTTGCCACCAAGTATTAGGTCTTGTTTGCCAGAGGGATTAAATACTTATTTCCCTCTGCAGAATGCAAATAAATTCATATACTTTCCACAATGTGATTTTCCGGATTTAATTTGTGATGTGCTATCTCTCACTGTTACCAATAACCTACCCTTCAATTATGGGCTGCTCATGTCTTTGTCAGTGGGCAAACTTACAAAATCAGCAAGGGATCAAATACTTATTTCCACCACTGTATAATATATGAATGGGGTCAGTCTCTTTCTCTCTCTCCCCCCCTCTCTGGAGGCAAATGCCTGGTGGAGGTATCTATCTCAGATTAGATAAATGGCAAGTTATGCCCTACCTATGTGGGGCCACCCACATGGTGCAGGCATATGTCACATGGCAAAAGCAGGAAGCTAAGCAGGTGCAACCCTGGTCAGGAACTGGATGGCTCAAAGTAGGGGACCAAAATCAGTAGTGTAACCTTTTGCTGCATTGTCCATGTGAAAGTGATTGGAGGGCATGAAAAGAAACCATCTCAACAGCCCAATAGAGAGAAAGACCCCAACCCAATTGGATAATATATAATATATAATATATGAATGGGGTCAGTCTCTTTCTCTCTCTCCCCCCTCTCTGGAGGCAAATGGCTGGTGGGGGTATCTATCTCAGATTAGATAAATGGCAAGTCATGCCCTACCTACATGGGGCCACCCACATGGTGAAGGTGCATGTCATATGGCAAAAGCAGGAAGCTAAGCAGGTGCAACCCTGGTCAGGAACTGGGTGAGTCAAAGTAGGGGACCAAAGTCAGTGCTGTAACCTTTTGCTGCATTGTCCATGTGAAAGTAATTGGAGGGCATTAAACTATCTCAACAGCCCAATGGAGAGAAAGACTCCAACCCAACTGGATAATATATAATATATGAATGGGGTCAGTCTCATTCTCTCTCTCCCACCTTTCTGGAGGCAAATGCCTGGTGGAGGTATCTCAGATTAGATAAATGGGAAGTTATGCCCTCCCAATGTGGGGCCACCCACATGGTGCAGGTGTATGCCACATGGCAAAAGCAGGAAGCTAAGCAGGTGCAACCCTGGTCAGGAACTGGATGGTTCAAAGTAGGGGACCAAAATCAGTGGTGCAACCTTTTGCTGCATTGTCCATGTGAAAGTGATTGGAGGGCATGAAACTATCTCAACAGCCCAATGGAGAGAAAGACCCCAACTTAACTGGATAATATATAATATATGAATGGGGTCAGTCTCTTTCTCTCTCTCCCACCTTTCTGGAGGCAAATGCCTGGTGGAGGTATCTCAGATTACATAAATGGGAAGTTATGCCTTCCCTATGTGGGGCCACCCATGTGGTGAAGGTATATGTCACATGGCAAAAGCAGGAAGCTATGCAGCTGCAACCCTGGTCAGGAACTGGATGGGTCAAAGTAGGAGACCAAAATCAGTGGTGTAACCTTTTGCTGCATTGTCCATGTGAAAGTGATTGGAGGGCATGAAAAGAAACTATCTCAACAGCCCAATAGAGAGAAAGACCCCAACCCAATTGGATAATATACAATATATGAATGGGGTCAGTCTCTTTCTCTCTCTCCCCCCTCTCTGAAGGCAAATGCCTGGTGGAGGTATCTATCTCAGATTAGATAAATGGCAAGTTATGCCCTTCCTATGCAGAGCCACCCACATGGTGCAGGTGTATGTCACATGGCAAAAGCAGGAAGCTAAGTAGGTGCAACCCTGGTCAGGAACTGGATGGGTCAAAGTAAGGGACCAAAATCAGTGGTGTAACCTTTTGCTGTATTGTCCATCTGAAAGTGATTGGAGGGCATGAAACTATCTCAACAGCCCAATGGAGAGAAAGACCCCAACCCAACTGGATAATATATAATATATAATATATGAATGGGGTCAGTCTCTTTCTCTCTCTCCCCCCTTTCTGGAGGCAAATGCCTGGTGCAGGTGTGTATCCCAGATTAGATAAATGGCAAGGTATGCCCTCCCCACATGGTGAAGGTGTATGTCACATGGCAAAAGCAGGAAGCTAAGCAGGTGCAACCCCAGTCAGGAACTGGATGGGTCAAAGTAGGGGACCAAAATCAGTGGTGTAACCTTTTGCTTTATTGTCCATCTGAAAGTGATTGGAAGGCATGAAAAGAAACTACCTCAACCTCTCAATGGAGAGAAAGACCCCAACCCAACTGGATAATATATAATATATAATATATAATATATGAATGGGGTCAGTCTCTTTCTCTCTCTCCCACCTTTCTGGAGGCAAATGCCTGGTAGAGGTATCTCAGATTACATAAATGGGAAGTTATGCCCTCCCTACTGTATGTGGGGCCACCCACATGGTGAAGGTGTATGTCACATGGCAAAAGCAGGAAGCTAAGCAGGTGCAACCCTGGTCAGGAACTGGATGGGTCAAAGTAAGGGACCAAAATCAGTGGTGTAACCTTTTGCTGTATTGTCCATCTGAAAGTGATTGGAGGGCATGAAACTATCTCAACAGCCCAATGGAGAGAAAGACCCCAACCCAACTGGATAATATATAATATATAATATATGAATGGGGTCAGTCTCTTTCTCTCTCTCCCCCCTTTCTGGAGGCAAATGCCTGGTGCAGGTGTGTATCCCAGATTAGATAAATGGCAAGATATGCCTTACCCACATGGTGAAGGTGTATGTCACATAGCAAAAGCAGGAAGCTAAGCAGGTGCAACTCTGGTCAGGAACTGGATGGGTCAAAGTAGGGGACCAAAATCAGTGGTATAACCTTTTGCTGTATTGTCCATCTGAAAGTGATTGGAGGGCATGAAAAGAAACCATCTCAACAGCCCAATAGAGAGAAAGACCCCAACCCAATTGGATAATATATAATATATAATATATGAATGGGGTCAGTCTCTTTCTCTCTCTCCCACCTTTCTGGAGGCAAATGCCTGGTGGAGGTATCTCAGATTACATAAATGGGAAGTTATGCCCTCCCTATGCAGGGCCACCCATGTGGTGAAGGTGTATGTCACATGGCAAAAGCAGGAAGCTAAGCAGCTGCAACCCTGATCAGGAACTGGATGGGTCAAAGTAGGGGACCAAAATCAGTGGTGTAACCTTTTGCTGTATTGTCCATCTGAAAGTGATTGGAGGGCATGAAAAGAAACCATCTCAACAGCCCAATGGAGAGAAAGACCCCAACTTAACTGGATAATATATAATATATGAATGGGGTCAGTCTCTTTCTCTCTCTCCCCCCTCTCTGAAGGCAAATGCCTGGTGGAGGTATCTCAGATTACATAAATGGGAAGTTATGCCCTCCCTATGTGGGGCCACCCACATGGTGAAGGTGCATGTCACATGGCAAAAGCAGGAAGCTAAGCAGCTGCAACCCTGGTCAGGAACTGGATGGGTCAAAATAGGGGACCAAAATCAGTGGTGTAACCTTTTGCTGCATTGTCCATGTGAAAGTGATTGGAGGGCATGAAAAGAAACTATCTCAACAGCCCAATAGAGAGAAAGACCCCAACCCAACTGGATAATATATAATATATAAATGGGGTCAGTCTCTTTCTCTCTCTCCCACCTTTCTGGAGGCAAATGCCTGGTGGAGGTATCTATCTCAGATTAGATAAATGGCAAGTTATGCCCTACCTATGTGGGGCCACCCACATGGTGCAGGTGTATGTCACATGGCAAAAGCAGGAAGCTAAGCAGCTGCAACCCTGGTCAGGAACTTGATGGGTCAAAGTAGGGGACCAAAATCAGTGGTGTAACCTTTTGCTGTATTGTCCATCTGAAAGTGATTGGAGGGCATGAAACTATCTCAACAGCCCAATGGAGAGAAAGACCAAAACCCAACTGGATAATATATAACATATAATATATGAATGGGGTCAGTCTCTTTCTCTCTCTCCCACCTTTCTGGAGGCAAATGCCTGGTAGAGGTATCTCAGATTACATAAATGGGAAGTTATGCCCTCCCTAGTGTATGTGGGGCCACCCACATGGTGCAGGTGTATGTCACATGGCAAAAGCAGGAAGCTAAGCAGGTGCAACCCTGGTCAGGAACTGGATGGGTCAAAGTAAGGGACCAAAATCAGTGGTGTAACCTTTTGCTGTATTGTCCATCTGAAAGTGATTGGAGGGCATGAAACTATCTCAACAGCCCAATGGAGAGAAAGACCCCAACCCAACTGGATAATATATAATATATAATATATGAATGGGGTCAGTCTCTTTCTCTCTCTCCCCCCTTTCTGGAGGCAAATGCCTGGTGCAGGTGTGTATCCCAGATTAGATAAATGACAAGATATGCCCTCCCCACATGGTGAAGGTGTATGTCACATGGCAAAAGCAGGAAGCTAAGCAGGTGCAACCCCAGTCAGGAACTGGATGGGTCAAAGTAGGGGACCAAAATCAGTGGTGTAACCTTTTGCTTTATTGTCCATCTGAAAGTGATTGGAAGGCATGAAAAGAAACTACCTCAACAGCTCAATGGAGAGAAAGACCCCAACCCAACTGGATAATATATAATATATAATATATGAATGGGGTCAGTTTCTTTCTCTCTCTCCCCCCTCTCTGGAGGCAAATGCCTGGTGGAGGTATCTATCTCAGATTAGATAAATGGCAAGTTATGCCCTACCTATGGGGGGCCACCCACATGGTGCAGGTGTATGTCACATGGCAAAAGCAGGAAGCTAAGCAGCTGCAACCCTGCTCAGGAACTGGATGGGTCAAAGTAGGGGACCAAAATCAGTGGTGTAACCTTTTGCTGTATTGTCCATCTGAAAGTAATTGGAGGGCATTAAACTATCTCAACAGCCCAATGGAAAGAAAGACCCCAACCCAACTGGATAATATATAATATATTATATATGAATGGGGTCAGTCTCTTTCTCTCTCGCCCCCCTCTCTGAAGGCAAATGCCTGGTGGAGGTATCTATCTCAGATTATATAAATGGCAAGTTATGCCCTCTCTATGTGGGGCCACCCACATGGTGAAGGTGTATGTCACATGGCAAAAGCAGGAAGCTAAGCAGGTGCAACCCTGGTCAGGACCTGGATGGGTCAAAGTAGGGGACCAAAATCAGTGGTATAACCTTTTGCTGTATTGTCCATCTGAAAGTGATTGGAGGGCATGAAAAGAAACCATCTCAACAGCCCAATAGAGAGAAAGACCCCAACCCAATTGGATAATATATAATATATAATATATGAATGGGGTCAGTTTCTTTCTCTCTCTCCCCCCTTTCTGGAGGCAAATGCCTGGTGCAGGTGTGTATCCCAGATTAGATAAATGGCAAGATATGCCCTTCCTATGTGGGGCTACCCACATGGTGAAGGTGTATGTCACATGGCAAAAGCAGGAAGCTAAGCAGCTGCAACCCTGGTCAGGAACTGGGTGGGTCAAAATAGGGGACCAAAATCAGTGGTGTAACCTTTTGCTGCATTGTCCATGTGAAAGTGATTGGAGGGCATGAAACTATCTCAACAGCCCAATGGAGAGAAAGACCCCAACTTAACTGGATAATATATAATATATGAATGGGGTCAGTCTCTTTCTCTCTCGCCCCCCTCTCTGAAGGCAAATGCCTGGTGGAGGTATCTATCTCAGATTAGATAAATGGCAAGTTATGCCCTCTCTATGTGGGGCCACCCATGTGGTGAAGGTGTATGTCACATGGCAAAAGCAGGAAGCTAAGCAGGTACAACCCTGGTCAGGAACTGGATGGGTCAAAGTAAGGGACCAAAATCAGTGGTGTAACCTTTTGCTGTATTGTCCATCTGAAAGTGATTGGAGGGCATGAAACTATCTCAACAGCCCAATGGAGAGAAAGACCCCAACCCAACTGGATAATATATAATATATAATATATGAATGGGGTCAGTCTCTTTCTCTCTCTCCCCCCTTTCTGGAGGCAAATGCCTGGTGCAGGTGTGTATCCCAGATTAGATAAGTGGCAAGATATGCCCTCCCCACATGGTGAAGGTGTATATCACATGGCAAAAGCAGGAAGCTAAGCAGGTGCAACCCCAGTCAGGAACTGGATGGGTCAAAGTAGGGGACCAAAATCAGTGGTGTAACCTTTTGCTTTATTGTCCATCTGAAAGTGATTGGAAGGCATGAAAAGAAACTACCTCAACAGCTCAATGGAGAGAAAGACCCCAACCCAACTGGATAATATATAATATATGAATGGGGTCAGTCTCTTTCTCTCTCTCCCCCCCTCTCTGGAGGCAAATGCCTGGTGGAGGTATCTATCTCATATTAGATAAATGGCAAGTTATGCCCTACCTATGTGGGGCCACCCACATGGTGAAGGTGCATGTCACATGGCAAAAGCAGGAAGCTAAGCAGGAGCAATCCTGGTCAGGAACTGGATGGGTCAAAGCAGGGGACCAAAATCAGTGGTGTAACCTTTTGCTGCATTGTCCATGTGAAAGTGATTGGAGGGCATGAAACTATCTCAACAGCCCAATGGAGAGAAAGACTCCAACCCAAGTGGATAATATATAATATATGAATGGGGTCAGTCTCATTCTCTCTCTCCCACCCTTCTGGAGGCAAATGCCTGGTGGAGGTATCTCAGATTAGATAAATGGGAAGTTATGCCCTCCCTATGTGCAGGTGCATGAAACTCTCTCAACAGCCCAATGGAGAGAAAGACCCCAACCCAACTGGATAATATATAATATATAATATATGAATGGGGTCAGTCTCTTTCTCTCTCTTTCCACACTGGTGCAGTTTTATTTTTTAGGCCTCCCTGGTTTCTTGTGGGCATACCGGCCAATCCCGCGCCTGATTTTTCCGCCAGTGCTTTCTTTCCACTCTCGATCTCTTCCCTCACACTTATTATCCTCCGGGGTGTGTAATCATCTGATTTTTAGCTGAATTTGCGAAGAAGTCTGGGGAGCTCTCTCTTCTTGCTGCTGCTCAGGAAGCAGTCATCACGTGACCCCTCACTAGAATACCTTCTGCACTTGTCTGAGTCTGGTCTTAAGACCAACTCCGTAAGAGTTCATCTTAGTGCAGTTAGTGCTTATCATTACCATGTAGAAGGTAAGCCTATCTCTGGACAGCCTTTAGTTGTTCTCTTCATGAGAGGTTTGCTTTTGTCAAAGCCCCCTCTCAAACCTCCACCAGTGTCATGGGATCTCAATGTCATTCTCACCCAGCTGATGAAACCTCCTTTTGAGCCACTGAATTCCTGCCATCTGAAGTACTTGACCTGGAAGGTCATTTTCTTGGTGGCTGTTACTTCAACTTGTAGAGTCAATGAGCTCCAAGCCTTGGTAGCCCATGCTCCATATGCTAAATTTCATCATAACAGAGTAGTCCTCCACACTCACCCTAAGTTCTTGCCCAAGGTGATGTCGGAGTTCCATCTGAACCAGTCAATTGTCTTGCCAACATTCTTTCCCCGTCCTTATACCCGCCCTGCTGAACGTCAGTTGCACACATTGGACTGCAAGCGAGCATTGGCCTTCTATCTGGAGCGGACAAGCCCCTTCAGACAGTCCGCCCAAATGTTTGTTTCTTTTGATCTCAACAGAAGGGGAGTGGCTGTCGGGAAACGCACCATTTCAAATTGGCTAGCAGATTGCATTTTCTTCACTTACACCCAAGCTGGGCTGACTCTTGAGGGTCATGTCACGGCTCATAGTGTTAGAGCCATGGCAGCGTCAGTGGCCCACTTGAAGTCAGCCACTGTAGAAGAGATTTGCAAGGCTGCGACGTGGTCATTTGTCCACACATTCACATCTCATTACTGCCTTCAGCAGGATACCCAACGCGACAGTTGGTTTGGGCAGTCGATGCTGCAGAATCTGTTTGGGGTCTAGAATCCAACTCCACCCCCCTAGACCCATTTTTGTTCTGTTCCAGGCTGCACTCTCAGTTAGTTGTTATTTTTCAGGTCAATCTATGTTATGTCCTCGCCGTTGTGAGGCCCAATTGACCCTGTTTGTTGTTTTGCGTGAGCCTGGGGGCTAGGGATACCCATATGTTAGAACTAGCAGCCTGCTTGTCCTTGGAGAAAGCGAAGTTACTTACCTGTAGCAGGTATTCTCCGAGGACAGCAGGCTGATTGTTCTCACCAACCCGCCCACCTCCCCTTTGGTGTTTGGAGTTGTGTCTTCCCTTGTCTTTGATTGTAATTTGACTGAGGCACGTTCGCGCTACTGGCGGGAAGACGGTCGCGCATGCACGGTGCGCGCGAGGGCTCTAGCAAGCTTTGTTGCTAGGAAGATTTCCGATCCTGGGGCTGCCGTCGGACATCACCCATATGTGAGAACAATCAGCCTGCTGTCCTCGGAGAATACCTGCTACAGGTAAGTAACTTCGCTTTCTCTGCACATAAGCGGGATTACGCAGCCACGGGAGTGGTTGACAACAATTAACCCTTGTAACTCTTTTTCTTTTAACTTTACTCGCACACAAGATTTTGAGATCACTGACCCTGATAACATGTACTATAGCACTGACATTTACCCAATACACCTTTAGGGTAGTTCTAAGCTCTCAACCAGTGATACTCCAATTTGATGTCTGTACTGTCACATGTGGTAATGTAGAATGGCAGCGGTATTATGCTAAGTACTCTGTCTATATGTGTGCTTCGGACACACCACAATCCATTTTTGTTTATAATCCTTGTGATACAGAAACCCTGTATCCAACCCTGCCTTCATACTAGTAAAGCCAATATGCCTTAGTCCAATTAGTTATTCCTATCACCATAGCAAACTAGCGTGCCAACTCTCTACCCCTCTCCAGAAAGAAGCGGAAAGTTCAAGGTTCTTTTGATGACAAAATCTATATTGACTCTATTGGAGTTCCTGGGGGGGGGGGGGGGGCAGATGAGTTTAAAGCCTGCAATAAGATGGCTGCTGGATTTGAGTCCTCAATCTGTTGACTGGATTAATTATACCATGTATGCACACATGCAACCTATCCAACTAGATGGTATCCTATATATTAACATGCACCTTTCTCTTTTTTTTTTCCATGTATTTTTATTCATTTCAATAGACAACAACAACCATATCTTTCACATAGCATTAAGAGAATCTGTTACATAACAAAAAGAAGCTACGTATACAAGAGTCTTCGCTTCAATGACAGCCCATCCCTCTCAACCCTCCCTACCTCTCCCCCCTCCCAATCCCCATTTATCCCTCCCAAATTTCCAACCCCCCCCCCCCCCCCCCCACTTAATCTGTCTGTGCGGTATATCTGATATATTACGAGAGGATGTCCACTGTTCGTACTGTTCCCATGTTTTATAGTGGATGGTCAACTGTCCCGTGTGTAAGGCGGTGAGTTTAGATAACAAGCAAATATTATCCAATTTGCTTAGGATTGCTTGCAGGTCAGGAAGAGATGGTTGTTTCCATGCTGCTGCTAAGACCAATTTACTCGCTACAAACAGCTATGCAGCGAATCGATGCACTGACTTCCGCACTCCTGGAGGTCTAGTATGCAAGAGACCATATTCCATTTTCAATGGATAGCTCGTCGCTGTGACCTCAAAAAGAAATTTCAGAACATCTGACCAATATCGTTGTGCATATCTACAAACCCACCAAATATGAACAATATCACCCAGGAATCCACATTGGCGCCAACATAAATCAGATCCCTTTTGAAACATTTTAACTAGGCGCTGTGGCATATAGTACCAGCTGTATAACATTTTATGTCCATTCTCTGTCAAAGCACTAGATACTGAAACCTGAAGTAGTGACTTAAATGTCAATCTCCACTGAGGGAGTGTGTATATCATCCCTATAGCCTTTTCCCATTTAGATAGATAATATTCAACAGGGTTCCCATAATGCAACAGGGCTTTATATATCCGTGAAATACCCCCCTCCCTCCCCCTCCCATCATACCCTTTTCTATCCCTGTCTCTGATAGGCGAAGGTCTCCCTGTGCCCTACGTGTAATGAAATCCTTAACTTGATAATATTGAAAGGCCTGCAAGGGAGACAACCCGTGTTCCTGACAGTTCCTCAAAAGTTACCGCTTTATTCTCTTCCCACATCTGTCCCAGTTTACAAAGCCCCATGCCCTCCCATGCGCGATAGGCCGCATCTTTGGGCCCCGGTCCAAACTCGGGAGCAAAACGAAGATACATATGCTTAAAGTATCTACGTCCAGGAAAAAAAATTTCTCGGAGCTTGCACCAGATACCCAGGGGCCACGGAATCAAGGGAGGGCTTCTCCGTATAATCTCTCCCAATGTCTGTTTAGGTAACCAGGGTATTGCCTGAAGTGGGAAAGGGCCCATCCAACCCTGCTCTAATCTTGTCCATAGTTTCTCCGTGTCCTGAAGCCATGTTGCTAAGATTCTAAGATGTGCTGCATAGTAGTATGACAAGAAGGAGGGAACCTCCATACCTCCCCGCTTCCTCCCTAGGCTGGTACATCACCTCTCTGCGAACCCGTGGAGGTCCCTTTTTCCAAATAAAGGAGAAACTTTTACTCTGCAGGCCCCGTATGAAATTGTTCGGCAGGGATATAGGCAGGGCCATGAATAAATATAGGATCTTTGGAAGAATAACAATTTTTACCGCATTAATCCTCCCTATCCAGGATAAAGTCAGTCCCTCCCATCTGTTTAGATCCTTAAAAAGCCTCCATATAGTTTCAGGGAAATTGACCTGAAAGAGCTCTTCAACATGTCAGGGAATGTTAACCCCCAGGTGTCTAATATATCAGGGAGCCCAACGAAACAGGAGGATAGTCTGGAGAAGCAGCCTTTGCTGGTTAGGAATGTTTACATCTAAGGCTTCTGATTTATCAAAGTTGATCTTAAAACCTGATACCGTCCCATAGGCCTGCAAAACCTCCTGTATCACTGGAAACGAGACCAAAGGCGCTTTTATCATAAGCAATATATCATCTGCAAAGAGGAGAATCCGAGTCTCCTGTCCCCCCAGCTGCGGACCCCGAATCTCCGGGTGTTTTCGAATTTTAACTGCGAGGGGTTCCATTATTATGGCATCAATAGAAATCAAACAAAATAAAACATGGAAAAGAAAATAAGATGATACCTTTTTTATTGGACATAACTTAATACATATCTTGATTAGCTTTCGAAGGTTGCCCTTCTTCGTCAGATCGAAAAAAAGCAAATGTGGTAGCAGATAGTGTATATGAGTGAGACATCATTCATATATACTATTATACACTAGGAAAAAATGCCCGTTTCTGAGCGCAATGAAATGGGCGCTAGCAAGGGGCTCCCTCCGTCCCTCCGAGCTACTTGCCTTGTTGGGGGCTGTGTGTGGGGAGGTTTTTTTTTTTTTTGCTGCGCCTCCGTGGCCGTGCCTGTGGCGTTTCCGTTTCAGCCCTCGAGTGTCATAGCTCCGCCCTCGACGTCATGACGTTTTGACGCGAGGGCGGTGCAGACACTCCAGGGCACACCGGATATCTCGGGCGCCTCAACTTCCGTGGAGGCTTCAGAACGTTGGGGTTGCCTTTTATATAGAGAGATATTATGGCAAAAAGCAAAAGGGGATAGTGCACAGCCTTGCCGCGTCCCTCTATATAGTCGGAAGGGCTGAGATAAAGTATCATTGACCCGCACCGAAGCTGATGGCATCTTATAAGTCAATCGGAGCCAATGCACAAATTGGCCCGAAATACCCATCTTTTCTAGTACTGTGAAGAGGAAGGGCCAGATGACATGATTGAAGGCCTTTTCCGCGTCCAAAGATAAGATACACAGCGGGGTCTTAGCCTCCTGTACATGATATACCATATGCAGAGCTCGACGGATGTTGTCGAACGTCTGCTGCCCATGGACAAAACCCGCCTGATCTTCATGTACCAGGGATCGGAGATACCTCTGCAGCTGGCCGGCCAGTATTTTTGTGACGATTTTATAATCTACCCCTAAAAGAGAATGGGCCTATAAGAGCTACACTGCTGGGGGTCTTTGCCCTGTTTATGAATAACCGTTTTCAGGCTCATTTTCAAAGCACTTAGCCTCCCAAAGTTCCATAGAAACCTATGGAACTTAGCCTCCCAAAGTGCTTTGAAAATATGCCTCAATGTTAGCCAGATTCCAGGTAGGTGGGAGCTCTGAATCCGCTTTGAGGGAATTAAAAACCCTCAGCAGCAGTTGGGCCAATTGCTTACTGAAAATTCTGTAAAACCTATTGGTGAATCCATCTGCCCCTGGGCTTTACCCACTGGTGGCTTCTTAATAGTTTGAATTACCTCCTCCAGTTCAAAAGGGTGCAAGAGAAATTTGTTGGCACTCCCAGGTAGGTGGGGGAGGTCTATGCTCTCTAGATGTTCCCCCATTGCCTCTACTGAAGGCTCAAACTCCGGGGTATATAGTGTCTCATAATATTCTCTAAATGCTAACTTTATGTATTCTGAATCCGAGTGAACCTCCCCTCCGCTATCTCGCAGACCTGTTATCATATTTCGGTTGATCTTTTGCTTCAGCTTATTACCAAATTCAAAGTGGGACTGGCGGGCTTGCTGAAGCTTTTCAGCCAGATCCGAAAGTTCAAGATCACACAACTGAGTGTGAATCCTTCAGACCTGGTCTAGCAAGGCTGCGGGTGGCCGAGATCCTTCTGTATGGAGCTGGGCCTCAGCCCACAACAACTCTCCATGCAACTTGGTTTCTGCTGTGGACCGCGTTTTCCTAATACGGCAATTAAATGGCCTCGCATGACTGCTTTAAACCCCTCCCACAAAACAGTAGGTGTGACCTCCCCGTTATCGTTAAATTGAACATACTCTTTAATATGCTGTTCTAGGGTAGTCACATTAGCTGGGTCCTGCAAAAGCGCATCATCTAGCCGCCAGGTTCGTATCTCCCTACGAGGTCTTGGAGGAACCAGCTGAAGGAGAACAAGAGTGGAAATAATGGCTTTTGCAATATCCCTACTGATTGTAAACTATTAAAATGGGAGTGAAAACAGTGACCCTCGGTGATGGAATCAAGTTAGATAGCACCTTCACTGTTGGTTGTTTCAACAAGTAAAAACATGTACAGAGCAATATCTGGTTAGTTCCCACTTGGCCAACAATGGACGCATCCCCCCAGCCAAAAATCAGCCCTGGAAAATGAGCGGTGAACAGAAAAATGAGTATAGCTGCATGTTAGGGGGTTCCTCTGTCGCCACAAATCTATTAATTGCCATTGCACAATAAATTCCTGCAATCTGCGTCTATCCCTCTGAGCATAGCGTATGTTATGTGAGGAGTTATCTAGTTGTGGCTGTAATGTGAGGTTGAAATCCCCCCACAAAAGCAAAGAGCCCTCTATATTCTTCGAGAGGAGCCGATCTAAGTCATTTATGAATTCCCCCTGATTTGCATTTGGCCCGTAGACATTCACAACAGTATAGACCCGTCCCGCTAAAGAAAAGACCACTAAAATGTATCTCCCACCCTTGTCCCGCACAACTTTCAAAATATAAGTACATAAGTAATGCCATACTGGGAAAAGACCAAAGGCCCATCAAGCCCAGTATCCTGTCCCCGACAGCGGCCAATCCAGGTCAAGGGCACCTGGCAGCTTCCCAAACGTACAAACATGTTATTCCTGAAACTGTGGATTTTTCCAAGTCCATTTAGTAGCGGTCTATGGCCTTGTCCTTTAGGAAACCGTCCAAGCCCTTTTTAATCTCTGCCAAGCTAACCGCCTTCATCACATTCTCCGGCAACGAATTCCAGAGTTTAATTACGCGTTGGGTGAAGAAAAGGTTTCTCCTATTTGTTTTAAATGTACTACACTGTAGTTTCATCGCATGCCCCCTAGTCCTACTATTTTTGGAAAGCGTGAACAGACGCTTCACATCCACCTGTTCCACTCCACTCATTATTTTATATACCTCTCTCATGTCTCCCCTCAGCCGTCTCTTCTCCAAGCTGAAAAGCCCTAGCCATGGCTTTGACCCATTAAACGCTATCATTACACCCCTACTTTTGCATTAGAGGTGAAATATATAGTGGGGAAGTTTCTCTGGTGACACAAATATTCATGTTTAGGCATAAGATGGGTCTCCTGCACTAGAGCCACATCCACCCGCAGTTGTCTCTTCCTGGGAATATCCAACCCTTTCACATTCAAAAGCAATAGTGTAATATCAGACATGAAGGGTTATTCATGCCGTATTATCGCACCTGTCCCCAAGGCTCGCCCCTTTTTCCTATTTCTCTGAGAGCGACTTGGGCACATCCCCACCCCTCACATTCCTCCCATGGCCCCAGCCACTGTTTTCCGCACCCCCTTTGCTCTCTCCCTCTCACTCCCGCATGAACCCCACCCCCTCCCTCTCCCCCCAAATGTATCTTAGACTCCCCACTTCCTTAGAGGAAGTGCCAGCCAAATGCCTGCCCTAGTGACAACCCACAGGTATCTATTAACAATTAGATAATACCCAATTTTTTTTCTGCTTTCTCATTGATATAAGTAACATATCATACATTTGCTGAACTATAATATACACAACAATTGAGCCTTCTTAGTGTACTGCTGTGCCCCTCCCCTACACACAAACAAACCGTCTATTGAGGAGAACAAAGGTCTCCTGCTTGTTTCCAGGCCTGCAATTAGGCCACACAACTAACTTTGGAAGTCTCAAAATGAAGCCCGCATCCCATCTCAGCACTGTCAGGTAATTCGCGCTGCGGACTGTTGTCGCTGCAATCTCTTGGGACCCTTGCCCACTCGCTGCCACTTGGGCGGGGGCACCTGAGCAGGGCTGCGTGGTCCAGTAGTTGAAGACCTAGTGTGTCGCTGATGAGCCCTCCTCTAGGAGGACCACTCTGGCCTCAGCTATCGATTTAACCAGCTGCAGTTTTCCATCTTTATAGAAAGCAAGGGCAAAAGGATGACGCCACCTATAGCGAATGCCCAGATCTTGCAAGCGTCTGGTGACTGTCTTCAGTTCTGCTCTACGTTTCAGCGTAGCCGCTGCTAAATCCTGGTAAATCTCCACTCCATAAGAATCCCATTGGAAATTGCTGCTCTGGCGGGCTGCTTTTACTACTTGCTCTTTTAATTTGTAATCTTGGAAGCATGCCACTATATCTTTAGACAGGTTAGCACGCAGTGAGCCCAGTGCTCTATGGGCTCTCTCCAGTTGGACCGATTGTGGTTCCACCACAGTCCCATGTGCAGGCAGCAGTTCACTTATGATTTTTTTGGACCGTCTCCTCGCAATTCTGTTAGGCTGGGGTGTTGGGGAGGCCCCTAAAGCGTAAATTACGCCTGCGGCTACGGCTTTCCAGGTCCTCCAACTTTTCGAGGACCTGCTGCTGGCTTGCCTGCAGCTCCCCCATCTGTTGGTCTAATGTGCCCAGCGCCTTAGAGTGGACCTCCAGCTGCGTTTCCGTCTGTTGCAGGCGGGACCCTATGTCCCGCAGCTCACCCCACAGGTCCGCTCCCAGCGCCGCCAAATCTCCTTGCAACGCCTTTAAATCTGTTCTCATTTCTTGGAGCCATTCTCTCCAATCAGCGGACACTTATTTATTTATTTATTTATTTATTGCATTTGTATCCCACATTTTCCCACCTATTTGCGGGCTCAGTGTGGCTTACAATACATTGTGAAAGATGGAAATACAATTTGTTAAAGTACGATTATGAGTTACATTGTGAAGAGTTATGGGAAGACAAAGTCAAAGTCAAAACATCATTTGGGGAATAGAACAATGGAATGTAACAATGGGGAAATGATAGGGCGATAAACAATAGCAAGAGAACATTAGGGTATACAATTTTATCTGTGGGTAGAGTTTTAAGTGTGGTGAAAATACGGGGGGAGAGAATTCAGAAGAAAGTGTATTGATGCATTTCTATTAGTGTGTATGGACTTCATGTGTTTTAATCCTTGCAATAACTTTTCTCAAAGAGATGAGTTTTCAATAGTTTGCGGAAGTCGGTTAGTTCGTAGATTGTTCTCAGTTTGCGTGGTAATGTATTCCAGAATTGTGTGCTCATATAAGAGAAGGTTGAAGCATGCAGTACTTTGTATTTTATGCCTTTGCACTTAGGGAAGTGGAGATTGAGGAAAGTTCGGGATGATCTTTTAGCGTTTCTGGGTGGCAGGCCTATTAAATCAGACATGTATGCAGGGGCTTCACCGTGAATGATTTTGTGAACTAAGGTGCATACTTTAAAGGTGATACGTTCCTTGAGTGGGAGCCAGTGTAGTTTCTCACGTAAGGGTTTAGCACTTTTGTATTTTGGTTTTCCGAAGATGTCTGGCTGCTGTATTCTGGGCTGTTTGAAGTTTCCTCAGTATTTGCTCTTTGCAGCCCGCGTATAGTGAGTTGCAGTAGTCCAGATGACTGAGTACGAGTGATTGCACTAGGCTGCGGAAGACAGATCTTGGAAAGAATGGTCTTATTCTTTTCAATTTCCATATGAAGTAGACCATATTTTTGCTTGTGTTGTTCGCGTGAGTCTCAAGTGTTAGGTGGCGGTCAATAGCGACTCCGAGGATTTTTAAAGTTTCTGAGATTGGCAGATTTAGTTTAGGTGTGTTAATAGCGGTAAATTTATTCGTGTTGTATTGGGAGGTAAGTATGAGGCATTGAGTTTTTTCTGCGTTCAGTTTCAATCGGAATGCATCTGCCCAGGTGTTCATGATGTGTAGACTTTGGTTGATTTCGTTGGAGATTTCATTAATGTCTTGTTTGAAAGGAATATATATCGTTACATCATCGGCATATATGTAAGGGTTAAGGTTAAGGTTTGATAGAAGTTTTGCCAAGGGGATCATCATTAGGTTGAAAATAGTTGGCAAGAGGGAGGATCCCTGCGGCACTCCACACTCAGGTGTCCATGCAGCAGACGTAGTTGAATTTGATGTGACCATGAGCGTACGGTTAAGAACCCCTTGAACCAGTTTAGGACATTGCCTCCGATTCCAAAATATTCAAGTATGTGTAATAGGATTCCGTGGTCAACCATATCAAAAGCACTTGATATGTCAAATTGTAAGAGGAGTATATTGGTGCCGGTTGCAATCATTTGTTTAAATTTGGTCATTAGGGTCATTAATACTGTTTCTGTGCTGTGATTTGACCGGAATCCTGATTGGGCATCATGCAGTATTGAGAACTTGTTGAGATAGTTTGTGAGTTGTTTGGTTACCATCCCTTCGGTTATTTTGGTTATTAGTGGTATAGATGCTACTGGTCTGTAGTTAGTTATTTCACTTGCGTTTTTCTTTGTGTCTTTGGGTATAGGGGTGAGTAAAAGTTTTCCTTGTTCCTTTGGGAAAAGTCCGTTTTGTAGCATGAAGTTCACGTGGTTCGTTAGGTCTGTTATGAATTGTTGAGGAGCTGATTTCATGAGGTTGTTTGGGCAGATATCTAGTTTGCATTGGGATTTGGCAAATCTTTTGAGCGTTTTAGAGATGAGGTCCTCTGACAGTAATTCGAATTCGGTCCAGATCCTGTCTGCTGGATATATTCCGTCTTCTGGGTCTAGACAGTTTAGGAGTGTGGCGTATTCAACAGGGCTGGTGGGTATTTTAAGTCGTAATTGTATAATTTTCTCCTTGAAGTATTTCGCGAGGTCATCAACCCCTGGTGTATCTTTGCTGTTGTTTGTAACTGGTGTGGTGTCTAGCAATTTATTTACAAGGTAGAAGAGTTTGTGTGTGTCTTTGTAGTTTGATCCAATCATTGTTTTGTAGTGTAGTCTTTTAGTCTGTTTTATGGTATATTTGTATTTCCTCCAAAGTAATTTCCAGGCATTTAGTATGTGTTCATCTTTCTTTTTGTTCCATGCGCGTTCTAGTCTTCTGACTTGTGTTTTGAGTTCTTTCAGCTCTTTGGTGAACCATGGATTTGATTTTTTCCTATGTGATGTTCTGGTTTGGATAGGGGCAATTGTGTCTAATGTTGTCTTACATATATCGTCCCATTCCGGTGTCTCCCGAACCTATCACCTGGGACTGGGGATCGGCGGCAGGCAAGGGTCCCGCTTGCTCCTGTGCTTCGGCCTCCATTTTGTTCTTCGTGCACGACGTGCTCCCTCTTGGAAAAGCAAAGCGGGAGAAATCCACCGCTTCAGGCCTGGCAGTCATCAATCAGGCAAATTCCTCGGCGCTGGCGCTACTCACTGCGCTCCAGTATGGGGGTAAAGTTTGCTTTTATCGGGCCCCTTTGCCAAATTTCCCCATGGGCTATCAGGAGCTTCACTCTCAGGCGGCCATTTCGTCCAATGACGTCACTTCTTCCCAACATGCACCTTTCTCTCATTGTTCCCCATGTTGTAGATTGTTTTATTTTGTACCCTGTAAATATTTTTCATTCTTCTTTAGAATCACTCAGTTATTGAGCATAATATTAGCCTGCCTCTTCCTTATTTCAGCTTTAATACTGGCTTTTATTCTGTTCTTTATGGATTTGTTAAAGGTTTTGAGTATACCTTTTTCTAAGACTTAAATTCAACATACTGTTGTTTAAATATTTACTTCTTTACATGTTTTTTGGTATTCCAT
Organism: Microcaecilia unicolor; assembly: GCF_901765095.1. NCBI lineage: Eukaryota > Metazoa > Chordata > Amphibia > Gymnophiona > Siphonopidae > Microcaecilia > Microcaecilia unicolor. The sequence continues at coordinate 196,155,388 of NC_044034.1, read as the reverse complement.
TATTTGCTGTTTAGAATATTGTTTCTTTCCTACAGAGTTAGAAGTAGATTACCGCTGTATGAACAGAGCCTACTATGGTTCTGATTTCCTTAGACCTTAACACTGATTACGATGGTACCATAGGCATGATAAAGTTACTCCAGGGTGATAGCAATAATGACAAATTTTGCAATTTCCTTGCTTGACTGTTTTCAAATTTGTTCAAAGACGCTAGTGTGCCTCCCACCTCACAGTCAAAGTTTAAAACTTGTTTGATAAGGACAGGTACTACCAAACCCCAGTCTCTTCCTTTGGAGTTATATAATTATAACTATAGAAAATGTTGCTACCATTTTGCTCTATGATGGAAACCCTAACGGTTGCTTCAGCCTATTTTTAATTACACCATTGGCAATCTTAAACACAAAGATTCCCCTTACACTAGTACACTATCCGCTTCTTAGTGCTCATGATTGGGTGGCCATGACGGGTAAAGTAAGGCCTGGGAATCCCAACCTGCTTAGGGATTCTGGATACCTGCAACCCAAGACAGCCTGCAATCAGAGTACTAATCATATGTTTGTTGAGCTCATGACAATAAAGAGTTAGCTCAAGACTTTGAGGTGAGAGCAAACACCTAGGTGCAGGACTAGGTCGTTAGCAAGGAGCACTAGCCTTAACCATATTTGGTGAAGGTCATGTTTGCACAGACCTTCAAATGGGAATATGAATAATATTATTATTTGGTCCCAGGCCTGACTTTGGTTCAGGATCCAAAATGAGAGAAAAACTTACAGGCCTGTGACTCTGACTTGAACTCCAGTGTTGCTCAAAGGCTCATGAGCTATTGAGACACTGCAGAGCAAGCAGACATCTGCAAGAATAAGGAAGGGCGGAGGTCTAACTTGCAGAGTTGCATGAATGTAGCAATATGGTGGTAACAGATGTTCAGAAATACAGAACTAGATAATTCCACAGGAAGATGACCAGGTGCCACAGAAAGTGTTTTAAGATATGGTCAAAAACGTAGAACTGAGTGGTCTTGCAAGAAGATGACCTAGTCTTCCAGTAAGAGCTGATCTATTGTTAGCCTTTCCAGTAAAATACTAATCAACTCATTACCATAACTAATCAGTGTTAACCATTATATTAGCATAGATCCAATAAGGTGTCCTTACTGTCATATTACTTGTATCCTGAATGGGCATATAAAATGAGTGTCTTCCTACTTCAAAACAGAGAGACAGCCACAGAGCTGCTCTCTCATGAGAAACCAATTAATTGTATCCATGAATTGGCATGTAACCCAATTGCTTTCTCATAACTAACTTTGAGTCTTTTATGTCCACTAATTGGCATTGGCATTAGAGACTCAGACCCAGAAAACACCTATGTGTAGCTGTGGTATTATTTTCCCATAATTGACTGTACATGTTGTTTGTATATTCTTTGGAGTCTCAGATATAGAGGTAATTTTATGTAGCAATATTCTGTACCCCCAGTGAGATATCACTGATCTATTAATTGTACCAATACTTGATGAGGTATCTAATAAAGAACAAACTGATGCAACCTTGGGAGGGGTAAATACACCCTAAATATATCTACAGCAGCCACGGTTCTCATCTTCAGTTAGCCTCAAATGCAGAACAGCCCTCCCTAGATTGAGTAGATCTGTCTTACCAATGCAGTGCTCCATTTTCTTCCCACCTTTGCGACAGCAATATTAAGCCCCCCTCCGCCCAAGGGAGTTAAACCCAGTATCTGAACACTCCCACTCTCCTAACCCCTTGTGTAACTAACTAATCTTATTCACACAAAAGAAAAATCGCAAAAAGTGTTACAATAAAGGATAGTTCTAATGTCTGCCTGTATTTGTTTAGAAGAATCCAGCAACTTACCATCACAGATACATTGTTGGCACAATTTCGTGCTCTCACGATATTAGTTGGCACAATTTCCTGCTCCTTTCACAATATTATCTACTATAAACTTCCTCTTCGCCTCATGGTTCTAGAATAATTGGTGACCTCTACTTATTCTTCACAATAATGTAGACATTGCACTGATAGACCTCTGAGTAGCAGAAGTTGCTGCTCAGTTAAAGTCTTATTCACAGATATTTTAACCACTAAGAGGGGCATTTTTGAAAGAAACGTCCAAGTTGCAATTTGGACGTCCTTGCAAAACTGCGAAATCCCGTATTTTCGAAAAAAAAAAAAAATGGACGTTCATCTTTCATTTCGAAAATACCGTCAGAGACGTCCAAATGCTTAAATTTGGACGTCCCTGACGTTTGGCGATTTTCAAAACCAAAGACGTCCATGTCAAAAACGTCCAAATGCAGGCCATTTGGGTGTGGGAGGAGCCAGCATTTGTAGTGCACTAGTCCCCCTGACATGCCAGGACAGCAATTGGGCACCCTAGGGGACACTGCAGTTGACTTCACAAAATGCTCCTAGGAACATAGTTCCCTTACTGTCAGCCTTATTTTCAAAAGTGATGGGTGCCCATATTTCAACCCAAATCGGGAGATGGACGCCCATCTTGCAAAGGCGCCCAAATCGGTATAATCGAAAGCCGATTTTGGGCGTCTTCAACTGCACTCCGTCGCGGGAACGAACAAAGTTGACGGGGGCGTGTTGGAGGCGTGGTGAAGGCGGGACTGGGGCGTGTTTATCGGCCGTGGAGAGATGGGCGCCTTCAGCCGATAATCGAAAAAAAAGGGCGGCAGAAGCGAGAATTTGGGTCGCTTTTGCTGGACCCTTTTTTTTTCACGACCCACGTCCCAAAAAAGTGCCCCAACTGGCCAGATGACCACTGGAGAGAATTGGGGATGACCTCCCCAGACTCCCCCAGTGGTCACTAACCCCCTCCCACCACAAAAAAGAACTTTAAAAACTTTTTTTGACAGCCTGTATGCGAGCCTCAAATGTCATACCCAGCTCCCTGACTGCAGTATGCAGGTCCCTTGGAGCAGTTGTTAGTGGGTGCAGTGGACGTCAGGCAGGCGGACCCAGGCCCATCCCCCCCTACCTGTTCTACTTGTGCTGGTTAATGTTGAGCCCTCCAAACCCCCCCAAAACCCACTGTACCCACATGTAGGTGTCCCCCTGCACCCCTTAGGGCTATGGTAATGGTATAGACTTGTGGGCAGTGGGTTTTGGGGGGGGGGGTTTGGGGGGCTCAGCGCACAAGGAAAGAGTGCTATGCACCTGGAAGCTTTTGAAATTTTTTTTTAATTTGTAAAAGTGCCCCATAGGGTGCCCAGTTGGTGTCCTGGCATGTGAGGGGAACCAGTGCACTACGAATCCTGACCCCTCCCACGACCCAATGCCTTGAATTTGTTCGTTTTTGAGCTGGGTGCCTTCGGTTTCCATTATCGCTGAAAACCGATAGCGCCCAGCTCAAAAATGCCCAAATCCTAGGCATTTGCCCCGCACAACCCGTATTATCGAATAAAAGATGGGCGCCCATCTTTTTTCGAAAATACAGGTTGTCCCGCCCCTTCGCATAGCCGCCCACAGAGATGGGCACCCACTTTCGATTATGCCCCTCCTTGTGTGCTGAGCCCCCCCAACCCGCCCCCCCAAACCCACTACCCACAACTATGCACCACTTCCATAGCCCTTATGGGTGAAGGGGGGCACCTATATATGGGTACAGTGGGTTTGTTGTGGGTTTTGGAGAGCTCGCTGTTTCCTCCAGAAATGTAACAGGTAGGGGGAGTATGGGCCTGGGTCCGCCTGTTTGAAGTGCACTGCAGTACCCACTAAAACTGCTCCTGGGACCTGCATGTGCTGTCATGACATCTGAGGCTGGCACAACATATTTTTAAAGATGTTTTTTGAAGGTGGTCATCTGGTCATTTTGGGCACCTTTTTGTGCCTTATTCATAATAAAAACATGTCGGGGTGAAAACGTCCAAGTGTTAGTCAGGGACGTTCTTGTTTTTTTTGCTTATGGTTCAAAGACGTCCAAGTGTTAGGCATGCCCAAGTCCTGCCTTCGCTGCGCCTCTGACACGCCCCCTTGAAATTTGGACGTTCTTGTGACGGACTGTAGTTGGAGACGTCCAAAATCAGGTTTCGATTATACCGATTTGGACATTTCTGGGAGAAGGATGTCCATCTTCCGTTTTATGTCGAAAGATGGACGTCCTCGTTTGAAAATGAGCCCATAGGTATCACTATTTCACAATGTCTAAGACACTTGTTCTCTCACAGGGGGCCTTTTACAATGAGGGTTTACTGACCGCTAAATCGGGACTACTGCCGGCCCAACACGGCGCGCAGTATTTCTGGAGAAAAAAGAAAACCCCTGAGAATGGCTTGCGAGGCGGTAATCACGCATCACCACGCGCTGCCCGATTATCACCGAGTTGCCGCAGGAGCCCTTATCACCACCTTAATGGGTTGCGGTAAGAGCTCCCCACCACATGGCCACAAAGTAAGAGTTTCTTACCTTATGGCCATGTTTGTCTGGGGGACTTTTACCCACTGCGGTAAAAAGGCCCTGACGCGTTTGAAAAATGGCCACCACCACTAGCGCAGGGCCCTTTTTCCTGCAGCTTGGTAAAAGGACCCCACAATGCAGATAGTTTTTTTGATACTCTTAGCTCAAGTCAGCAAGAGAAAAATAATTAATGCTCACACTTTTGTTATCTTGTGAACTTAAACCATAAACAGATTTGGTGGTCTAAAAGTCCAAACACTTATCTGTTGTTTATTTGGCAAACTGAACACACAATCATTGGGTGTAATTTTCTTGTTTTGCGTTCTGTACTGTAGGGAACCAGTGGTGATGTGTTTCTAAGCATGCTCTGCATACTTGGGAGCAGTGGAGTGATTGAAATAATCAGAACAGCACCAGGACAAGAGGCAGATGCTGAAAAACTTCAGAACAGTGCAACAACAATCCATGGCCTACAGCAACAGCTGAAACTTTAAACATATTTTGCCATGCTGCTATACTTATTGAAGCCTACTTGGGAACAGTCTTTTCCTACAGAAAATGGGAGGAGCCCTTTTGGAAGCCAAAGAGAATGGCAGAGAGATTTCTTTTTTGGAATGAGCAGTCTTATGCTTTTTTTTTTCCCCTCTGGTATTGTCCAATTAAGACACTAGTAGATTTGCACACATGTAAATTGTATACTTGTCTATTACAGATTGCACAGTATTTGAATTTAGATGCCAAAAGCTGTCACTGTATTTATGCATACAGATGACTGGGAGTTTTCACAAATGTTTCATGTGAGTTGCAATAAGTATTTATGTTTCAGTCATTTTTATTGACGATCAGCATATGAAACAAAAGCATAACATTTCTATTATAACCATTGGAGTATTCCACCGTGCTTATACACATAGATACATATCCTTCAACTGAATCATCAGGATTTTACATTTTCTCCCTTCCTTATGTTCCAGCCATTTTTCTTTATTGATGATAGGTTAATTATCAAAATACTGGTTAAATCATATCAACATCCTGCTATCATTGTTCATTTTCTATGTTTCACTCCTCCCAAACTTACCCTTCCCTCCCCCAACACCATCCCTCCCCCCCCCCCCCCCCCCCGAGTCCATTCTGTGTATCTCGTAACCTTCATAGATTTAACAAATAGCTCCTGGCAGCAGGTGTCAACGTGTTCCAAAGGGGTGACCATATCTGCTGTAATTCCTCTCCAGCACTAGTGTTCATGTCTATAATTCCTGCTCGCTCAACGCGCATCAAACCTATCGTGAATTCTCCACTGTGGTAGTGTGGGGTATTTGTAAGTCAACCATTCCTGCAATATAGTCTGTCGTGCCACCACTATGGCCTTGTTGAGAAAGCTTTTAAATCCTTTCGGAGTCGGGTGCCCCAACTTCAGCTGTCCAAAGAGTAGTGCCGGTTCACATCTCTACTTTCTTTTCCACAAGGCAGACGTGTACCGCACCAGATCTTCCCAAAACTTCAGTACTCCCCCACACGACCAAAAACATGTGTCCCAATGTTGCGCCACTAAATCCACACTTCAATCATGCTCCCCAGGGCGACAATCCCATATGAAATGCCCTTCTTGGCGGTATATACAGTCTGAGGGCAAATTTATACTGTTGTTCCCAGTGTGCTGCCCATGTAGATCTCCGAAGAATTGTTAATATGTAGGACTTAATTACTTCAGCTGTTATGGTGTCACTGAGGTCCTGTTGCTACAGGACCTCCAATTTTGCTTAGTCTAACTCCTGTGCTGTATCCTTAATGTGCCTATGGTAGAAGGAAAGAGGCACTTTCTGTTGTGCCTTTAAGGAGAAGGCGGATGCAAGTTCCTCCTGTGCGTCCTCAACCAAGGACTCCCATGGCAAAGATGTCACATAATGTCTTAGTTGAGCATAATGGAACACGTCTGCGCTTGACAGCGCGAACTCAGTCTGTAAGTCCTGGAATCCTTTCATACGCCCTTCTTAAGTAACCACCTGCAACAAATATTTTATACCCTTCCCTTCCCATCTTTGAAAAATCAGATACATCTGCCCTGGGGGAAATGCTACATTACCAGATATTGGTAAGAATGGGGTTATTTTCGGGGAGAATTTATGTAAACGGCAAATCCACCTCCAGGTAACCCTAGCTGTCTGCATAATTTGTGTTGCTTTCAGTACATATGGTATACGGGCCCCTGTGGCATGCAGGTAGTTGCTAAAATGAATCCCTGGGGACAATTGCAATTCTAATTCTGTATTAGTGTATTCCTGTGTTGACCTGAACCAGTCGTTAATGTGCCGCATGCCACTTGCCACGTTTAAATATCTAATGCTGATCAACCCCAGTCCCCCATACTCCACAGGTATCTGCAAAGTCTCTATAGGAAGGCGTGCGCTTTTACCCCCCCCCCCCCCCCCCACACACACACACAGAAAGTGTTGTATCATAGAGTTCAAATGTTTCTCATCAGCCCTTCTTAGATACACAGGTATCGTCTGAAAAACGTATAGCCATCTAGGGACTATCATTGTGTTATATAGCGCTATCCTACCCCCTAATGAAAGTGGTAGTGGGCCCCACGCCTGTAATCTCATTTCCGTATCTTTAATCAACCTGTGTATGTTCTGCTCATACAACGTATTGAGGTCTGAGGTGATGTATAATCCCAAGTATTTAATTTCTCCCTTTGCTCTTTGTAGCTGTATTGTCTGTGTCTTGCTGGTTTGGGTCTCAGGGCCCTGAGTGAGAGCATATGATTTATCTAGGTTTAATTTGAACCCTGAATATTGCCCAAATTGGTCTATCTTCCTTAGGAGCGCCGCTAAAGAGCAGTCTGGCTTAGTCAATACCAACAATAGGTCGTCAGCATATGCCAGGACTTTAATTTCGTGGCCTACCAATTTGACTCCCTCTATTTCTTTTGTTGTCATTAAGGTTCTGAGCAGCGTTTCTATTGCTATGACAAACAGCAGGGGTGACAATGGGCATCCTTGTCTTGTACCTTTACCTATAGCAAATTCTTCCTCTCTCATGCCATTGATGATCACACTTGCCTGAGGATTACAATAAAGGGCTTCAACTGCCCGCGCAAACCATCCCTGTATGCCCATACTTGCTAAGGTTTGAAATAAATAGTCCCAGCGCACCTGATCAAACGCTTTCTCCACGTCTAGGCTAACCACCTTCTGCAGGATGCCATCGCCATTAATAACCGCCTAACGTTATGTGTCGCCTGCCTATGCCTCACAAACCCAGCCTGCTCTGTTCCTATTAAATTGGGGAGCCACTGGGCTAGCCGCTCGGCCAACACTTTTGCCAGTAATTTTACGTCTAGATTTAAAAGGGATATTAGTCTGTAGGAGCCGACTTTCTCAGCTGGCTTGCCGGGCTTGGGTATTAGGGTTATTAATACTGGTGTTTGCATGTTGGGGAAGCGTTCCTGTCTCTATTACCTTCTCATAATATTCTAGTAAGGATGCCAAGGCCTCTGGGGGTAGCAGTTTATAATATTCCCCGGTGAATCCATCTGGTCCGGGGGCCGAATGTTGTTTTAAGGACTTCACCGCACGTTGTAGCTCTATTATAGTTAATGGGCCATTTTAAAAGTTACAACCCTGCTTGAGGTATTTGTGCTAGGCCTGCACGTTTTAGGTATTCAGATAGTTGACTTCCCACGGGCCCTTGTTCTACTGTGTATAGGTTAGAAAAATATTCTGTAAACATCTTCCCTATTTCTCTCCTATCCGTAATGATGTTCCCTCGATTGTCCTTCAATGCTGCCACTGTCCGAGAGCCCCCCCCCCCCCCCCCCAATTTTTAATTATTCTTGCCAGGAGCCGCCCCAGACGGTTACCAAATCTCTGCAACTTGTATTTATAATACAATGCTGATTTAGTCTCCTGCTCATGTAGTAATGTATTGAGTTCTACTTGTGCCGCCCTTAACTTCTCTAAGTTGTCTTGCGTGGGTTGCTGTATGTGTGCCCGCTTAGCCTTCCTCAGCTGTTCTTCAAAGATTCCTTTTGCTCTTCCTCCTTATACAACTGAACGCTATTACATCCTCCCTTATAACCGCCTTTGAGGCTGCCCAAAATAATACAGGCTGTCCTTGCACGTGTTCGTCATTATTGAGAGCATATTCTTGTCACTTATCAGTGATGTATTTTTGAAATTGGGGGTCAGCACTCAAGTAGGATGGAAACCTCCACCCACTTCCCCCCATCTCGTCCGCTGGCAGTGTTATGTCCACCGAGACTAAAGCATGGTCTGAAATTTCTTCTAGACCAATCATTACTTCTTTTACCCATGAAAACATAGAGCGCTCCATTAAGACATAATCTAACCTCGCCAGCGTACCATGTGCTCTGGATTGATGGGTATAATCTCTTTCCCCGGGGTGCAGTGTTCTCCATACATCTATTAAATTGAGGGTTTGAGAAAACATCTACATAGTAACATAGTAGATGACGGCGGAAAAAGACCTGCACGGTCCATCCAGTCTGCCCAACAAGATAACTCATATTTGCTGCTTTTTGTGTATACCCTACTTTGATTTATACCTGTGCTCTTCAGGCTACAGACCGTATAAGTCTGCCCAGCATTATCCCCGCCTCCCAACCACCAGCCCCTCCTCCCAACCACCGGCTCTGGCACAGACCGTATAAGTCTGCCCATTACTATCCTCACCTCCCAACCACCAGCCCTGCCTCCCAACCACTGGCTCTGGCACAGACCGTACAAGTCTGTCCAGCACTATCCCTGCCTCCCAACCACCAGTCCCGCTTCCCACCACCGGCTCTGGCACAGACCGTATAAGTCTGCCCAGCACTATCCCCGCCTCCCAACCACCAGCCCCGCCTCCCGATCTTGACTAAGCTCCTGAGGATCCATTCCATCGGCAGAGGATTCCTTTATGCTTATCCCACGCATGTTTGAATTCCGTTACCGTTTTCATTTCCACCACCTCCCGCGGGAGGGCATTCCAAGCATCCACTACTCTCTCCGTGAAAAAATACTTCCTGACATTTTTCTTGAGTCTGCCCCCCTTCAATCTCATTTTATGTCCTCTCGTTGTACCATCTTCCCATCTCTGGAAAAGGTTAGTTTGCGGATTAATACCTTTCAAATATTTGAACGTCTGTATCATATCACCCCTGTTTCTCCTTTCCTCCGGAGTATACATGTTTAGTTCAGCAAGTCTCTCCTCATACGTCTTATAACGCAAATCCCATACCATTCTCGTAGCTTTTCTTTGCACTGCTTCAATTCTTTTTACATCCTTAACAAGATACGGCCTCCAAAACTGAACACAATACTCCAGGTGGGGCCTCACCAACGACTTATACAGGGGCATCAACACCCCCTTTCTTCTGCTGGTCACACCCCTCTCTATATAGCCTAACAACCTTCTAGCTACAGCCACCGCCTTGTCACACTTTCGTCGCCTTCAAATCCTCAGATACTATCACCCCAAGATCCCTCTCTCTGCCCGTACCTATCAGACTCTCCCTGCCTAACACATACATCTCCTGTGGATTTCTATTCCCTAAGTGCATCACTTTGCATTTCTTCGCATTGAATTTTAATTGCCAGACCTTAGACCATTCTTCTAGCTTCCTCAGATACTTTTTCATGTTTTCCACTCCCTCCCGGGTGTCCACTCTGTTACAGATCTTAGTATCATCCGCAAATAGGCAAACTTTACCTTCTAACCCTTCGGCAATGTCACTCACATATATATTGAACAGAATCGGCCCCAGCACCGATCCCTGAGGCACTCCACTACTCACCTTTCCCTCCTCCGAGCGAATTCCATTCACCACCACCCTCTGGCGTCTGTCTGTCAACCAGTTCCTAATCCAGTTCACCACTTCGGGTCCTATCTTCAGCCCCTCCAGTTTATTTAAGAGCCTCCTGTGGGGAACCGTGACAAAAGCTTTGCTGAAATCTAAGTAGATTACGTCCATAGCTCGTCCCTGATTCAATTCTCCTGTCACCCAATCAAAGAACTCAATGAGATTCGTTTGGCACGATTTCCCTTTGGTAAAGCCATGTTGTCTCGGATCTTGCAACTTATTGGCTTCCAGGAAATTCACTATCCTTTCCTTCAGCATCGCTTCCATTACTTTTCCAATAACCGAAGTGAGGCTTACCGGCCTGTAGTTTCCAGCTTCTTCCCTATCACCACTTTTGTGAAGAGGGACCACCTCTGCCGTTCTCCAATCCCTCGGAACCTTTCCCGTCTGCAAGGATATATTAAACAAATCTTTAAGATTTCGCTCTTTGTCCCATGTAATGGGGGGATGTGGGGCTGGTGCAGTCCACTTCAGGGTCCGCAACCATGTTTAGGTCTCCTAAAATTAATAACTGCTTAGTCTTATACTTAAGGCAGTTCTCTGTGAGTGCTTTATAAAATTTTGAATCATATGTGTTAGGCCCATATATCCCCACCAACAGGAACTCTATGCCTTGCAGCCAGATATGAAGGATTATGTAATTCCTGTGCTCCCCTTTAGCTAACAACCTAGCTTTATAGTTCAATCCTTTTCTAAATAGCACCGCTACCCCTCCCTTCCTGCCTTGTGAAGCTGCTGCATAACTTTCCCCCACCCATAACCTCTGCAATTTCGCGTGCTCCGCGTCTGTTAGCCGCGTCTCTTGCTAGCACGCGATATCAGCTTTATGCCTCTTCAGGGCCGTTAGGATTTTAGTTCTCTTCATGGGAGAGCTTATGTCCCCCACGTTCCAAGTAACTATTCTCGCTGGCATGCTACTGGCTCGTTGCTAGTATTAGACTGCTGTTTGCCTTGCTCATTCTATATACACAGGTTTGCCCCTCCTTTCCTCTGCCAATCTCTTGCTGCCTTCTTATTAGATACTTTTTATGGTTACCATTATTTATTAAAGGACTCTCCACCTGGCCCCCCTTTCCTTCCCCTAGGGTACCCTCCCCACTTCCCTTGCTCTCTTCCCCCCTGTCTGCCCATTTACCCCTATCCATCTTACCAGAGAACCTGGAGATGGTAATCGGGTCTCGTGATGTGCTAGGGACCTGCCATTCGTACAGTAACACATTCTGTTCACTTACATCTTGAGTTTAACCATAAACATAACTTTGTATTCTCCGAGGACAAGCAGGCTGCTTGTTCTCACGACTGGGTGACGTCCGCGGCAGCCCCCACCAACCGGAAAAAAGCTTCGCGGGACGGTCGGCACGCAGGGCACGCCCACCGCGCATGCGCGGCCGTCTTCCCGCCCGTGCGCGACCGCTCCCGCCAGTTCCTTTTTTTCCGCGTCTGGAGAGAGTCGTGCCCCGCCGCTCTCTCTGATTCAGCCGCCGGATTTTCGATCGCGTTTACGCCGATCGTGCTTTTTCTTTGTTTATTTCGGTTTAGTTACCGTCCGGTTTCTTTTTAAAAAAAAAAAAAAAAAAGAAACCCTGCGCGTGTGGAGCACGCGCTCCCTTTTTTCCCTCGCTTCCAGCGGGGACGCTGCATTGCGGCCTAGTGGCCGCACGGTCGTTTTCCTTTTTCGTGGTGTGATTTCAGCCACCATTGACGACTTTGACTTCGCCGACGCGATTTTTCCGTCGATGTCCTCGAAGGTCCCGAGTGGATTTAAAAAGTGTGGTCGCTGCGGCCGGCCGATCTCGCAGACCGACACCCACGCTTGGTGCCTCCAGTGCCTCGGGCCGGAGCACAATATCAAGTCGTGTTCTCTGTGTCTCGGTCTCCGTAAACGGACTCAGGTTGCGAGGCAAGTTCTGCGGGACCGTCTTTTTGGAACTTGCGCCGGCCCCTCGACGTCGACCTCGAAGGCATCGGTATCGACGCCCGGCCCTTCGGTACCGGTATCGATGCCCGAGACATTGGCACCGATGGCAGCGACCCCAGGAGAACAGGTCCCGTCGGCCAGCCGGTCCTCCGGTGAGAGTGGGGGTGAGAGGCCGCGTGGGCAGTCGGCCCCGGTCACTCCCTCAACTCGTGGGCCACGGGACCGAACCCTGTCTGACCCGGTACCTCGAGACCGAGGGGGATCGACCTCCTCCTCCTCCATGCCTTCCGGCGCCGGTGACGGGCATCGTAAGAAAGATAAGAAGCGTCGTCACCGGTCGCCCTCGGTGCATCCGGATATCGGAGAGGAGGCGACGCCGAAGCGTCATCGTCGAGAGGAGAGGTCTCCGTCGGTTGTGGAGGTACCGACGCGTCGGGGTTCCGGCACCTCGGTGCCGTCTCCTGGCCCCCAGCAGCTTCTGGCGCCGACACCCCTACCGGCCCCACCGCCTTTCCCGGCAGCGGGCCTGGACGAGTGCCTCAGAGCCATCCTTCCGGGGATCCTGGAAGGGCTGATGCGCCAGGCTGTGCCGGCGCCGGGGGTGCTTGCGCCCTCGGCGCCGATGACTGTGGCGCCGGCGAGCTCTAGCCCGGCGCCGGGGCCGTCGACACCGCCGCCGCTTGCGGTGCCGGTCTCAACCGCCACGCAGGTGGAGTCCCCGTCGACGTCGATGGAGGGAGCTCCGTCCCCGCCAGCGCAGGAGTCCACCGCTCGACGACACCGAGACCTTGGTGCCTCGACGTCGAGCCGGGCCCGGTTCAGGACTCAGCTACATGAGCTTATGTCCGACACCGAGGATGAGGACTCGTGGGGGGAAGAGGAGGACCCTAGATATTTCTCCTCAGAGGAGTCTACGGGCCTTCCCTCGGACCCCACGCCTTCACCGGAGAGGAAACTCTCACCTCCTGAGAGTCTCTCCTTTGCCTCCTTTGTGCGGGATATGTCTATTAGCATTCCCTTCCCCGTGGTCTCTGTGGAAGAGCCGAGGGCCGAGATGCTCGAGGTCCTCGACTATCCATCACCACCTAGAGAGTCCTCCACGGTGCCGCTGCACAATGTCCTTAAGGAGACGCTGCTTCGGAACTGGGTGCGACCATTAACTAACCCCACCATTCCCAAGAAAGCAGAGTCCCAGTACAGGATCCACTCCGACCCAGAGCTAATGCGGCCACAATTGCCCCATGACTCAGCGGTCGTGGATTCTGCTCTCAAGAGGGCACGGAGTTCGAGGGATACCGCCTCGGCGCCCCCGGGGCGGGAGTCTCGCACTCTGGACTCGTTTGGGAGGAAGGCCTACCAATCCTCCATGCTCGTGACCCGCATCCAATCATACCTGCTCTATATGAGCATTCACATGCGGACCTATGTGCAGCAACTGGCGGACCTGGTCGAGAAGCTCCCGCCGGAGCAGTCCAGGCCTTATCAGGAGGTGGTCAGGCAGCTGAAGGCGTGCAGAAAGTTCCTGTCCAGGGGTATCTATGACACCTGTGACGTGGCATCTCGTGTTGCGGCCCAAGGTATAGTGATGCGCAGGCTCTCATGGCTGCGTGCCTCTGACCTGGACAACCGCACCCAGCAGAGACTGGCCGACGTCCCTTGCCGGGGGGATAACATTTTTGGTGAGAAGGTCGAGCAGATGGTGGACCAACTGCATCAGCGGGAAACCGCTCTCGACAAGCTCTCCCACCGGGCGCCTTCAGCATCCACCTCCACAGGTGGACGTTTTTCCCGGGCCCGGCAGGCTGCACCCTATTCTTTTGCGAAGCGTAGGTACAACCAGCCGGCCTGAAGGCCTCGTCAGGCACAGGGACAGCCCCAGCGCGCTCGTTCTCGTCAACAGCGTGCGCCTAAGCAGCCCCCTGCGCCTCCACAGCAAAAGCCGGGGACGGGCTTTTGACTGGATCCACGGGAACATAGCCGCCCTACAAGTGTCCGTACCGGACGATCTGCCGGTCGGAGGGAGGTTAAAATTTTTTCACCAAAGGTGGCCTCTCATAACCTCCGACCAGTGGGTTCTCCAAATAGTGCGGTGCGGATACGCCCTGAATTTGGCCTCCCTGCCTCCAAATTGTCCTCCGGGAGCTCAGTCTTTCAGCTCCCATCACAAGCAGGTACTTGCAGAGGAACTCTCCGCCCTTCTCAGCGCCAATGCGGTCGAGCCCGTACCACCCGGGCAGGAAGGGCAGGGATTCTATTCCAGGTACTTCCTTATGGAAAAGAAAACAGGGGGGATGCGTCCCATCCTAGACCTGAGAGGCCTGAACAAATTCCTGGTCAAAGAAAAGTTCAGGATGCTTTCCTTGGGCACCCTTCTGCCAATGATTCAGAAAAACGATTGGCTATGTTCCCTGGATTTAAAGGACGCATATACTCACATCCCGATACTGCCAGCTCACAGACAGTATCTCAGATTCCGCCTGGGCGCACGGCACTTTCAGTATTGTGTGCTGCCCTTTGGGCTCGCCTCTGCCCCACGAGTGTTTACCAAGTGCCTCGTGGTGGTAGCGGCCTACCTACGCAAGCTGGGAGTGCACGTGTTCCCATATCTCGACGATTGGCTGGTCAAGAACACCTCGGAGGCAGGAGCCCTCCGGTCCATGCATTGCACTATTCAGCTTCTGAAGCTGCTGGGGTTTGTGATAAATTACCCAAAGTCCCATCTCCAGCCAACCCAGTCTCTGGAATTCATAGGAGCTCTGCTGAATACCCAGACGGCTCAGGCCTACCTTCCCGAAGCGAGGGCCACCAATCTCCTGGCCCTGGCTTCGCAGACCAGAGCGTCTCAGCAGATCATAGCTCGGCAGATGTTGAGACTTCTGGGTCATATGGCCTCCACAGTTCATGTGACTCCCATGGCTCGTCTTCACATGAGATCTGCTCAATGGACCCTAGCTTCCCAGTGGTTCCAAGCCACCGGGAATCTAGAAGATGTCATCCGCCTCTCCACCAGTTGCCGCACTTCACTGCTCTGGTGGACCATCCGGACCAATTTGACACTGGGACGTCCATTTCAAATTCCACAGCCCACGAAAGTGTTGACGACGGATGCATCTCGCCTGGGGTGGGGAGCTCATGTCGATGGGCTTCACACCCAGGGTCTGTGGTCCCTCCAGGAAAAGGATCTGCAGATCAACCTCCTGGAGCTCCGAGCGATCTGGAACGCACTGAAGGCTTTCAGAGATCGGCTGTCCTGCCAAATTATCCAAATTCGGACAGACAATCAGGTTGCAATGTATTACGTCAACAAGCAGGGGGGCACCGGATCTCGCCCCCTGTGTCAGGAAGCCGTCGGGATGTGGCGTTGGGCGTGTCGGTTCGGCATGCTCCTCCAAGCCACGTACCTGGCAGGCGTAAACAACAGTCTGGCCGACAGACTGAGCAGAGTCATGCAACCGCACGAGTGGTCGCTCCATTCCAGAGTGGTACGCAAGATCTTCCGAGAGTGGGGCACCCCCTCAGTGGATCTTTTCGCCTCTCAGACCAACCACAAGCTGCCTCTGTTCTGTTCCAGACTTCAGACACATGGCAGGCTAGCGTCAGATGCCTTTCTCCTTCATTGGGGGACCGGCCTCCTGTATGCTTATCCTCCCATACCTTTGGTGGGGAAGACCTTACTGAAGCTCAAGCAAGACCGCGGCGCCATGATTCTGATAGCGCCCTTTTGGCCCCGTCAGATCTGGTTCCCTCTTCTTCTGGAGTTGTCCTCAGAAGAACCGTGGAGATTGGAGTGTTTTCCGACTCTCATTTCGCAGAACGACGGAGCGTTGCTGCACCCCAACCTTCAATCCCTGGCTCTCACGGCCTGGATGTTGAGGGCGTAGACTTTGCTGCGTTGGGTCTGTCTGAGGGTGTCTCCCGGGTCTTGCTTGCCTCTAGGAAGGATTCCACTAAAAAGAGTTACTTTTTCAAGTGGAGGAGGTTTGTCGTTTGGTGTGAGAGCAAGGCCCTAGAACCTCGTTCTTGCCCTGCACAGAACCTGCTTGAATACCTTCTGCACTTATCAGAGTCTGGCCTCAAGACCAACTCAGTAAGGAATCACCTTAGTGCGATTAGTGCTTACCATTATCGTGTGGAAGGTAAAGCCATCTCTGGAGAGCCTTTAGTCGTTCGATTCATGAGAGGCTTGCTTTTGTCAAAGCCCCCTATCAAGCCTCCTGCAGTGTCATGGGATCTCAACGTCGTCCTCACCCAGCTGATGAAACCTCCTTTTGAGCCACTGAATTCCTGCCATCTGAAGTACTTGACCTGGAAGGTCATTTTCTTGGTGGCAGTTACTTCAGCTCGTAGGGTCAGTGAGCTTCAAGCCCTGGTAGCTCATGCTCCGTATACCAAATTTCATCATAACAGAGTAGTGCTCCGCACCCACCCAAAGTTCCTGCCGAAGGTGGTGTCGGAGTTCCATCTTAACCAGTCAATTGTCTTGCCAACATTCTTCCCCAGGCCGCATACCCGCCCTGCTGAACGTCAGTTGCACACATTGGACTGCAAGAGAGCATTGGCCTTCTACTTGGAGCGGACACAGCCCCACAGACAGTCCGCCCAATTGTTTGTTTCTTTCGACCCTAACAGGCTAGGGGTCGCTGTCGGGAAACGCACCATCTCCAATTGGCTAGCAGATTGCATTTCCTTCACTTACGCCCAGGCTGGGCTGGCTCTTGAGGGTCATGTCACGGCTCATAGTGTCAGAGCCATGGCAGCGTCAGTGGCCCACTTGAAGTCAGCCACTATTGAAGAGATTTGCAAGGCTGCGACGTGGTCTTCTGTCCACACATTCACATCACATTACTGCCTCCAGCAGGATACCCGACGCGACAGTTGGTTCGGGCAGTCGGTGCTGCAGAATCTGTTTGGGGTGTAAATCCAACTCCACCCTCCAGGACCCGAATTTATTCTGGTCAGGCTGCACTCTCAGTTAGTTGTTCTTCGTAGGTCAATTTCTGTTATACCCTCGCCGTTGCGAGGTTCAATTGACCTGGGTTCTTGTTTTGAGTGAGCCTGAGAGCTAGGGATACCCCAGTCGTGAGAACAAGCAGCCTGCTTGTCCTCGGAGAAAGTGAATGATACATACCTGTAGCAGGTGTTCTCCGAGGACAGCAGGCTGATTGTTCTCACCTACCCTCCCTCCTCCCCTTTGGAGTTGTGTGTTTCATCTTTTTGCTAGTCATTCAACTGGCGGGAGCGGTCGCGCACGGGCGGGAAGACGGCCGCGCATGCGCGGTGGGCGTGCCCTGCGTGCCGACCGTCCCGCGAAGCTTTTTTCCGGTTGGTGGGGGCTGCCGCGGACGTCACCCAGTCGTGAGAACAATCAGCCTGCTGTCCTCGGAGAACACCTGCTACAGGTATGTATCATTCACTTTATTCCTACCAGACTCACAACCGTTATTCTGCTTCTATCAATTTCTGATCCAGTAACATTGCTTTTGCTGCTGCAGGAGTCTGAAACGTTTGCCAAGTGTCTTTAATTAGAATTCTCAGCTGAGCGGGATATTGCAATGCAAAGCGTACTTTCTTATTTATGAGGGCCATGTAAAGTGGATGAAACTTCCTCCGATGTTCTTGCGTTGCCGTCGAAAGTCCTGAAAGATCAGCTGGGCTCGTCTCATTTTAAATCCGTGCATGATCTCGACCTTGTGCCGGTAATTCAAATTTTTTGCTATTACCACCCTTGGTTTGTTCTGTTCTCTAGTTTTCCTCCCGATCCGATGCGCTCGCTCTACTATCACTTGACCCATGGAATCGGTAAGTGCCAGCTCCTTTGCCAGCCAGTTTTCCAACCAGGTTTCCAAGTTTCTGTCTGGGAGCGTCTCTGATAATCCGACGATGCGAATGTTGTTCTCAAGGTCTTCTAGCGTGCTTGCTTGGTCTTTCAAGGACTTTGTTAGGTGTTCGATGTCTGGGCCGAGTCCACTTGTGTTGTCTTCCAGGGCTGAGACCCGCGTCTCTTAAGTCCCCAGTTCGGATGCCCAGTCCTTCTAAATTTGCTTGGAAAGTGTCCAGCTTTTTGTCTAGCGTTGACCATCTCGGCTCCAGCGCTTTTTCTATTGCTGTTACCAACTGACCCAGCTGCATATTGGAGAATGCCGACACCGACGTTGAGGGTTCTTCCGCCATCTTGTCTTCTCCTCCACCGGTCTTATATTTCTCTTTTTTAGCAGTTTTAGTTGCCATCCCGACCGGAGACTTATGCAAATATTTGTCTGTGAAAGAATTGCCTCCTCTCTGTAATCACTGGTGAACGTTTTACCACCAAATTTGAGTGCAATTGAAGGCAGGATCCCAGAGCTTCAGGAAAACCGTCTGCATCACTCACAGCATCACGTGACCCTCGCAATATGTATTTATTACATTTTTTAAACTTTTACATTGTTTTGCGTTTAAAAGCTATTTTATGGTATTTCTTGGCTTGATCTATTGACCTGTTATACTAGAGTAATAAATAGCCATTAAGATGTGAGATTAATGCTGCATACAAACTTTTGGGGTGAGGTGCACTGTTTAATACTGTTTATACAAGATACCGCCGTCTTCCTTCTCCCCCTCCTCCGCCACCCTAGGGTTACGTGCATACTGATGGTTGATTGAAAAAGGTCCACAAACAGAAATATAGTTCTAGTGGGATTGCTTTTTGTAATTAGTTTTGGCTTATTTTATAATCCTGTATTAATCCAGAAGTGGTATAAATGAAATAAATTCAGTGTACTTAAATGTTTTGATATGTAATCGGTATACGATGGGACAGATACAACACATTCAACAATGGTAGAAGGTGTCAAGAATTTATTTGCATCTTAATGGCTATTTATTATTCCAGTTGAAATTAAGCATTTGCAATTAAATTGATTTACAGTGATAGGGTATCAACCACATGCAAGGTTCCAGGCAGGTTTTAACCTATGTTCCAAAGAAAAGAGTGCATCCCCCTAGTAACTTTTGTGCTTGGTGTCTTATCCACACCAAATATTCAGGATGTTCCAGAAGGACATGAAAGGGTAGGAGTCTTTTGGGAAGGTGTACACAAACATAGATGAACTGTGGACATGCATATAACTCCCAGAAAATAGGCTTCATTAGTTCTGAATGGAACGTCTTAAGGTAGGCTGTTCAGGTTCAACCTTTAGCATCCATTGATGAGCAAGACACAAAAAAAAAAGCTTGATGTGATAAGCTGTATTTAATCCCCCAGTGGAAACTGATTAGCTTTCTTGCTCATTCCCTTAGATCTGTCTTAAAATCTAAGCAGAATATCATGCCCACTGATCAGTATTGCTAGTACAGTAACACCTCACATCCTAAATGTGCACACGTGAGATATGACAGATATTCAAGTACCTCAAAGATATAAATAATGTACAAGCCCAGAAAGAGTAAGATGGAATGGGTCAAGTCGGGGGGACGGGGAGTTGGGGGTAAAAAGTTTGAAAAACAAAAGATTTCAAGTTATAATGTTATGTACTTACGTGGTATGCTGACTGGTGAAATGTTTAGCTTGATATGTCTGTTGACTAATAAAAATGATTTAAACATAAATAATGTACAAGAAGCAAATATTTTAGTGGAAAAGTAGTTGCTAGAACAATACCTCATGATTTGAGGTTCCATGGTGGTAAACTCAAGAGTGACATCAGAAAATAATTTATTTTAATGGAAAGGGTGGTGGATACATGGATGACCTTGCATCGAAGGTGGTAAAAGCAAAAATAAGAATTTGAGAGGGCCTGGGACAAACACAAACTCCAAAAAAGAGATATGCGGGGGGGGGGGGGGGTAGGTTAGGTTTTGTTCCCCGATTTATTCCCCCCACCCTTATTTTTATATGTGGGATAAGCAAAGAGCACCCCTACTTGTGAAGAACTGAAGGAAAAGCCAGAAATGAAGTAGATTGCATTATGTCAGGAAGTACTTTGGGCAGTGAAGTAGAGTGAATAACAGCCTACCAAGAAGTATATTGGGCAGGCTTGAGACTTCTTATCCATAAAACTCAATGTGGGCATGAGAGGTGTTGTTGACACATCTAAAATATTACACTTTATCCTCTTATAAACACTATAGACAAGTTGCATTATAAAATATATTAAAATCATTCAAAAATATACTACCACCCCAAATCTCATAACACACCATGAATTCAATAAAATTACACTCCCAACAACCCAGTATTAATAATAGATGAAGAATCACAGTAGCCCAAAAATAGCCACCATCACCACTAATCTAAAAGCTAAATATTGCCAGCCATGCTAAAGATAACTAATGTCACAATTGTGGCTATTTTCCATGTCTGTGCTCACTTTGCCCCCTGGTGGCCGGACCCTGTAGTTGCTATGGACTGTCTTGTTCCTGTTTCTCAAGCATGTTCTAGAAGTCATTCCAGTCCGGTCCGGATCTTCCAGCCTTCCAGACTTGCTTGGGACTTTTGGTACTAGGCCTCACCCTTACTGGTGATCTCAGCTGTGAGATTGCCTTTATTAACCAGCTGGGAAATTTCTAGTTTGCCTTTGCAACGCCAAAGGTCTCTAGGTTAGTTGGTGTGCTGTGTAGCACTTCTGCCTTGCTTTGTTTCTTGCCTGTATGCCTTGCCTTGTTCTTGTTTAGTCTGTGTGCAGTTACGCTCTTAAGCACTACTGCTTTTATCCTTCTTTGTGGCTGCTTGTCAGCCTTCAGCCATTGCTCTTTTACTTGTCTGTGCATCCTTCTTTGTGGCTGCTTGTCAGCCTTCAGCCATTGCTCTTTTACTTGTCTGTGCATCCTTCTTTGTGGCTGCTTGTCAGCCTTCAGCCATTGCTCTTTTACTTGTCTGTGTATCCTTCTTTGTGGCTGCCTGTCAGCCTTCAGCCAATGCTTTATTGTTTGTTTATGTGGCCTAGCTTTGTATTCTGCCTAGCCTGCCTTGTTTGTTCTTTTCCCCTCTGACCTTCAGTCCCTGTTCAGTCAAGCTTGTTTCAGTATCCTATACCCTGTGTGAGAATACTGAGTCCTGAATCCTGTTTTAGTCAAGCTTGTTTAGTATCCAGTGTCCGGTGTGAGAATCCTGTTGTTCCAGTCAGTCTGGTCCAGCATTTCTTGCCCACCAGCTCCGTCCTGTAAGTCCTGCAGGCTGCCCGCAGCTATGGGTTCAACCTCTAGGGAACGGTGGTCAGTGCAGGTGAAGTCCGGTTGCTCCAGTCCTGTTATTCCATTCTAGTCCGTTCCAGTATTTGGGTCCAGCCAAGTCCATTCCAGATTCCAGCTCCATCCTTGCTTATTTGTCCACTCCTGGTTGGAGGATTTTGTCTGCTGCTGCCATTCGACAGTAGCCCAAGGGCTCACGTTCTTCCAGTGCCTGAGACCGTGACAACTAACCCCTTGTCCTCATGATTATCTCCTGGTTCTCCTTCATCAGTGAAGTGCTAGTTGTCATTTAAGGTTTGTATATTGCGCTACATTAGGAAAAAAGCTTGTGTGCAGTGATGTTACATGGCTCATGTCACACATCCCACTGTTGCAGTTCTGCCAGGACAAACTTGCATTGTGTTTCAGACTTACCAAAAAGTCCTGTGGTAAATCTCTGTAGAATTGGTAGAGTTTTTTTTTTTTTTATTAATTTTTATTGTCACCAATACAATACAAAATGTTGCGAATGTTGTCAAATGCCATTCAGTACAGTGTATATCCCAAAGAACATTCGGTACTAGACAAAAATCCAACAATTTAGACTGTACTATCCCTTATGCGTATCGGCTTTTTCAAACCCCCCACATCCATTCAGCTCATTCATCCCTTTATTTCCCATTCCTTATCGCACCATTCATTGCATAAGCACTCCCTTCCCCCCATCCCTCCCTTCCCCTCCCCTCCCCCCTCCCTACCTGTTTTAACCTAACTGCTGTAAACAATCTGTCCATACCATCGTGTATTGCTTGTTCATGGATTTTAAGGATTTGACATAGGTCAGCCTCTCATGCTTGCCTACTTCTTGCATCCTGGCCCTCCAGGCTTCGATTTGTACGCTGTCAGAGGAGGTCCAAAATTGTAGAATAGTCTTTTTGACTAGCAGTAATGTCATGTATATGAATCTCCTATGTGGTTGCAATAATCCCTGTGCTATCAAAAGAGTTTGATCCCCCAACAACAATGTTGTATAATCCCATTCTATCTGCTTTTGAGTGACCTGGTGTATTAGTTGAAATGCCTCATTCTAGATGGAGAGGTTCGGGCCAGTGGCGTGCCAAAGGGGGAGGGCGGTGGGGGCGGTCCGCCCTGGGTGCACACTGCTGGGGGGTGCAGCGGTGCGCGCCTGTGGGCTTCCGACTTCGCTCGTTCGCTGCAGCTCCCTCTGCCCCGGAACAGGTTACTTCCTGTTCCGGGGCAGAGGGAGCTGCAGCGAACGAGCGATGTTCGCGAAGTCGGAGCCCACAGGCGCGCACCGCGGCACCGCCCCCCAGAGGCGTGCACCTGGGGGGGGTCATTTCGCCGGAGAGAGGGGAAGGTATCATTTCGCAGGCGTGGGGGGGGGCGCATTGGCAATCCGCCCCGGGTGCCATCCACGCTAGGAACGCCACTGGTTCGGGCATTCCAGAAATGAATGGAGAAAAGTTCCCCCTCCCCGATATGGATCTCTTTAGTTTGCAGAGGAAACTGTTAAGTATTTATTTGGAAAATGTTTAGGATGTTACTGAGTTTGTACCCATACTTTAGAAACCCTGTTTATGGATATTTTTGTCAAAAGTGCCTCTGAGGTAGTGTAGTTGGGAGTTTGTCTCACAGCCTTTAAAGTGAGGCAGCCTGGACAGAGAAATCATATTAATTTGCTAATTCTGTTTAACTTTGGTTCAGTCCTGCAAGTGGTAGAATGCCATCTGGTTTTAATTACTCAAAAGTCTAGCTTTTGCTAGACTAGAGGTTAGAAAGGTCAGTGAGAAATAAAACTTTCTTTGTCCCTTTTTGAGTGATGGATTGTTAATGCTAGTTCATAGGCATAATAAATAAAACCACATCTGGATGCCATTCTAAGCAAGGCATACTGGACAGTCTCGAGGGGATCAGCAAGCAGGCAGTTTTAAAAGATTAGGCTAAATGCTGTTTAAATATTCTTGATAATTTAGATTTTGTCTTATAAGGAATTCTGATTTCTGCTTATTTTAAAATATGTTTTATTCTGTTTACTTAATAAGTTCTATTTCTCTATGTAAAATATATTTTCAATTCAGTGTTTTCATTGTTTGACTTTTCAAGTGAAATTTCCTACAGTTTAAGAGGTCATCATCTGGTTTGAATTATCCGCAGTCCTAGCTAGGTGAAAGAGGTCAGGAAAAGTCAACTCTTCTCCTTGATTGATTATAACTAAGTGTAGGACTGGACTCCTGAAAGTAATAACAAACCATGTCTGTGTGCCATTAGCAAGACTGGCCCCTTGGCCCCTTAATGAATGCCAGAGCCCAGTTAGTATGAAGTTAGTATGAAGTTAACTGGGAATCTGAGAATTTAATAATAATAAAATGCAGGAGATAGATACCACATTGTCTAGTTTGAGAGGCCCCAGGTCGTAGGTCAGTTTAGGAAATATCTGAAACCTATGTAACTGATATTTTGAGTAAATGTGTAGAGATAATTAGTTCAAGACAGGGTAATCAATCTATTCCTTACCATCTGGTGAGAAAGGGGGGCTAGAGGGGTTTAGGACCCTATATAAATGAGAACAGAAGCAGCTTACGTTAGAGACAGGACCCAGAGAGACAGGAGAGCCAAGACACAGAGGGACAGGAGACGCAGGACACAGAGAGAGAAGACACAGAGAGCTGAAGAGAAGGAGAGAGCTAGCGCTGATGTCCTACTTTGTTTGCTGGAAAATAAAGAAGACTTTTCTCTCATTCTGGTGTGTGGTGTTTGACTCCTGAAGTACCACAGATTCTGCTAACAATAGTGGTAATTCCTGCATCAATTCCTGGTGTCAGAAGTGGGATCCCGGACCCTGCATCAATTTCTGGGGCTCCAGAAGAACTGACTGAGGAACACTGGCCGGGTATGTATTCTGTATTCTGTATTGTAATCCTAGGAAACTGTAATGAGCCCCTCTAAAGTTGAGGGAAGGGGAGTCTGATCAACTCTTAGCAAAGGCCTTAGTACCTTCTAGTCTAGTGGGGACTAGCAGGGAAACCGCCAGAGCTTATCTGTATCTGAACAATCTGAAATTGTTGGGTGGGATTTTTTGTACAGTGTGTGTGTGATGCATGAATGTTAAATGAGTGTGGACTTCTTATAGCTGCGGTTCCAGTTAACGCGAGTTCAACTGGCCAGCGACGGAAGGAAGCGATTGTTGTTTGACTACCTTGTGTCTCGGGACGTGTGGACCCCTTACCACACTTCCAAAAATTTCCCTTCCTTTCTGTGTGTTGTAACTGTAAGCATTATGGGGGGGACATCGTCTAGTCAAACTGGTACTCCCCTAGATTGTATGCTTAAGAATTTTAAGAAAGGATTTTTAGTTAATGATTATGGACAGACTTTAAGCTTAAGTACTCTAAGAACTTTGTGTGGCCATCTATGGGAGTGGGGTGGCCCCCTGGTGGCAGCTTAGATATTGAAGTAATCCGGAAGGTCTACAGCATAGTTGTAGGAGAACCAGGATATCTTGAACAACTCCCCTATATAGATTCCTGGGACAGCCTTGTGACTGACCCTCCCTCTTGGTTGAAAACCTATATGGGATCCCCGGTAAAGTTCATGTTGGGCCGCGTTCAAAGAAAGATTATTAGAAAATCTAAACTGGAGGAGGGAAAGAGTCCCAGGAAGCCCACCATCCAATCGGTGGCTTCCGCCCCTACCCTGTCCGAGAAACCCATACTCTCTGATGACCCCTCAGATCTTGAGCCACCACCTTATGGCCCATTGTTGGGGTTCCGCTCCACCCCCAGAAATCCACGGCGTCCAGCCCAAGCCTCTCCAGCACAGGCTTCTCCGGATAGTTCCTCCCCTTCTGTGCAAACCCCGCCACATCCTAGGTTTGACTTTTCAGCCAGCATCTACCCTCCTCTGCCACATCCTTCCCTGCTAACTTCCCATGACCCGTTTTTGGCCCCACTCCCTGACTCCTCAACTCCTGACAGCCCAGCCTCTCCCTCTAGTACCCCTTCCCACTCATCAGGGGCCCAGCATCCCTTTCAATGGACTGAATCACCTGTGATCACCTCTCAGCCTATGAGTACCCCTCCCCATCCCTCAGGGGTTCAACACATCTCCCCTGAACGGGTTAGACCCGCTGCAATCACCTTTGAGCATGATAAGGGGGTAGCTCCTCGCTCTACCTCAGGTTGTATTCCCATCTCCTCGAGAGCTCTGCCCCTCCGTCAGGTAACCACCACTCGACCGGATCCTAATAATCAGGGTCAGGTTATACAGGCACAGGCCTACCAGTATGTACCCTTCACAACCACTGATCTCCTGAATTGGAAGACGCATTACCCCTCTTATACTGAAAAGCCTCAGGCAGTGGTGGACCTAGTGGCTAGTATTATGGCCACCCATAACCCAACTTGGACTGTCAACAGCTCCTCCTTACCCTCTTCACAACTGAGGAGAGGCGGAAGATTTTACAAAATGCTGAGGCCATCATGCGAGCGCGTGTCCCCGAGGGGACACAGGACCCAGAGGAATGGGTTAAAGCTCGGTTCCCTCGCGCTGCTCCAGCTTGGGATTCAAATAACGGGCAGCACTATGAACTGTTGTCTGGCTATTGCCGGGACTTGCTGGAAGGTATGAGGAAAGGCGTAAAGAGGCCCATTAATCTGGCAAAGGTCTCTGAAATTCTCCAAGGGGCAACTGAATCCCCTGGGGCCTTTTTAGAGCGACTAATTGAAGCCTACAGAACATACACCCCATTCGACCCTGAGGCACTAGAAAACCAGAGAATGGTGAATAGTGCATTGGTGGCCCAGAGTATGCCAGATATCCGGAAGAAGCTGCAGCGTCAGGAGGGATTCGCAGGGATGAATACCACCCAGCTAATTGAGATTGCAACAAAGGTTTTCGTTAATAGGGATCAGGAGATGCGCCGAGAGGCTGACCGGAAGATGCAGAAGAAGGCCGACCTCTTGGCGGCAGCCATTACTAATTCCACCCTTAACCGAGGTCGACCTCCAGCCAATGGGAAGCTGAAGTGGGACCCCGGACCGCCAGCCCGGCCCCGAGATTCCTTCAATCAATCCCGGCCATGAGGGGAGAATCCCAGACCATGATTGGAGAGGGACCAGTGCGCCTACTGCAAGGAAAGAGGGCACTGGAAAGATGAATGCCCCCAGAAGCGCCAGGGACCGAGAAGGGGACCAGGAGATCGAGGAAGCCGAGGCCGAGTTCGAGAGGGAAGGTATGAGCCTTCTGAATCTGACATCATTGGGATAGCCGAGATGGCAGAATGGGATGAATAGGACAGACCGGGTTCCTACAAACTGGGCTCCCAGGAACCCATGGTCAAGCTAACCATAGGGAGCCGCTCAATTCCATTCATGATTGATACAGGAGCTGAACATTCTCTTGTGACGGAGCGATTAGCGCCTGTGTCTGGAAAAACTGTCCGAGTGGTGGGAGCCACGGGGGTGCAGGACCGGAGGCCCTTCCTGACGACCCGTAGATGCCAATTAGGCTCACACACAGTCACTCATGAATTCCTGTATATGCCAGACTGTCCAATCCCTTTGTTAGGCCGGGACCTGCTGTCCAAGCTTAGGGCCCAAATTTCCTTTGACTCTGATGGCCAGACTTCAGTCTCCTTTCGGCATATTGAGTTTCTGCTGCCCCCTTGAAGAAGAATGGCGGCTGCATCAGTCGCATGACCAAGTTGACCTACCCCTGGCCGACAGCTTCCAGGTCAATGGGGTATGGGCAGAAGATAATCCCCCAGGGTTGGCCCGAAATATTCCCCCTGTCCATGTAGATTTACTTCCGGGTGCCCGGCCAATCCATCTTCGCCAATACCCAATTCCCCGAAAGGCTCTGGAAGGGATTCAAGCACATCTGAATCGTCTGTTATCCCATGGAATTATTCGACCTTGCCAATCTCCATGGAATACGCCACTGTTGCCAGTCCAGAAGTCAGGGACTGAGGACTACCGGCCAGTCCAAGACTTACGAATGGTCAACAAATCCACTATTTCATTACACCCTGTAGTGCCTAATCCATATGTCCTGCTTGGATTGATACCTTCTGGAGCTACCCATTTCACAACACTGGACCTAAAAGATGCCTTCTTTTGTATTCGGGTGGCCCCCGCCAGTCAACTGCTTTTTGCCTTTCAATGGGAAAACCCAGTAACAGGACGGAAGCTTCAGTATACATGGACCCGCCTGCCACAGGGGTTCAAGAACTCCCCTACCATTTTTGGGACTGCCCTAGGACAAGACCTTAAGAC
Source organism: Microcaecilia unicolor (assembly GCF_901765095.1). Classification (NCBI taxonomy): domain Eukaryota; kingdom Metazoa; phylum Chordata; class Amphibia; order Gymnophiona; family Siphonopidae; genus Microcaecilia; species Microcaecilia unicolor. Next base: position 196,127,728 of record NC_044034.1, on the reverse strand, counting down.
TTTTAAATCTGAGCCTTCCAGGCGAGTTTTACTCCAGTATGTAGATGACCTCCTGATTGCAGCAGTGACCCAGGAAGAGTGTTTTGAGGCTACCAGAGAATTGCTGGAGTTACTCTTGGATGCGGGCTATCAGGTCTCACGCTCGAAGGCCCAACTTTGTCAGTCAGAAGTGAAGTATCTGGGCTTCTGCATTTCCCAGGGAAGTCGGAGACTGGATGTCAGTAGGCAGCAAGCGGTTGCTGCAATTCCCCAACCCAAGTCCAGAAGGGAAGTTAGGGAATTTCTGGGAGCAGCCGGATTCTGCAGAATTTGGATTCCGAATTTTGCACTGATGGCGAAACCCCTTTACCAGGCCACAAAGGGGGGTGAAAAGGAACCATTTGAATGGGGACCTACTGCTCAACAATCCTTCATCGCCATAAAGAAAGCCCTACTCCAAGCCCCTGCGTTAGGCCTTCCAGATCTGGAGAAACCTTTCTCACTGTATGTCCACGAGCGACAGGGGGTTGCTCTGGGTGTGCTGACCCAGATGATGGGATCCTGGCAGAGGCCTGTTGCATACCTGTCTAAACAGCTGGATGGAGTGGCTAAAGGATGGCCAGCCTGTCTGAGGGCCATTGCAGCAACAGCTTTGCTGGTCCAGGAAGCTGACAAGTTGACCTTGGGGCAAGAACTGGTTGTCAAAGTCCCCCACGCAGTTCTCACCCTCATGGAGTACAAGGGCAACCACGGATACACCTGGAAACAGTGGCTACATTCAATCCCGCCACTCTTTTGCCAGCATCTGAGGGACCACCGGATCATGACTGTATCCAAACCATGGATGAAGTGTACTCCAGTCGACCAGATCTTAAAGATGTTCCTTGGAGGGACCCAGATGTAATTTATTTCACAGTTGGAAGCAGTTACGTGGAGAACTCCAAGCGATTGGCAGGCTATGCTGTGGTGACAGAGGACAAGGTGATAGAAGCAAGGGCCCTGCCCCAAGGAACTTCAGCCCAGAAAGCAGAACTTGTGGCCCTCATACGAGCTCTGGAGCTAGCAGCAGGACTGGTGACCAACATTTATACTGATTCCAAGTATGCCTTCACAACTCTACACGCTCATGGAGCTTTGTATAAGGAAAAGGGACTCATAAATGCCGCAGGCCAACCTGTTAAGTATGGACCCGAAATACTTCAGTTGCTAGAGGCCGTTTGGGCCCCTAAAAAGGTAGCTGTCATTCACTGCCGGGGACACCAAAGGACAGATACTCCAGTGGCCCGAGGGAACCGCCATGCTGATCGGGTGGCCAAGGAAGCTGCTCGAGGACCCCCAGCAGGGACTGTGACCCCCCTGTTCCAAATTCGACTGCAAGAATGGACGCCTATGTACACCCAAACGGAAGAGAAATGGGCTCAAGAAGAAGGGGCAGTAAGGAGACCTGATGGTTGGTTACATCTCCCTGATACCAGAGTTCTGGTGCCACGCCACCTAGCTTGGCCTGTAGTGTCTCAAGCTCATGACCTGTCACACTTAGGGAAAACAGCACTAGCCCGCCTACTCAGTCGAGTAGTGGTCCTGGAAGGATTGGATAGTCTGGTTGCCACTGCCTCTGCCCGATGTACTCTCTGTGCCCAGAATAATGCTCGTCAGGGACCCCGTATTCCACCAGGAGTTCAGTCCAGAGGACTAACACCCTTTGAGTCCCTAGTCATAGACTTCACAGAAATGCCCAGGAGCGGTAGGCTCCGATACCTCTTGGTCATGGTCTGCACTTTCTCTGGGTGGGTGGAAGCATACCCTACAGTCACTGAGAAAGCTACAGAAGTAGCTCGAGCCCTCCTTAGGGATGTCATCCCCAGGTATGGACTGCCCCTTGCCATAGGCTCAGATAATGGTCCCGCCTTTGTTGAAGCCACACTTCAGGCCCTGTCCCGCGCATTGCGTATTACCTGGAAATTGCATTGTGCCTACTGTCCCCAGAGTTCAGGGCAGGTTGAGCGGGCAAACAGAACCTTGAAAAATAGCCTAGCAAAGATTTGTCAGGAAACCCAACTGAAATGGCCACAGGCACTGCCACTAGCCCTCTTCCGCCTCCGATGCACCCCAACTAAAGGAACGGCCCTCTCTCCCTTTGAAATTGTGTATGGGAAGCCCCCAGCCATTTTGCAGGGAATTAAGGGAGACATAGGGACTTTAGGGTCTGCCCAGGTGCAGGAGCAGGTAGCCCTCTTGGCCCGGATAATTTCTGAGCTTCAGTCTTATGTGAGAGAAATAAACCCTGTCCCCTTTCAGGCTCAGGTACATTCCTTCCTGCCAGGGGATAGAGTTTGGGTGAAAGACTGGAGGCTCCAGCCCTTGGGGCCCCGGTGGAAAGGACCTTTTACTGTTTTGCTTTCTACCCCTACAGCTGTGAAGGTCGCAGGGATAACTCCATGGGTCCATTGGTCTCGAATCAAGTCTGCTGACCAGACTGAGCCCAGCACGGATCAGACGGAGCCTAAACGGTGGAGAGCAGAAAGTGATCCCGCGGAGCCATTGAAGCTGCGCTTGACCCGAACCAGAGAATCTACTAGCTGAGGAGAAGGGTCAACTGCATACCGCAGGAGCTGCTGGAATTTGGCTTCATACTGAGACTCCTTCTTGCCTGATTCTGGCTTTCCTGGAATTTGAGAGCTTAATCCTTGTCAGTTGAGGTTCTATCCCAACTGGTAGAAGAACTCAAAGACTGAGAACATTATATTAGAGTAATCTGTGACTAGCACAGACTGTTGGAATGTTATTGCTTGATTAGTTTGCTGTATTTGTTTTAGATTAGGAAGAAAGAAAATGCTAGTAGTTTGGGTGCTTTTGTTGTTTTCTACTCCTTGCCTCCTTTTTCCTAATACCCTAACTCACTCCAACCTTTGGTTACACTCTGTCCAGGAACTAATTAGCCAGGCAAAGATTACTTCCCCTTGTATTGTGTGTTCCCGATTTTCTCCTTATACCACAGATGTCCCAGCTGTTCCTGTCCCTGTGCCGCTTACAGCCCTTATACCTCCCTACTTTTCGAGTTCGGGTCCTTGGAGCCAGGATTATACTTGGTGGTCCTTTTATAATGCTACCTCCCCCTCTGAATCTTCTCTACGGCCAGTCTTTACGTCTCCCTATCCAGCTTCTGGAGTGTTTTGTTTAACAAGAAACATCTCAACTGTTCTTCCCATTTCCTGTAACTACACCAATGTTCTCCCAGAGAAGGGGGATTCTGTGTGGGTAGTCTCTCCAGGTACTCCTATGTGCCCTATTACCGTACCTGCAGATTATGACCCAAGTGATTATCTGGCTCCTAAGCGTACCACTGAGAGGACCATAGTGTCCCGGCCTATTTTCTACTTCCATAAGTCCCCGGGGTATGAAGAGTTTGGAACAAGTGAGCAGCCTGTCATAATTGGGGATTGGCACCTATGGTGTGCAAAGTCTCCATATCGTCTTCGTTCTCCCTGGGATAGGGGCTCGCATTATGGGCATCCTAAGTACCTTGTCCAGCCTGAGCCAACATTTATTGGGAACTTCCCTCACCCTCTCCTTGGCCATTACTGGCTCTGTGATAATGTCCTCCACATGATTCTTCCCCCCACGTATGATTTTTGTGTATTGGTAACCTTGAATTATTTTCCTAAAGTTATTCCTCTCCTCAGGTCACCATCCCCGCACCGCTCTAAGCGAGAGGCCTTGTCCTTACCCTCCTCCATTGCCACAGAGGATGAGGCGATTGAACTAGCCCTCCAGTACATCAACTCTACTTATCCTCTGACTAAAAAGAGACTTGTGGCCCTTTCTGCCACGGCCTGGATTCCAATTGGGGGCCCGGTAGCGGGTATCACTGAACTAGGCATGGCTACCCGGCGACTTCAGTCCCTACTCCATGTTTTAGTCCATGAGCTGAACGTGGTAGTCAACGCATTGCAGGATCAAATTAATGAATTAAGTGTAGTTTCTCGGTATAACCGTATGGGTCTTGACTACCTCTTTGCAGCCCAGGGTGGCCTCTGCACAGTGCTCAATTCTTCAGAGTGCTGTACCATTGTCATAAATAGGACGCATGTAGTTAGGCATGCCATGGATAAAGTCCTACAGTTGGCCAGCCTTAATGTGGAGGATTACCGAGGAGGATTAGACCTCACCTCCTGGTGGTGGTCATTGACCTCATGGATACGTCCCCTGTTCATTTTCCTAATAGTCTTAGTTTTAGCAGGATTGTTGTTTTGTTTCCTGGCCTCATGTGCTTCGGCAGTATGCCGTCGGACCTTAACGAGTAGGGTAATGGTGATTCACAAGCCTATTCTTAGACGTTATGCCCCAGGAGGAGGTATGGAGTTGGGATCACTATAGTCCCCAGAGTTTGAGTTGTGAGACTTATCTCTGCATAAGCTGATTTTAGTCTCAAAGAGGGGAATGAGGCAGCCTGGACAGAGAAATCATATTAATTTGCTAATTCTGTTTAACTTTGGTTCAGTCCTGCAAGTGGTAGAATGCCATCTGGTTTTAATTACTCAAAAGTCTAGCTTTTGCTAGACTAGAGGTTAGAAAGGTCAGTGAGAAATAAAACTTTCTTTGTCCCTTTTTGAGTGATGGATTGTTAATGCTAGTTCATAGGCATAATAAATAAAACCACATCTGGATGCCATTCTAAGCAAGGCATACTGGACAGTCTCGAGGGAATCAGCAAGCAGGCAGTTTTAAAAGATTAGGCTAAATGCTGTTTAAATATTCTTGATAATTTAGATTTTGTCTTATAAGGAATTCTGATTTCTGCTTATTTTAAAATATGTTTTATTCTGTTTACTTAATAAGTTCTATTTCTCTATGTAAAATATATTTTCAATTCAGTGTTTACATTGTTTGACTTTTCAAGTGAAATTTCCTACAGTTTAAGAGGTCATCATCTGGTTTGAATTATCCGCAGTCCTAGCTAGGTGAAAGAGGTCAGGAAAAGTCAACTCTTCTCCTTGATTGATTATAACTAAGTGTAGGACTGGACTCCTGAAAGTAATAACAAACCATGTCTGTGTGCCATTAAGCAAGACTGGCCCCTTGGCCCCTTAATGAATGCCAGAGCCCAGTTAGTATGAAGTTAGTATGAAGTTAACTGGGAATCTGAGAATTTAATAATAATAAAATGCAGGAGATAGGTGCCACATTGTCTAGTTTGAGAGGCCCCAGGTCGTAGGTCAGTTTAGGAAATATCTGAAACCTATGTAACTGATATTTTGAGTAAATGTGTAGAGATAATTAGTTGAAGACGGGGTAATCAATCTATTCCTTACCATCTGGTGAGAAAGGGGGGCTAGAGGGGCTTAGGACCCTATATAAATGAGAACAGAAGCAGCTTACGTTAGAGACAGGACCCAGAGAGACAGGAGAGCCAAGACACAGAGGGACAGGAGACGCAGGACACAGAGAGAGAAGACACAGAGAGCTGAAGAGAAGGAGAGAGCTAGCGCTGATGTCCTACTTTGTTTGCTGGAAAATAAAGAAGACTTTTCTCTCATTCTGGTGTGTGGTGTTTGACTCCTGAAGTACCACAGATTCTGCTAACAATAGTGGTAATTCCTGCATCAAAAGGATTATGGCCTTGCATAGATAACATAAAGGTGACCAAGCCTAGCCTTTCCAAGGTACTGTAAATCAATTTTTTTCTCTCCTGGGACCTCTTCTTTTCTCCATTTATACTTTTTCCCTTGGTACTCTGATCTCATCCCATGGTTTTCAGTATCATCTTTACGCTGATGACTCCCAGATCTACCTCTCCAAACCAGAAATCTCAGCCGAAATCCAGGCCAAAGTATCAGCCTGCCTGTCTGACATTGCTGTCTGGATGTCTCAGCGCCATCTGAAACTAAACATGACCAAGACTGAGCTTCTCATCTTTCCCCCTAGACCAACCTCTCCTCCTCCCCCATTCTCTATTTCTGTGGATAACACTCTCATCCTTCCTGTCTCATCAGCTTGTAACCTTGGGGTCATCTTCTCTCTGCACATATTCAGCAGATTGCTAAAACCTGTCATTTCTTTCTCTATAATATCAGCAAAATTCGCCCTTTCCTTTCTGAGCACGCTACCAGAACACTCATCCACACTCTCATCACCTCTCGCTTAGACTATTGCAACTTGCTTCTCACTGGTCTCCCACTTAGCCATCTCTCTCCTCTTCAATCGTTCAAAATTCTGCTGCACGACTAATATTCCGCCAGTGTTGATCCAAGATGGCGACTTTGTGACTGACGCCAACAGACGCGTTTTGAGACGGGCTCCAGCGGATTCTGAAAGAGCGTTCTTACCTGCCGAAAGATGGGTAAGAGGCGAGGAAAAGTCAGGGAGATTCCCTCTCTCCCTGGCGGGAAACCTCCGCTCCAGCAGCCGACGCTCGAGCAGTTCGGAATCGCGTCTGGCTCGGCGATGTTTTCCACTCCTGTTGCTGGAGTCAGCTCATTGGAGCTGACCAACAGTGCCGACGGGGCTTCCTTGAGCCCTGTTTTTCGTGCAGCGCCCCCCCCCCCCAACCAGGAAGTGAGGGTCTTCAGGAGAGTCCTGGCGCTTCGGCTCCTGGAGGTGTCGGGAGCGTACAGGGAGGGAACCTGCCTGCAGCCGGTTCAACAGTTGAACGCTCGAATATACCAGAGAAAAGTACAGCTCCTGTTATGGCTTCCTCAGCTGTGAGTATCCTGGAACAAGCGATTAAAGCATCTATCCTGGTTTTTGAGGGGAATTTTGGAAAACCTGCTGTAGTGACTTTAGAGTCACTTTGGGATCTGAACTCCACGACTCTCTCAACTTTGCAATCAGTGATTTAAAAAAATTCTGAAACTATTAAGGTTTTGGCTGAGACTGCACTAAAACAATTGCAAATTAATAATGTCCATGCTGCTGAAGTAAAAAATCTTTCTGTTAAGCTTGAAAAAGTGGAACTGGTGGAACAATCGCTGATTAAAGAAAGAAACTTTGCTTCTAGACACAGGGAATATTTGGAAAATCAGTCCAAGAGACTTAACCTGCGTATTATAAATTTTCCAAAATCACCTTTAATCTCTCCTGTACAAATGGAAATATTTGGTGGAGATTTTGGGGATGCCCGACACATCATTGCCACCTATTACAAGAGCATACTATCTTCAAATTACTGGTAAAACACTAGAAAATTTGAACCCTCAAGATTCAATGAATTTGACGGCATTCATGATAGAGGTATATAAAATAATGAGTGGAGTGGAACAGGTGGATGTAAAGCGTCTGTTCACGCTTTCCAAAAATACTAGGACTAGGGGGCATGCGATGAAACTACAGTGTAGTAAATTTAAAACAAATCGGAGAAAATGTTTCTTCACCCAACGTGTAATTAAACTCTGGAATTCGTTGCCGGAGAAAGTGGTGAAGGCGGTTAGCTTAGCAGAGTTTAAAAAGGGGTTGGATGGTTTCCTAAAGGACAAGTCCATAAACCGCTACTAAACGGACTTGGAAAACTCCAAATTCCAGGAATAACATGTATAGAATGTTTGTACGTTTGGGAAGCTTGCCAGGTGCCCTTGGCCTGGATTGGCCGCTGTCGTGGACAGGATGCTGGGCTCGATGGACCCTTGGTCTTTTCCCAGTATGGCATTACTTATGTACTTATTCCTGGAATCATCATTAGAAGTGGTTACTCAGAGAACCACTTTGTTGATAACATTTGCCTTGGAGCTAGATAGAGATGCAGTACTCAGGTTGTCTTTGAGACACTTGAATTCTTTATTTTTGGGTTCAAAAGTTAGGGTTTTCCCAGACTTGTCTAGGGAAACCCAAAAAAAGACGTAAATCATTTCTTGTATTGCGTCCAAGAGTTTTAGCCCTTGGAGCAAATTTTTTGTTGAAATTTCCTTGTGTTTGTAGGATATTATTGCAAGCAAAACAGTATCAGTTTTTTGAACCCAAACAATTGAAGGACTTTCTAAAAAGTAGAGAGGGTATAAATGTGAAAGTTTAGACCTGAATGTAATACTGTATAGCAACTTGGAGTAAACCGCCAGAGTTTGGCGCAGTCTTTGGTTTATTAGGTATGAGGATAAATCTAGCTATTGGGGTTAGAATTATATATATATATTTCTTGTTTCTTGGATCAGATTACTTTGATTTTGTGGTCAATATTTTTGAATTTATTTTCATATATTTCTTTTTTCCCATTTAATTCATGATGAAGATTTGCATATATTGGTACCAATTCAAGACAGAATATTATGTATTATAAAATTCTATAAATAAAAAATTAAAAAAAAAATATTCCGCCAGTGTCATTATGTTCATATTAGCCCTCTCCTCAAGTCACTTCACTGGCTTCCTATCCGTTTCCGCATACAGTTCAAACTCCTCTTATTGAGTGCATTCACTCTGCAGCTCCTCAGTATCTCTCCACTCTCATCTCTCCCTACATTCCTCCCCGGGAACTCCGTTCACTGGGTAAATCTCTCTTATCTGCACCCTTCTCCTCCACTGCTAACTTCAGACTCCGTTCATTTTATCTTGCTGCACCATATGCCTGGAATAGACTTCCTGAGCCGGTACGTCAAGCTCCATCTCTGGCCGTCTTCAAATCTAAGCTAAAAGCCCACCTTTTTGATGCAGCTTTTAACTCCTAACCCTTATTCCATATCATCATGCTGATCAATCCATAGACTGGTGGGTTGTGTCCATCTACCAGCAGGTGGAGATAGAGAGCAATCCTTTTGCCTCCCTATATGTGGTCATGTGCTGCCGGAAACTCCTCAGTATGTTCTCTATCTCAGCAGGTGGTGGTCACACACAGCAGCAGCTCTGGCTAGGTCTCCAAGCCTAATTTTTAGGTTTTGTTGAGTACCTGGGGTTGAGGGCTCTTCTTGAGCAAGTGCAAACCTGGTGGCGCCAGGTCCCTCCTTTTCTCCCCCCCTCCCGCTGGCTCCGTTAAAAAAAAAAAAAAAATTTTGGACGTCCTTAAGGGCGTTTATTTCGACGTTTATTTAAACGTTTATTGCAGCTACTCACTGGGACACCAGGTCGTTACAGCTCGGAGCGAGAAGCAGGTAATTTTTACCTTTTTATAGCGGGCAGGGGGTTCCCCGATCGATCTCCACGTGGCCTATGGTGTCGGAGGGCGAGGGCACGAAGAATCGCTCCCCGGACCGCGTGTGCACTTCTAGTGGGGATGCGGGGGTTTTAAAGTCTGATTTGCCCTTGTTGGGTGTCAGTTTGGAGGCCGGTCAGTGTCCCGGGTCTTCCTCCGGTGCGGCGGTTTTTCCCGCCATAAACGCCCATCCCCCGCTGCTCGCCTCCGCCATCTTGGCCGGCCACTCTGCTCGGACGGCTTCTTCTTGGGCCGCCCTTGAGCTGGGAGACATTCATGCCATGGCCGCCCTTGATTTGGGCGACGGCAAAAAAGCGGCTAAAGTTAAGCGCCGTTCTTCCCGCGCGGCTCCTTCGCAGAGTGTCGTGCCAGACGCCATCTTGGATGCGCAGCATGTTTCTCCCCCGCTCTTGCGAGCGCCGGTTGAGGGTGCGTCTAGGGCTGTGGCCCAGGCTGCTGAAATACACAGTCTGGGGGGTTTCTCCCCTGAGTTTATTTTGCTGCTGCATCAGGCCTTCCTTATGCAAAATGCTGCCCCTTCTCCCTTGTCCGACAAAGGGGTTGAGGCCCCCGGAAGTAAATGCCCTCGGGTGGATTCCCAGGGCTTAGAGGACTCTGTCTCCTCTGATGTAGATGAGGGCAGCGTATCTGAGTTCTCCCAACGGTCCTTTGGGGATTCCTTGGAGGAGACGGATTCCCGCTCGGATGGAGCGGATGACCCCTCTGCAGCGCGGATCTTTCGCTCAGAGGATTTGCCCAACCTGTTAATGCAGGCCATGAGCATTTTGAAGATTTCCTCTCCAGAGGACGTCTCTCCCTCAGCCCCTGTTGGCTCCGCCATTATGCTGGGGACGAAGCGCCCGCCTAGAACCTTCCACGTGCATGATGCCATGCACACCTTAATTTCGGCTCAATGGGATGTCCCGGAAGCGAGCCTGGGCTAGGGCTATGTCCCGCCTCTATCCTTTGCCTGAAAGTGAACGTGAGGCCTTTCTTTGGCCTACCGTGGATTCTTTAATCACTGCGGTGACTAAGAAAACGGCGTTGCCGGTGGAAGGTGGCACGGCCCTAAAGGACGCCCAAGACAGAAGATTGGAGGCGGCCTTAAGGTCGTCCTTCAAGGAGGCTGCCTTAAGTTTGCAGGCCTCAGTTTGTGCAGCGGGCTTCCCCCTCGGATCCTTCCTTGAGGGCTGATTGGCCGGCCCTGGAATCGGGCTTGGCTTATTTGGCAGACTTACTGTATGATGTCTTGAGAGCCTCGGCTAAAGGTATGGCTCAGACAATCTCTGCTGACCACGCCTCTAAGTCTCGCCTGGCTAAGTTGCCTTTTAAAGGCAAGCTGCTCTTTGGGGTCGAGCTGGACAAAATTGTGACCGATCTCGGCACGTCTAAGGGCAAGAGGTTACCAGAGGTCAGGGCTCGGGCCAGTGCTCGCCCCGGTAACTCCAGAGGACGGTTTCAGGAAGCCCGTCGGTACCGCCTGGGCAAGTCGGGCTCCTCTGCCCCCTCTTCCTTCAAGAGGAACTTCTCCCCCAATCAGCATTCCTTTCGCAGAGACCGCTGTCCCAGAGGTGCGCCCTCCGGTCCTCCCCCAGGGTCTCGTACCCAATGACGGGGTCCTGGTCCATGGCCCAGTGCAGATTGGAGGACGCCTGTCCTCGTTTCTGGGCGAGTGGACCAGGGTAACTTCAGACGCTTGGGCGCTGGAAGTCATCAGAGACGGCTACAAGCTAGAGTTCTGCCGACCCTTGAGACGGGTTTGTACTCTCTCCCTGCAAGTCTCCGGTCAAAGCTGTGGCAGTGCAGCAGACCTTGGACAATCTGATCTGCCTGGGTGCGGTCGTTCCGGTGCCAGAAAATCAGCTTGGCAAGGGACGTTACTCCATTTACTTTGTGGTACCAAAGAAAGGAGGTTCTGTACGGCCTATCCTCGACCTCAAAGGGGTCAATCGGGCCTTGAAAGTTCGGCACTTTCGCATGGAGACTCTCCGCTCTGTTATAGCGGCAGTGAAGGCAGGGGAGTTCCTGGCATCCTTGGACATCAAGGAAGCGTACTTGCATATTCCCATTTGGCCTCCTCATCAACGCTTTCTGCGTTTTGCAGTCCTGGGCCGACACTTCCAGTTCAGAGCCCTCCCGTTCGGGTTGGCTACTGCTCCGCGGACCTTCTCCAAAGTAATGGTGGTCATCGCGGCCTTCCTGCGAAAGGAAGGAGTACAAGTCCATCCTTATCTGGACGACTGGTTGATCTGAGCCCCCTCTTATGCAGAGTGCGGCAAAGCTGTGGACCGGGTGATTGCTCTTTTGAGCTCCCTGGGGTGGATCATCAACTGGGAGAAAAGCCAGCTGCACCCGACTCAGTCCCTGGAGTATCTAGGAGTTTGATTCGACACCCAAGTGGGCAGAGTGTTCCTGCCGGACAATCGGATTGTCAAACTTCAGGCTCAGGTGGACCAGTTCCTAGTAGCCTCTCCGCTTCGGGCTTGGGACTATGTGCAGCTGTTGGGCTCTATGACGGCCACGATGAAAGTAGTGCCCTGGGCCAGGGCTCATATGAGACCACTACAACACTCTCTGCTGCAGCGCTGGACTCCGGTGTCGGAGGATTATGCTGTGCGCCTTCCCTTGGACCCAGCAGTGCGCAAGGCGCTGAGCTGGTGGCTGCAGACAGACAAGTTGTCTGCAGGGATGCCGCTTGTGACCCCGGAGTGGATTGTCGTCATGACGGATGCCTCTTTGACGGGCTGGGGAGCCCACTGCATGGGAAGGACAGCGCAGGGGCTCTGGTCTCCTGCAGAGGCAAAGTGGTCTATCAACCTCCTGGAACTCAGAGCCATTCGGTTGGCGCTTTTGTCGGACAATGCCACGGCTCTGGCCTATGTCAATCGCCAGGGAGGTACCAAGAGCGCCCCTCTAGCCAAGGAGGCCATGAATCTATGCCAGTGGGGCGGAAGCGAACCTAGAACAGCTGTCGGCGGCCCACATTGCCGGAGTCATGAATGTCAAGGCGGACTTTCTCTCAGTCGCCATACCTTGGATCCCGGAGAGTGGCAGCTATCGGCTCAGGCGTTCTTGGACATCACGAAGCGCTGGGGCCAGCCGAGCCTAGATCTGATGGCGTCATCGGCCAATTGCCAAGTGCCGTGCTTTTTCAGCAGAGGACGGGACCCTCGATCTCTGGGAGTAGATGATGCTCTTCTCCAACAGTGGCCGACACAGGAGCTTCTCTATGTGTTCCCGCCCTGGCCCATGTTGGGCAGGGTGCTAGACAGGGTGGCAAAGCATCCAGGCCGGATAATCCTGGTGGGTCCGGACTGGCCCAGACGTCGCTGGTATGCAGACTTGATCAGGCTCTCAGTGGACGGCCCTCTGTGGCTGCCAGCGGAGCAGGGCCTGTTGCATCAGGGTCCCGTGGTGATGGAGGATCCCTCCCCCTTTGGTCTTACGGCCTGGCTATTGAGCGGCAGCATCTGAGGAAGAAAGGCTTCTCAGACAAGGTCATCGCCACTATGCTGAGAGCGAGGAAGCGCTCTACTTCTACTGCTTACGCCAGGGTTTGGCGTACCTTTGCATCGTGTTGTGAGGCAGGCTCTCTTTCCTTCCCTTCACTGCTCCAATTTCTTCAGTGTTGGCGTTCCTGCAAGAAGGTCTGGAGAAAGGCCTGTCGCTCAATTTCCTTAAAGTCCAGGTAGCGGCTCTGGCTTGCTTCAGGGGTCACCTGAAGGGTGCTTCCCTGGCCTCGCAGCCAGATGTGGTGTGCTTTCTCAAGGGAGTTAAACACCTACGCCCTCCTCTGCGCTCGGTGGTGCCTGCGTGGAATCTCAATCTGGTGCTAAGAGCTTTGCAGAAACCGCCTTTTGAAACCCTTGTCGAAGGCATCTCTGAAAGACCTGACGTTGAAAGCAGTCTTTTTGGTGGCAATCACTTCAGCCAGACGAGTTTCCGAGCTCCAGGCACTATCATATCGGGAACCCTTCCTGCAGTTCACTGAGGCAGGAGTGTCTATTCGCACGGTGCCTTCCTTCCTGCCCAAGATTGTTTCTCGTTTCCATGTGAATCAGCAGCTCTGCTTAACCTCCTTTCGTAGGGAGGACTACCCAGAGGAGTACTCTGCTCTCAAATATCTAGATGTGAGACGAGTCATCATCAGATACTTGGAAGTGACCAATGATTTCCGGAAGTCGGATCATCTGTTTGTGCTGTTCGCAGGTCCTCATAAGGGTCTGCAGGCATTCAGCCTACAGTGGCACGATGGTTCAAGGAAACCATTGCAGCGGCTTATGTGGCTGCGGGGAAGATGCCGCCTATCCAGCTGAAGGCTCACTCCACTAGAGCACAGGTGGCCTTGATGGCAGAGGCCGGGTCCGTCTCCTTGGCAGAGATTTGTAAGGCGGCAACTTGGGCATCGGCTTCATACCTTCTCCAGGCATTACTCGCTTGACTGTGGCTGCTCGGGCGGAGGCCGTTTGGAGCTTCAGTGGTGCGGTCAGGGATTTCTATGTCCGCCCTTGGTGAGTACTGCTTCGGTACATCCCACCAGTCTATGGGATTGATCAGCATGATGATATGGAAGGTAAAATTATGTATCATACCTGATAATTTTCTTTCCATTAATCATAGCTGATCAATCCATAGCCCCTCCCAGATATCTGTTCTGTTTATATTCTGGTTGCATTTCAGGTTCAAGTTAGTCTTCTGTTCCTGTTCAGGAGGATCTTCGTGTTCAAGTTTTTTCGATTGAATTCTTCTGGAGTTGAGACGATTTTGTGTTACAGTGAGCTGCTGCATTCCTCTCCCCTCCGTTTTACGGGGCTGGATTGAGACCTAAATTCTGCCGGCGCTCCCTCCCGCTTCGTGCGGCTGTAGGGCAGCTTTGTACCCCTCCCGCTTCGGCGATGTTGGGGTCAGTCAGCTCCTCCCGCGGTTGCGGTTGCAGGATAAGCCAGATCCCCCCCGCATCGGCGGGTGTGGTGTCCCTCCCCCGCTCCGCGGGGAATGAGCTGGACGGATTCCCTCCCCCACTTGTGTGGGGATGAGCTGGGTTGATTCCCCTCCCCCGTTTCGGCAGTGGTGAGCTGGGCAGGACTGTCCCTTTGTGGGTGTAATTCTCTAAGTGCTGAGTCCTGCGGATGGAGCTTTGATATCGACATACTGAGGAGTTTCCGGCAGCACATGACCACATATAGGGAGGCAAAAGGATTGCTCTCTATCTCCACCTGCTGGTAGATGGACACAACCCACCAGTCTATGGATTGATCAGCTATGATTAATGGAAAGAAAACTATCAGGTATGGATACATAATTTTACCTTTGCCAGCCTGTATGCCAGCCTCAAATGTCATACCCAGCTCCCTGACAGCAGTATGCAGGTCCCTGGAAAAGTTTTTGTTGGTTGCAGTGGACTTCAGGCAGGCGTACCCAGGCCCATCCCCCCCCCTACCTGTTACACTTGTGGTGGTAAGTGTTGAGCTCTCCAAACCCCCCCCCCCAAAACCCACTGTACCCACATGTAGGTGCCCCTCTTCACCCTAAGGGACTATGGTATGGTGTAGAGTTGTGGGAGTGGGTTTGGGGGGGAGATTTGGGGGCTCAGCACCCAAGGTAAGGGAGCTATGCACCTGGAAGGTATTTGTATATATTTTTTTTAATTTTTAGAAGTGCCCCTTAGGGTGCCTGGTTGGTGTCCTGGACATGTGAGGGGGACCAGTGCACTACAAATGCTGGCTCCTCCCACGACCAAATGCCTTGGATTTCGCCAGGTATGAGATCGCCGGCATTTTTTTCCATTATCGCTGAAAAACAAAACCGGCCATCTCAAACCCGGCGAACTCTGGCATTTGGCCGGGCCAAACCTTATTATCGAAAGAAAAGATGGCCTGGCCATCTTTTTCGATAATACGGTTCGGACAGCTGTTTGCAGCGCTGCCAAATAGATCGCCAGCAATCTATTTCGCCGGCGCTGTTCGATTATTCCCCTCTTAAACACAAATGAAATATTCTTTGAATAACTTTATCCTGGGGTTCTTTGGCAGCTTCATGTTTGGCATGTTTAGACTTTTCCTTCAAAATAATTTCTTACAACAGAAACAGCTTGATTGTTCATCCAGATATATTCTAATTAGCTCAGCTACTGTGATTCGGACCAAGGAGGTTTAATGACAGGAGATGACATGACATTACAAAGCTGAATCCATTTCCCCCAGAGGCTGCCACCATATCGGTGTACTTTAAAAAACTATCAGCTAACAGTTACCGAGAAGAAAAATCCAAGTACAAAATTCCGCATACACGAAGAATAGGTACAAAAAAGAGAAACCATCTTCTAACTTCTTAGATCAGACGCTGCCTTCATTTATTGCCAGCTAAGCACTTTCCCACCTCATCTGATTGAAAGCTCGTCTCTCCCAGGCGCTCGGTTTGAAACATTGACAATATTTTTATTGCTGTTTTAGTGATTTTAAAATTTTATTTTGATATATATGTATGAGAAGCTTTCACATAAAAATGTTGTCAATGAAAAAAACTACACATAGGCAGTCATAAGCATTTGCTATTGTTTTTATATAGAAATATCTTTATTGTCATCATAAGCAAAAATAAAGGTATATAGCGGAGCACTGAAATCCACAATAAAGCATTACAAATAACAAAGCAAGCTCTGGAGCACTGACAAACCCATTTTGAATATACCCTCCCCATCTTCATAGATCCCTCAAAACTCCCCAAACCACACCCCCCCCCCCCCCCCCCAGTCCCCTGCAAAAAAAGAATGCAAAAAAACAAGAGGTTTACTAAAATAATATAAACCTCAAATTTGTCTATTGTTTTCAATAATATCTGTGAATGTTTTGAGGTCACTCAATATGGCGGCAAGCTCCGCCTACTGCCTTCAGCCCAGATAATGGGCCAGATAAGCTCATGCCATTTTCTCATAAACCCTCCTAGGATTGGATGACACATGTGGGATCCACTTAGCTGCTTATTAGGTGTTTAAGGCAAATTTTGAAATACAACTTACTTGTTGAAAGGCTCCATGAGGTTCTGCATTCAATTTCATGTAATGTGCCTTCTGCATATTGTAAAGAATTGAATCTAACAGTTCATTTTGCTTGAAAATTCTTTCCAGGTGAAAATTACTTGTTGAGTTGAAAATCGGCCAGATACTTCCCCCCCCCCCTGCCCCCACCCAGAAAATGTCCCAATGGTTCCTACAAGGAAAGTGTGGTAGCCGTGTTAGTCCACTCTTAAAGGTTATCAATAGAAATCAAACAAAATAAAACATGGAAAAGAAAATAAGATGATACCTTTTTATGGACATGACTTGATACATTTCTTGAATAGCTTTCGAAGGTTGCCCTTCTTCGTCAGATCGGAAATAAGCAAATGTGGTAGATGACAGTATATTTATAAGTGAAACATCCAAGCATTTCATTGACAGGTCTACGGGGTGGGGAAGTGGATATGCATGGTATGCAATGCTTTGATGTTCCCCTGCTACCTCTACCCACCCCACCCTGTTAGACTGTCAGTGAAATGCTTGATGTTTTCACTTATAAATATACTGTCATCTACCACATTTGCTTATTTCCAATCTGATGAAGAAGGGCAACCTTCGAAAGCTAATCAGAAGTGTATTAAGTTATGTCCAATAAAAAAGGTATCATCTTATTTTCTTTTCCATGTTTCCAGTGCGTACCAAGGTGGGGGCGGTCCGCCCTGGGTGCACGCCGCTGGGGGGTGCCGCGGTGCGCGCCTGTGGGCTCCGAGTTCGCTAAGCTAACTTCGCTGGTTCGCTGCAGCTCCTCCCTCTGCCCCGGAACAGGTTACTTCCTGTTCCGGGGCAGAGGGAGCTGCAGCGAACCAGCAAAGTTAGCGTAGCGAACTCGGAGCCCACAGGAGCGCGCCGTGGCACCCCCCCCAGCAGCGTGCACCCGGGGGCGTGTCATTTCGCCGGGGGGGGGGGGGCGCATCGGTTTTCCCCCCCTGGTGTCATCAAGGCTAGGAACGCCACTGCATGTTTTGTTTGATTTCTATTAACCTACAAGAAAAGCAATTTCAACTTCTGCAGCTTATTAGCATTGAAAACACTGAATCATAAGAGTTGCGAATTCTTGCTTCAAACTGCCTCTCCTTTGCTCTCTTATTATTTATTTATTTAGTTATTTATTTGGATTTGCTCAATGATGTCACTTTCAGGCACATTCCCTGCCCCTGGAGGGCTCACAATCTAATTTTGTACCTGAGGCAATGGAGGGTGAAACTACTTGCCCAAGATCACATGGAGCAGCAGAGGGAATTAAACTGGGCACTTCTGGATGTCAAGACCGGTACTTTAATCACCAGGCCACTCCACCATATATAGAATTAGGAGGATAATGCACTTATAACTAGCAAATATTCATAAGGAAATGCCCCCAACCAAAAACTGCCCCTCTTCCAGTAACTTCCTCCAAGCCCCTTTCAAACTGCCTCACCTCCTACCTTTCTGAGAAGTTCTGAGAGAAGAAGACATTTCTCTGGTAAGTGAACGCTACTTTGCTTTGTGCTTCAGGAACTTAAAGATTGGGGTTTAAAGGAGGAAATTGTAGGTTAGTGTTAGGCAAAATAAAAATATAAGAAGCAAATTTTAAACAACTAATCTCCATAGTCTTTTCCACTTAGTTTTAAAAGCTTTGTACCACAGCATTAACAGATAAAATCTAACAGCCACTGCAGGATCAAATTTGGCATTCACACCCACCCTGCCCTAGGACAACTCTTCATTTATAGTCAGTTATTTAATTAGGGTAACAAGCAAGGAGTGCTCTTACAGAGTTTAAATACATTATTACCATTTCATTACCATCTAAGAAGGAAACACTAATAAATCACACAATATAGTATATAAACTAAAGACACTTTTATATTAGGCTAATATCCTTAATACTGTAGCAAGTTTTAAATTATTGAAAAACTCAAAAACACTAAGATGGAGTCAGCAGTCCCAGCAGCGAGAGGGTTGCTATCCAGTCTTTTGCATTGAGTGTCACATGTATGATTATCTCCCAGTTGGTGAGATGTCATATGTGTGTGCCCGATGCAAAGAAGCTCCTAGCTCTTAGAGAACGTGTCCGTTCTCTTGAGGCTAGAGTAGAAGACTTGGAGCTGAGGGAGACAGAGAGGTACATAGAGGAGACCTACAGGGATGTTGTAGAGAAGTCCCACCTCCAGTCTGATAGGCCCTTGTGCTACCCTGGAGGAGGGAGGTCTCCTAGAAGTTGAGCATCACCCTGGTGAAGTAGGAAGTACTCCGATAGCCAGGACCTGCCCACCAAGGGATTGTACTATCTTCTCACACCGAGGATATGTCCTCCAAGTGCCGCCCCGGGAGGGAAAGGTTAGGACAGCTGTTTTAGTTGGTGAATTCGATCATTAGGCCTATAGATAGCTTGGTGGCTGGTTGGAAGTGAGGATTGCCTGGTGCGAAGGTGGCGGACCTCACGGCGTAACCTAGATAAGATTTTAGATAGTGCTGGGGTGGAGTCGGCTGTCTTGGTACATGTGGGTACCATGATGTAGGAAAATGTGGGAGAGAGGTTCTGGAAACCAAATTTAGGCTCTTAGGTAGAAAGCTCAAATCCAAGATCCTCTAGGGTAGCATTTTCTGAAATTCTACCTGTTCCACGCGCAGGGCCCAAGAGACTAGGCAGAGCTCTGGAGTCTCAATGCGTGGATGAGACAATGGTGCAGGGAGGAGGGGTTTAGATTTGTTAGGAACTGGGCACATTCTGGGGAAGGGGAGCCTATTCCGAAAGGATGGGCTCCACCTTAACCAGGGTGGGACCAGGCTGCTGGCGTCGGCTTTTAAAAAGGAGATAGAGCAGCTTTTAAACTAGAAATGGGGGGAAGGCCGACAGTCACTCAAAAGTGCATGGTTTGGGATAAGGTATCTTGCAAAGATACCTCACAAACAGGGAAGATAGGGTTTCTGGATAGTGAGGATGCGCAACAGGTGCCCTTAAATACAACTAAAGATCAGACAAAAGATGGCAAATCAGTAGTGTCCAGTACTAAGCATCATGCAAATAGGAACAACAAACATACCTTGAAATGTCTATATGTAAATGCTAGGAGTCTAGAATAAGATGGGAGAGTTGGAATATATTGCAGTAATGAAAAATTGGATATAATAGGCTGGTGGAAGGAGGATAACCAGTGGGACACTGTCATACTGGGGTACAAAGTAATCGTATTGATAGGGTGGACCGGACTGGTGGAGGGTAGCATTGTATATTAACGAGAGCCTCGACTCAGATAGATTACAAATTCAGCAGGACACAAATCACACCCTTGAATCATTGTGGGTTGAAATTCCATGTATAAAAGGGAAAAGGGCGGTGATAGGAGTGTACTACCGTCCGCCTCGCCAGGATGAGCAGGTAGACACAGAAATGATAAAAGAAATCAGAGACGCGAACAAAATGGGCAATGTGATGATAATGGGTGACTTCAATTATCCAAATATAGACTGGGTAAATGTAACATTGGGACATGCTAGAGAGGTACAATTCCTTGATGAATTCAAGGACAGCTTTATGGAGCAGCTGGTGCAGGAGCCGACAAGAGAAGGAAAAATTCTAGACTTGGTCCTTAGTGGAGCGCATGATCTCGTGAGGGACGTTATGGTACTGGGGCCGCTTGATAACAGTGATCATAATATGATCAGTTTTTGATATCAACCTTGAAGTAAACTATACACAGGAAGTCAAATACATCAGCATTTAACTTTAAAAAAGGAGACTATGATAAAATGAGAGAACGGTGGGAAAAAAACGTAGGGGGACAACTGAGAGGGTAAAAACTGTACAACAGGCATGGACGCTGTTCAAAAATACCACCCTGGAGGCCCAGGCCAAACATATTCCACAAATTAGAAAAGAAAGACGGAACTCCAAAAGACAGCCGGCTTGGTTGAAAAGTGAGGTGAAGGAAGCTATTAGGGCTAAAAGATGTAGCGGAGAGATTGAATTAATTCTTTGCTTCAGTCTTCACCGAGGAAGATTTGTGTGGGATACCGGTGTCGGAAATGATATTTCAAGCGGACGAGTCGGAGAAATTTACTGAATTCACGGTAAACCTGGAGGACGTAATGGGGCAGTTTCGGCAAACTGAAGAGTAGCAAATCTCCTGGACCAGATGGTATTCATCCTAGAGTACTGATAGGACTCGGTAACCACTTGTATCCACTCGCCTCCACCTACCCTCCTCTCCCTCTTTCCTTCTACACATTAATTGATTTGTTTGCTTTATTTTTTGTCTACTAGATTGTAAGCTCTTTGAGCAGGGACTGTCTTTCTTCTATGTTTGTGCAGCGCTGCATACGCTTTGTAGCGCTATAGAAATGCTAAATAGTAGTAGTAGTAGTAGTAACTGAAAAATGAGCTTGCGGAGCTACTGCTAGTGATATGCAATTTTTATGCTTAAAATCGGCGTGGTACCGGAAGATTGGAGGGTGGCCAATTGTAACGCACATTTTTAAAAAAAAGGTTCCAGGGCAGATCCGGAAATTATAGGCCGGTGAGTCTGACGTCAGTGCCGGGAAATGGTAGAGGCTGCTATTAAAAAACAAATTACAGAGCACATCCGAGGAACATGGATTACTGAGACCGAGGTCAGCACGACTTTTTGTGTGGGGAAATCTTGCCTGACCAATTTACTTCAATTCTTTGAAGGAGTAAACAAACATGTGTATCGGATTTTCAAAAGGCGTTTGACAAGGTACCCAATGAAAGGGTACAGAGGAAATTGGATGGTCATGGGATAGGAGGAAAAGTCCTGTTGTGGATTAAAAATGGTTGAAGGATAGGAAACAGAGGTAGTGGGGTTAAATGGGCAGTATTCACAATGGAGAAAGGTAGTTAGTGGGGTTCTTCAGGGGTCTATGCTAGTACCGCTGCATTTTAATATATTTATAACATGATTTAGTAGATGGGAGTAAGCTAGCGAGGTAATTAAATTGCTCGATGCACAAATTTATTCAAAGTTGTTAACTCGCGTCAGGATTGTGAAAAATTACAGAAGGATCTTACGAGACTGGCGGCTAAATGGCAGATGACGTTTAATGTGAGCAAGTGCAAGGTGATGCATGTGGGAAAAAAGAACCCTGAATTATAGTTACATCATGCAAGGTTCCACGTTAGGAGTTACGGACCAAGAAAGGGATCTGGGTGTCGTTGTCGATAATACACTGAAACCTGCTCAGTGTGCTGCTGCTGGCTCGGAAAGCGAATAGAATGTTGGGTATTATTAGGAAAGGTATGGAAAGCTAACCGCACTTTGAAGTATTGTGTTCAATTCTGGTCGCCGCATCTCAAGAAAGATATAGTAGGAATTGGGAAAGGTGCAGCGAAGGGCGACTAAAATGATAGCGGGGATGGGAACGACTTCCCTATGAAGAAGACTAAGGAGGCTAGGGCTTTTCAGCTTGGAGAAGAGACGGCTGAGGGGAGACATGATAGAGGTATATAAATAATGAGTGGAGTGGAACAGGTGGATGTGAAGCGTCTGTACACGCTTTCCAAAAATACTAGGACTAGGGGGCATGCGATAGGAAACCTACAGTGTAGTAAATTTCAAACCAAATCAGGAGAAATTTTTTCTTCACCCAATGCGTAATTAAACCTGGAATTCGTTGACAGAGAACGTGGTGAAGGCGGTTAGCTGGGCAGAGTTTAAAGGGGGTTAGACTGTTCCTAAAGGACAAGTCCATAAACCGCTTACTAAATAGACTTGGGAAAAATCCAAATTCGGGAATAACATGTATAGAATGTTGTACGTTGGGAAGCTTGCCAGGTGCCCTTGGCGTGGATTGGCCGCAGTCATGGACAGGATGTTGGGCTCGATGGACCCTTGGTCTTTTCCCAGTGTGGCATTACTTATGTACTTAAGAGAGGGATTACTCATACGTCTCCCCTAAGTATAATACATACTCCAGGATGGACCTTGGCTGGGGGACAGGGCTATAGCACATAATCTGCACACTGTAACTATTGAACCCCGCTCATGGTCTGATCCCGGGTGGTACTGACACTGGGAACAATAAGTACACCTAAGGGCCCCAAATAGTGGTGGCTTAATGAGGCCTTACTGTATGACCCGCAGAACATATCTGCTGTGGAAAAATACATTGTGGAATATCTAGAATTCAATGACCTAGGTGAGATACAACCACCTATTTTATGGAAGGCTTAAAAGCAGTCAATGGTACTCAGTCATCTAGATTACTGCAATGCACTCTACGCTGGCTGCAAAGAGCATATAATCAAGAAACTTCAGACAGCTCAGAACACTGCAGCTAGACTCATATTCGGTAAACAAATACGAAAGCACTAAACCCCTACGAGAAAAGCTGCACTGGCTCCCGCTCAAAGACGCATCACGTTCAAAATATGCACCATAGTTCATAAAATCATTCACGGAGCCGCACCAGCCTACATGTCAGACCTGATAGACTTATCACCCAGGAATGCGAAGAAATCATCCCGTACATTCCTTAATCTTCACTTCCAAAACTGTAAAGGTCTTAAATACAAACTAACACATGTCAACCTTTTCCTACCTGAGCACACAATTCTGGAATGCGCTTCACGCAACCTAAAAATGATCTATGAAACAAGCTAACTTCCGAATTCTACTGAGACCACTCTCTTCAACAAGGCATCAAAAATGATTACAAATATGAAACCCCGTACACATATCCAGAACTACCTCTACAATATTTGCTTATCAAACTACTCATGTTTTTTCATCATCATGTCACCCAAGATCCTCTACTATTACTAATGTATAATTTTCTATATAATCTTATATATTTCTTAAACATTTCTTACTATGTTGCTTGTTAAAATACCTATCATTGTTTTTATCATTATCATGTTGCCCACAATCTTCTGTTATACTAAATTTATACTTTCTCATGTATTTTCACTGTTCATGATGTATTGTAAGCCACATTGAGCCTGCAAGGAGGTGGGAAAATGTGGGATACAATGCAGCAAATAATAATAATATAGCACAGTTGGAGAAGCTGCACAAATCAGATTCCTCTGATCTCAAGAGAGCTGAAACATGTCATCAGCTCAGATTAAACCTTAATGATGTTCAAATGGCTGAGCTGTCCTCAGGTGCAGCAGGAGCACTTTGAATTGGGCAACAAAGCTAGAGGCTATTAGCTTGTAAATTAAGAAACAAGCCCAACACAATCATATCTTTACCATTAAAAACACTTTGGGGACACAGTGCAGTTATTCGGAGCAAATACAGGAGGCTTTCTATGATTATTATACAGAGCTGTATTCACCTGAAATAACTCCGTCTCCTCGGTCATAGGAAGCTTACCTTCAGGAGGTTAGCCTTCCGTAGCTATCGACGGGAGAGATGGCTTGATATCGCACCCATAACAATAGATGATATTGAATGCGCCTTTCAGACCTTCCCCATAATAAGGTCCTGGCCAGACTGCTTTCCCACCAGTTTTATAAACTGTTTGCTAAGCGATTGGCTCCCATATTGCTGAGAGTATTTGCCCTCTGGACACTGTACAGGAACTGCCCCACTCCTGGAGACTGGCAATGGTTATCTTGCTGTTGAAGCAGGGCAAAAGATCCCCAGCAGTGTGGCTCCTATAGACCAATCTCCCTTCTAAATACAGACTATATAAAATCTTTACCAAAGATCCTAGCACGCAGACTTCAGATGGTATTGCCTAGGTTGATTCACAAGGACCAGGCAGGGTTATAACGGGTCGCCAGACTCATCATACATTAGATGCTTGCTACACATAATTCAACAAGCCAGAGATGATAGGACACCAGCGCTGTTACTCTCGATTGATGCTGAAAAAGCATTCGATCAGGTGAAACTGGGAGCATTCTTGTTCGTGGTCCTGAAGCATGTATGCAAGCCCGTTAGCAACTATAAAAATAACTGGTACATATACCAAGCCCTTGGAGCTTCATAGGGGAACCAGACTACTATTTGCTTTGTCCATCGAACCGCTTGCTAGCTTGATTA
This sequence comes from Microcaecilia unicolor, assembly GCF_901765095.1. Classification (NCBI taxonomy): domain Eukaryota; kingdom Metazoa; phylum Chordata; class Amphibia; order Gymnophiona; family Siphonopidae; genus Microcaecilia; species Microcaecilia unicolor. The sequence goes on along the minus strand of NC_044034.1, from coordinate 196,103,583 downwards.
GGGGGAACACTGGGATTAGAGGCCTGGTCAGGGGACAAAGGAACACAAAATAATGTTATTTGCAGATGATGTGCTCCTGACCTTGTCCCGCCTGGAGTCCTCTGTACAACAGGGCATAGAAACTATTACACAATATGGGCAATTATCAGGGTTTACGATCAACATTACCAATCAGAAATTCTTAATATCCACGGTTCCCTCACAGGCGATTCCTCAGTTAAAAGCTGCCTTCCCATTTGTCTGGACCGCTAAATCTATTAAATACTTGGGGATAAACATAAACACCCACTCTGGAGGGCTTATTTTCAGCTAACTACCCTCAGAAGGCAGCAGAACATTTTGTGGAGCTCGATAGGTGGGAGGGATTGACAATATCATGGGCAGGGCCTATTCATGCAATCAAAATGATGTTGCTCCCTAAACTATTATATTATTTCTGGCTCTCCCGATCCCAATTCCTTGCAGTTTTTTTTCTCAACTTAACTGCAAAATGTTTGCTTACATCTGGCGGAAGTGCCCACCTCGGGTGCGTTGGGCCATGATGTACCAGACACATGATAGAGGGGGTATGGGAGTCCCAATTTCTATCTGTACTTTCAAGCGGCCCAACTGAAAGTATTAGCAGATTGGACCTCGGTCACTACTAAGAAATGGCTCCACTGGGAGTGAGCCTGGCTGGGGACCCGATCCTTGGAGATGATATGTGGCTACCGGGGGAGTGATTTATTGGCTATAATAAGGAGAGTCCCGTTGGTGATGAGCCACTTGCTATCCACATGGTACCGTATATGTAAACAATTATTTCTGGATCGGAAATATTATCTATAGACAGCTATCCGGAGGGCCTCTGGTTTTCTTTTGGGCTTCTCATAAACCGGTATAAGAGCAGTGGGCCGGGCGGGTCTGCATATTCTGGGACAGGTGTGGGCTAATGGGAGGATTTTAACTTTAAGAACTCCAAGAGAAATATGGGTTGGGTGAAAGTGACCTCCTTTACTATAGCTGCTTAGAAACTATATCCACAGATAAGCACAGGAGGAATTGGACCTAACTGAAACAGCGTTAGAGAAGGCCATATTGGTTGGGGACGGGGTAAAGGAAGTGTATCTCGTTTATATTAGCTCTACTATTCTACACTAACCCCCAATTATATTATAATGAACGATGGGAGGTAGCATTACAGAGCACCTACCCCAGGGAAACCTGGTCGAAGGGATATAGATTCTTACTCAAGCCATCTTTAGCTCAAACTATGGTAGAAATGATTTTAAGATGTTGTACTGGTGGTATTACACCCCTGACAGATTACAGCAAATGTATTCTAAGGTATCTGCAGGACTGCTGGCGTAACTGTGGTTCTTGGGGCTCCTTACATATCCACAATTCCAGGAATAACATGTATAGAATGTTTGTACATTTAGGAAGCTCACCAGGTGCCCTTGGCCTGGATTGGTGGCTGTCGTGGACAGGATGCTGGGCTCGATGGACCCTTGGTCTTTTCCCAGTGTGGCATTACTTATGTACTTATATGGTGGGAGTGTCCGATGGCCCAGACTTACTAGAAATAAGTGCTCCAGATGGTTCATCAAGCGTTGCAATGACACTATCCTTGCAAAGCAGAATATTGCCTGCTATATTTTAAACCTCCAGAGATTTGCGTCTCCCACATAGACTTGCAACTCAGTTTTTTGTTTGCTGCAAAGCTGTCACTGGCAAGGGATTGGAAACAACAGTATCTACTTTCCATGTTACTGCGTAAAGTGGATTACCTATACCAAATGTCGAAACTTACTGTAATAAGAAGAGGCCACTTAGTCATCTAGTTCCCCCCCCCCCCCTTCCTTGGCATCATGGTGGCGCTGACAACTGTGCTTTCGGCTGCCAAAGTTTTTGAAAAGTCACCTAAGTGTATTAGCTTCTGTATGATTGTACAGATTTTTCAGCTCTGTTTTGTATGGATTTACAGAATTTTCAATAAAAATAACTTTAAAAAAAGTTGTTAAATCGCAAGAGGATTGTGAAAAATTACAAGAGGGCCTTATGAGACTGGGAGATGGGCATCCAAATGGCAGATGATGTTTAACGTGAGCAAGTGCAAAGTGATGCATGTGGGAAAGAGGAACCCAACTATAGCTATGTAATGAAAGGTTCCAAGTTAGGAGTCACAACCAGGAAAAGGATCTAGGTGTCATCATTGATGATACATTGAAAACCTATGCTCAGTGTTCAGCGGTGTCTATGAAAGCAAATAAGGTATTTTAGGAAAGGAATGGAAAACAAAAATGAGAATTAGAAAAGGGTGGCATCAAACTAAACCCCACACTGGACTTTGAAACTTTTCATAAATCTCAAAAGTCCCAGAGCTGACAGTTTGTGCAAACTTACATAAAAAAATAACCAGAAATTAGTAGTACAGCCTGTATTAAGTGAGCCCAGCAAAGACCTGGGGTTGCCCATGAAAGGGGTCACCTACCACTCGGTGGGTGTATGGCTAAGTTATAGGTGTTATAAGCGCACAACTGCTGTTATAGAATACTAGTGTAAGTCCACATTTACATGCCTAACGTTAGGCACGAGCATTTATATTCTAGAACCGCTCAGGCCTCTCCCAGATCCACACCCCGCTCTGGAATTAGCATGCACAATTTACAGAATACTAAGGGCCAATTCGCACCAGTTAGTACCAATCATAGTCAATAATTAGTTATTAAAGCCAACCAGTACCTAATTAATTTATTAAGTTAGGCACACAATTGACCTTATTCTATAACTTGCATGCTAGTCACAAAATTGGGTGTGCAACTTTATAGAATTAGGAAGCTACTGCACAGTTGGCATGTAAATGCAAGTGACTTGTTATAGAATTGCCCTTTAATTATACACCCTAACTTTCTACAATTCAGATTACCTTTCTCTACCAAAGAACCCTATAAATCCAGGACAGGCAGTGCCCCTGACTATTTGTCTACATTTGGACTGGGCTTTATCTAGCTCCCTGTTGACTCATTTTCAAAAACTGTTTAAAGGACCAGGCCAAAGATTCATTAAAACAGATCCCTGATTCAAGCTGCTGGAGTTCATTTCCAGGCACATTAAGAGTGATGTTCTTTGAAGGAGGGTAGATGTGATTATTCAGCATCAAAAGCATTCTACCTTTAATTAATGAGCACACAAAAAAAAGAGGTATTAGCAGTGTCAGAGCTTTATTAGATGCATAGAAAAAGTAGTACAAATGCATTAAGCTTAGATGTGAAGCACAATTATATGGGTTTCTTTATTAGCTCAGCTTCTTGGTTGCTCTAACTAAAGAGACATGTTCAATGTTTTTGCTGGAAAATGTAAACCACAGGATAGCATTACTACAGTTCTCCGAGGACAAGCAGGCTGCTTGTTCTCACGACTGGGTTGACGTCCACGGCAGCCCCCTCCAACCGGAAGAAAACTTCGTGGGAGGTCCCGCACTCAGGGCACGCCCACCGCGCATGCGCGGGCCGTCTTCCCGCCCATACGCGACCGTTCCCGCTCAGTTTTTTTCCTTTCCGCGCTGGAGAGAGACATGTTCACGTCCCTCTCTTAGTCAGCCCCGGAAACTGGATTGCGGCCTAGCCTGCGGTTTTTTTCTTTGTTTGTAGTACGCGTTCGCGTTATTTTTTCTTTAAAAAAAAACGAAAAAGAGTTTTCCTCATTGCTCCTAGTCGCGGAGGGCGCATCGTTGCCAGCCTTTTCTTCCTTTTTCGGGTGTACTTTTCACTGCCACCAATCGACGATTTTGACTTCGCCGACGCGATTTTTCCATCGATGTCCTCGAAGGTCCCGAGCGGATTCAAGAAGTGTGGTCTGTGTGGCCGGCAAATCTCGCAGACCGATACTCACGCTTGGTGTCTCCAGTGCCTCGGCCCGGAGCATAATTCCAAGACGTGCACCTTGTGTCTCGGCTTAAGGAAGCAGACGCAGGTGGCGAGGCAAGTTCTGTGGGACCGTCTTTTTGAAACTTGCGCCTGCCCATCGACCTCGACGGCATCGGTGTCGATGACCGGGTCTTCAGTGCCGGTACCAATGTCAACCGCGTCGGCGCCGACTATGGCATCGACCCCAGGAGCACAGGTACCTTTGGCCTGCTGGCGACGGCGCAGGCAGTCGGCCCCGGCCACTCCCCGCTGCTCAGGGCCATCGGGACCGAACCCCGTCGGATCCAATACCTCGAGGCCGGGGAGGGGCTACACCTCCTTCTCGTCTCTTCCGCAGAGCACCAATGACGGACATCGCAAGAAAGCCAAGGAAGCACCGTCATCGGTCGCCCACGACGCATGGGACTGGAGCTCCGGGACATCGAGGGATGACTCGACACCCAGGAAGCAGCAGTGCCGGGAGGAGCATTCCCCCTCCGGGTCGAAGAGGTGTCGCTGCGTGGGTCCACGGGTATCTCGGTACCATCTCCTGGACCCGAGCAGCTTCCAGCACCGGCACCCACACCGGCCCCCCTGCCTTTCCCGACAGCGGGCCTTGACAAGTGCCTCCAAGCCATCCTTCCCAGGATCCTGGAAGGGCTGATGCGCCAGGCTCTACTGGCACCAGGGGGTGCTTGCACCCCCCGGCGCCGTTGATGGAGGTGCCGGTGGGCTCTGGCCCGATGCTGAGGCCTCGACGCTGCTTGCGGCACCGGTGTTGACCGCCACTCAGGTGGAGTCCCCGTCGACGTCGATGGAGGGAGCTTCGTCCCCGCCGGCGCTGGAGTTCCACAGCTCGAACGCCATCATCGAGGGACGTGGTTCCTCGCAGTCGAGACGGGCCCGGTTGAGGTCTGAGCTGAGAAAGCTCATGTCCGACACCGAGGAGGAGGCCTTGTGGGGGGATGAGGACCCCAGATATTTCTCCTCAGAGGAGTCTGTGGGCCTTCCCTCCGACCCCACTCCTTCACCGGAGAGGAAGCTCTCGGCCTCCTGAGAGTCTCTCCTTTGCCTCTTTTGTCAGGGATATGTCTATCAGATTTCCCTTCCCTGTGGTTACTGTGGATGAGCCGAGGATGAGATGCTCGAAGTCCTCGACTATCCATCACCACCTAGAGAGTCTTCCACGGTGCCGTTGCACAATGTCCTTAAGGAGACACTGCTTCGGAACTGGTTGAAGCTGCTATCTAATCCCACCATCCCAGAAGAGGAGTCCCAATACAGAATCCACTCAGACCCAGAGTTGATGCGGCCTCAATTGCCTCATGACTCGGCGGTCGTAGACTATGCTCTCAAAAAGAGCACGGAAGTTCAAGGGATACCACCTCGGCGCCCCCGGGCGGGGAGTCTCGCACTCTGGACTTGTTTGGGAGGAAGGCCTACCAATCTTCATGCTCGTGACCCGCTCAATAATACCAGCTCTACATGCGGAATAATGTGCGGCAACTGGCGGACCTGGTCGACAAGCTCCCCTCCAGAGCAGTCCAGGCCATTTCAGGAGGTGGTCAGGCAGCTGAAGGCGTGCAGAAGTTCTGTCCAGGGGTATCTATGACACCTGTGATGTGGCAATCTCGAGCTGCGGCCCAAGGTATAGTGATGCGCAGACTCTCCTGGCTGCGTGCCTCTGACCTGGACAACCGTACCCAGCAACGGCTGGCAGATGTCCCCTTGCCGGGGGGATAAACTTTTCGGCAAGAAGGTCGAGCAGTTGGTGGACCAACTACACCAGCGGGAAACTGCTCTTGACAAGCTCTCTCACCGGGCGCCTTCAGCATCCACCTCAGCAGGTGGACGTTTTTCCCAGGCCCGGCAGGCTGCGCCCTATGCCTACACCAAGCTTAGGTACACCCAGTCGGCCCGAAGGCCTCCTCAGGCACAGGGACAATCCCAGCGCACTCGTTCCCATCAACAGCGTGCGCCTAAGCAGCCCCCTGCGCCTCCACAGCAAAAGCAGGGGACGGGCTTTTCACTGGATCCATGGGAACATAGCTGCCATCAAGTATCCGTGCTGGACGCCTGCCGTTCGGGGGGAGTGTTGAAAGTTTTTCACCAAGGTGGCCTCTTATAACCTCCGACCAGTGGGTTCTCCAAGTAGTACGGTGCAGATACACCCTGAATTTGGTCTCCACTCCACCAAATTGCCCACCGGGAGCCCAAATCCTTCAGCTCCCATCACAAGCAGGTACTTGCAGAGGAACTCTCCGCCCTTTCTCAGCGCCAATGCGATCGAGCCCGTGCCACCCGGGCAGGAAGGGCAGGATTCTATTCCAGGTACTTCCTTGTGGGAAAAGAAACAAGGGGGATGCGCCCCATCCTAGACCTGAGAGGCCTGAACAAATTTCTGGTGAGAGAAAAGTTCAGGATGCTTTCCTTGGGGCACCCTTCTCCCCATGATTCAGAAGACGATTGGCTTTGTTCCCTGGATTTAAAGAATGCTTATATTCACATCCCGATACTGCCAGCTCACAGACAGTATCTCCGATTCCGTCTGGGGACACGTCACTTTCAGTATTGTGTGCTACCCTTTGGGCTCACCTCTGCACCATGGGTGTTCATGAAGTGTCTCGTGTTGGTTGCGGCGTACCTATTCAAGCTTGGGTGTGCACGGTGTGTCGCCGATTCTTGACGATGTGCTGGTGAAGAGCACCTCAGAGGCAGGAGCTCTTCGTCCATGCGTGCACTATTCAACTTCTGGAGCTGCTAGGGTTTGTGATAAATTACCCGAAGTCCATCTCCAGCCATGTCCAATCTTAGGAATTCATAGGAGCTCTGCTGATTCTCAGACGGCTCAGGCCTATCGTCCCAAGGCGAGAGCTCAGAACTCGTTCTGCTTCGCTTCCCAGACCAGAGCATCTCAGCAGATCACAGCTCAGTCTAGATGTTGAGACTCCTGGGCCATATGGCCTCTACTGTCCATGTGACTCCCATGGCTCGTCTTCACATGAGATCTGCTCAATGACCCTAGCTTCCCAGTGGTGCCAAGCCACCGGGAATCTAGAAGATGTCATCCGCTGTCCATCAGTTGCCGCACTTCGCTGCACGTGGACAAATCGGACAATTTGACCCTGGGACGTCCATTCCAAATTCCGCAGCCCACGAAGGTGCTCACAACAGATGCATCTCGCCTGGGGTGGGGAGCTCATGTCGATGGGCTCCACACCCAGGGGTGTGGTCCCTCCAGGAACAGGATCTTCAGATCAACCTCCTGGAGCTCCGAGCGATCTGGAACGCGCTGAAGGCCTTCAGGGATGCGGCTCTGTCCTACCAAATCATCCAATTCGGGACAGACAATCAGGTTGCAATGTATTACATCAACAAGCAGGGGGGCACCGGATCTCGCCCTCTGTGTCCGGAAGCCGTCAGGATGTGCATGGGCCTGCCAGTTTGGCATGCTTCTCCAAGCACATACCTGGCAGGCGTAAACAACAGTCTGGCCGACAGGCTGAGCAGAGTTATGCAACCGCACGAGTGGTCGCTCCATTCCAGAGTGGTACGCAAGTTCTTCAAGAGTGGGGCACCCCCTCGGTGGGACCTTTTCGCCTCTCAGACCAATCACAAGCTGCCTCTGTTCTGTTCCAGACTACAGGCACATGGCAGACTGGCGTCGGATGCTTTTCTCGCTCCATTGGGGAACGGCCTCCTGTATGCTTTATCCTCCCATACGTTTGATGGGGAAGACCTTACTGAAGCTCAAGCAAGACCACGGCACCATGATTCTGATCGCGCCTTTTTGGCCCCGTCAGATCTGTTTTCCTCTTCTTCTGGAGTTGTCCTCCGAAGAACTGTGGAGATTGGAGTGTTTTCCGACTCTCATTTTGCAGAACGACGAGCGCTTCTGCACCCCAACCTTCAGCCTTTGGCTCTCACGGCCTGGATGTTGAGGGCGTAGATTTTGCTTCGTTGGGTCTGTCTGAGGGAGTATCCCGTGTCTTGCTTGCCTCTAGAAAGGATTCCACTAAAAAGAGTTACTTTTTCAAGTGGAGGAGGTTTGTCGTTTGGTGTGAGAGCAAGGCCCTAGAAACCTCGTTCTTGTCCTGCACAGAACTTGCTTGAATACCTTCTTGCACTTAACAGAGTCTGGTCTCAAGACCAACTCAGTAAGGAATCACCTTACTGCTATTAGTGCTTACCATTATCGTGTAGAGGGTAAAGCCATCTCTGGAGAGGCCTTTAGTCGTTCGATTCATGAGAGGTTTGCTTTTGTCAAAGCCCCCTGTCAAGCCTCCTGCAGTGTCATGGGATCTCAACGTCGTCCTCACCCAGCTGATGAAACCTCCTTTTGAGCCACTGAGTTCATGCCATCTGAAGTACTTGACCTGGAAGGTCATTTTCTTGGTGGCAGTTACTTCAGCTCGTAGAGTCAGTGAGCTTCAAGCCCATGCTCCGTATACTAAATTTCATCATAACAGAGTAGTCCTCCGCACTCACCCTAAGTTCCTGCCAAAGGTGGTGTCGGAGTTCCATCTTAACCAGTCAATTGTCTTGCCAACATTCTTTCCCAGACCGCATACCCGCCCTGCTGAACGTCAGTTGCACACATTAGACTGCAAGTGAGCGTTGGCCTTCTATCTGGAGCAGACACAGCCCCACAGACAGTCCGCCCAATTGTTTATTTCTTTCGGACCCCAATAGGAAGGGGGTTGCTGTCGGGAAATGCACCATCTCCAATTGGCTAGCAGATTGCATTTCCTTCACTTACGCCCAGGCTGGGCTGACTCTTGAGGGTCATGTCACGGCTCATAGTGTTAGAGCCATGGCAGCGTCAGTGGCCCAATTGAAGTCAGCCACTATGAAGAGATTTGCAAGGCTGCGACATGGTCATCGGTCCACACATTCACATCACATTACTGCCTCCAGCAGGATACCCGATGAGACAGTCGGTTCGGGCAGTCGGTGCTGCAGAATCTGTTTGGGGTTTGAATCCAACTCCACCCTCCAGGACCCGATTTAATCTGTTCAGGCTGCACTCTCAGTTAGTTGTTCTTCGTATGTCAATTTCTGTTATGCCCTCGCCGTTGCGAGGTTCAATTGACCTGGGTTCTGTTTGAGTGAGCCTGAGAGCTAGGGATACCCCAGTCGTGAGAACAAGCAGCCTGCTTGTCCTCGGAGAAAGCGAATGCTACATACCTGTAGCAGGTGTTCTCCGAGGAAAGCAGGCTGATGTTCTCACCTACCCTCCCGCCTCCCCTTTGGAGTTGTGTTTTTTCTCATTACTTTGCTTGTCATTCAACTGAGCGGGAACGGTCGCACACGGGCAGGAAGACGGCCGCGCATGCGCGGTGGGCGTGCCCTGCGTGCGGGACCTCCCGTGAAGTTTTCTTCCGGTTGGAGGGGCTGCCGTGGACGTCAACCCAGTCGTGAGAACAATCAGCCTGCTGTCCTCGGAGAACACCTGCTACAGGTATGTATCATTCGCTTTATCTCATGTAGTCTGCCATTTTTCTTAATATTTCAGGCTATTTAGGGCCCGTAATTCAAAGCACATTTTATACTGTGAAACTCAAAAGGGGATATGGTCATGGGAGGGGCATGAACAGGTCAGGGGCGTCCGAAAACTTAGGTTCTATGTTGTAAAATAGGGTCATTTACACTCCAAATAAAGTTGCACACCAAATAAAGATGGTTCAAATTAAAAGGACCAACTCAATGTGCAGGGAAACATAAGTCATAGAAACACTATCCCCGCATCTACATGCTACTTAGCAATTATCACCAGTGCCCCAAATTTATGAAATCTTTAACACATTTTAAAGTTTTTGTTGAGGATCCTCAGAAGCTTGGCTAGCTGAATGCATATAATTTTCTCAACTGCATATGCTGTTCTTCTGTCATTTGATCCAATGTTTAAAGAATTATCCTCCAGATTCTATATATCGTGCCTAGCGTTCTGTGACAAAATTAAAGTGTATTCTATAACAATGCATGTAACTTAATTGGCTTAACAAGCTAATCAGCATTGATAACAGAACTTAACAAGCAATAATAGCACTTATTGGCAATAATTAGAATTTATGCGCACAACTTGCTAAGCGTATTCTGTAATAAACTGTACCTAATTTCTAATGCATGCTTAAGTGCATAAGTATTGCCACACTGGGACAGACCAAAGGTCCATCAAGTCCAGCATCCTGTTTCCAACAGTTTCCAACAGTGGCCAATCCAGGTCACAAATACCTGGCAAGGTCCCAGAAAACTCAATAAATTGTATGCTGCTTATCCAGGAAATAAGCAGTGGATTTTCCCCAAGTCAATTAATAATGGTCTATGGATTTTTCATTTAGAAAGCCGTCCAGACCCTTTTTAAACCTAAGCTAACTGCCTTACCACCATTCTCTGGCAACGAATTCCAGAGTTTAGTTACACGTTGAATGAAGAAACCTTTTCTCCGATTCGTATTAAATTTACTACTTTGTAGCTTCATTGCATGCCCCCTAGTCCTAGTATTTTTGGAAAGAGTAAACAAACAATTCACGTCTACCCGTTCCACTCCACTCATTATTTTATAGACCTCTATCATATCTCCCCTCAGCCATCTCTTCTCCAAGCTGAAGAGCCCTAGACGCTCAGCCTTCCTCATAGGGAAGTCGTCCTATCCCCTTTATCATTTTCGTCAACCTTCTCTGTATCTTTTCTAAATCCACTATATATTTTTGAGATGCGGTGACAAGAATTGAACACAATATTCGAGTCATTATAACGTCTCACTTTGTTTTCCATTCCTTTCCTAATACTAACATTTATTTGATTCTTAGCCGCCGCAGCACACTGTGCAGAGCATTTCAACATATCAACAACGACGCTGAGATCCTTTTCTTGGTCGGTGACTCCTAACGTGGGAACCTTGAATTACGCAGTTATAGTTTCAGGTTCATCTTTCCCACATGCATCACTTTGCACTTGCTCACATTAAACTTCATCTGCCATTTAGATGCCCAGTCCTCCCAGTCTCGTAAGGTCCTCTTGTAATTTTTTCACAATTGTCTGTGATTAACACTTGAATAACTTTTTGTCGTCAGCAAATGTAATTACCTCACTGTTACTCCTATCTCTAGATCATTATAAATATGTTAAAAAGCAGCGGTCCCAACACAGAGCCCCGAGGAACCCACTATCTACCCTTCTCCCATTGAGATACTGACCATTTAACCCTACTCTTTGTTTTCTATCCTTTAATCAGTTTTTAATCCACGCTAGGACACTACCTCCTATCCCATGACTCTCCCAATTTCTTCTGGAGCCTTTCATGAGGTACTTTGTCAAACGCCTTCTCGCCTTTTGAAAATCCAGATACACAATATCAACTGGCTCTCCTTATCTACATGTGTTCTTCATCCCTTCAAAGAAATGTATAGATTGGTGAGGCAAGATTTCTCTTCACTAATCCATGTTGGCTTTGTCTCAGTCCATGCTTTTGAATATGCTCTGTAATATAATAGTCTCTACCATTTTGCCTGGCACCAACGTCAGGCTCACCAGTCTATAATTTCCCAGATCCACTCTGGAAACTTTTTAAAATATTGGCATTACATGGGCTACCCTCCAATCTTCCGGTACCAACGCTCGATTTTTAAAGTAAATTACATAGTACTAACATTAGTTCCGCAAGTTCATTTTTCAATTCTGTCAGTACTCTGGGATGAATACCATCCGGTCAAGGAGATTAGCTACTCTTCAATTTGTCAAATTGCCCCATTACATCCTCCAGGTTTATAGAGATTTCATTCAGTTTCTCCAACTTGCCAGCTTCGAAAACCATTCTGGCACTGGTATCTCTCCCATCTTTCTCAATGAAACTGAAGTAAAGAATTCATTTAATCTCTTTGCTATGGCTTTGTTTTCCTTGATTGCCCCTTTTACCCCTCGGTTTTCTAGTGGTCCAACCGATTCTTTTGCCGGCTTCTTGCTTTTCATATGCCTAAAAAATTTTACTATGTGATTTTGTCTCCAACGCAATCTTTTTTTCCAAGTCCCTCTTTACCTTCCTATCAGCGCTTTGCATTTGACTTGACATTCCTTATGCTGTTTCTTATTATCTTCAGTCGTTTCCTTCTTCAATTTTCTGAAGGATTTTTCTTTTAGTTCTATTAATAGCTTCCTTCACCTTACTTTTTAACCATGCTGGCTGTCGTTTGGTCTTCCACCCTCCTTTTTTCATACACAGAATATATTTGGCCAGGATGCTATTTTTGAACAGCATCCATGCCTGATGTAAATTTTTGACCCTCGCAGACGTTCCTCTAAGTTGGGGGGGGGGGGTTCACATTTCTTCTCATTTTATCATAGTCTCATTTTTGAAGTTAAACGCTAACCGTATTGGATTTCCTGTATATACTTACTCCAAAGCTAACATCAAATCTGATCATATTATGATCATTGTTATCAAGAGGCCCCATCACCATTTCCTCCCGCACCAGCTTATGCGATCCACTAGGTCTAGAATTTTTCTTTCTCTTGTCAGCTCCTGTACCAGCTGCTCCATAAAGCGCTGGTCCTTGATTTCGTCAAGGAATTTTACCTCCTAGCACGTCCTGATGTTACATTTACCCAGTCAATATCGGGGGTAATTGAAATCACCCATTATTATCATGTTGCCCAGTTTGTTGCCTCCTAATTTCCGATAACATTTCTACATCCATCTGGTTCATCCTGGACCAGGTGGACGGTAGTACACTCCTATTACTATCCTTTTCTCCTTTCACATGGATTTCAATCCCAGAGATTTCCAAGATGTGTTTTGTTTCCTGTAGAATTTTCAATCTATTTGATTCAAGGCCCTCCTTAACATACATGCTACCCCTCAACCAATTCGATCCACTCTATCACTACAATATATTTGTACCCTGGTATGACGTGTCCCACTATTTATCCTCTTTCCACAGGTCTCAGAGATTCTTATTCGAATTTTTCATTTAGTGCAATAGATTCTCCCAATCTTATTTCTTAGGCTTCTGGCAATCACATATATACATTTCAAACTATGTTTGTTCCTATTTACATCATGCTCAGTACTTGACAGGACTGGACTGAACTGGCCCTTTTGTGGCTTCTTGAGACTATCTGTTAATGCTGTGGCAGGAAACTTAAGTTTTAAACCTACGTAGGTTACTTATGTCAGATGAGGGCGGGCCCAGGAGGAACAGAGGGCCGTCGGAGGAGGCGATCAGCTGTTCTTGCCCGTGCAGCGCCTTCACACAGAGGTGAGAGGCGCTGCACGGGTCCGGTTTTCATGGAGGGGGGCCCGGTGGACGGGGGGAGCGTTGGGGGTGGGGGCGGAGGATGGCGGGAGCTGCTTTTCTAAAAAAAGGAGAGGAAGGAGGGAGGGAGGGGGGGCTGCCTAAAAAAGTCACGATTTTAATGCAAGGAGGAGCGGGGAGCAGCAGCGACCCTCGGGCGGGGCGGGGGGGGGGCAAGGCCGTCCATAAAGGACGTGTTTTTTTAAAAACGTTTTTGGCATGCACAGAGCAGCCAGCATAACGCTTGGCTGCTCTGCGCATGCTTTACGGGCCGATTTATCGACGGTTTTAACGAAGGGTTAGAGAATGCAAGTGAGCTGCAACGAACAGCTCATTTGCATTCCCTTTCCTTCGTGCATAGCCGTTCCATACCGATTCGTTATGGAATTCGGTACAGAACGGCTCAAATGAGGACTTTTGTGCATCTTGGCTTCAAACCCTAATCTTTAAGCTGTGGTAGAAACTTCAAGTTTTAAAACTAGGGAAAAGGTTATGGAGACTAGCTAATGAAGTTGCTTGCTTTTTTTTTTTTTAATTTTAAAATTCTAACTGTTCTGAAGTAATTCCCCCATGTGGGAAGGTAGAGGAAAGACTATGCAAAACAATGGACTTCAATAAGTGGCTTGAGTCTTAGTGTAAAGAAGAAGGTTTTAGATACATAGGGGCGTGGGGTAATACGTGGAGAAATAACAGGCTCTGCTGTAATGATGGCTACATCTTTCTGTGACTGGAAAAAGGATACTTGGGGAGAAATTCAGACAGTATGTTTGTAGACATTTAAACTAGAAGGCGGGGGTGACAAAAGGAAACAAGGGAATTTGGAAAGTCACCCCAGAATAAACATGATGGCAGAGGGAAAGGTCATCTAAATATAGAAAACCACCTAAACTCACTGTGCAAATGCAAAGCAATGAACACAAATTCTCGTACTCTATGTAAAAAGATTCAAGACTTGCAAGCTCTGATGTTTGAAGAAAACTTGGATGTTGTTGCTATTACGAGACATAGTTCAATGATTCCCATGAATGGGATGTGACTATACCGGGCTTTAATCTTTTTAGGAAGGACGGAGAGGGCCAAAGGGTTGGAGGAGTGGCTGTGTATGTGAGAGACAATATCAGAGCAGCTGAAATGCGGGGGACCTGGGGAGAGGAACAAGCTTTATGGCTCAACCTGGAACCACATGGGGGTTATCTACAGACCTTCGGCACAAACGGAGAAGCTAGACAAGGATCTGATAGAGGATATTCAAAAGATTGGTATGAAAGGGGAGGTGCTGCTGTTGGGAGATTTCAACTTGTCTGATGTGGATTGGAACATCCTGTATGCAGAATCGGAAAGAAGTAGGGAGACTGTGGACACCTGTCAAAGTGCCTTGCTCAGACAATGGTGACGGAACCCACAAGGGAAGGGTTGATGCTGGATCTAGTGCTCACGAATGGAGGAAGTGTTTCCGATATCCGGGTGGGTGCCCACCTATCTAATAGTGATCATCACACCGTATGAGTTGATATAAGGTCAAAGGCGGAATGTGGACGCACAAAAGTCAAAGTTCTGGATTTCAGACGTACTGATTTTGATAAAATGGGGGAATACCTGAAGAAGGAGCTGTTGGAGTGGGAAGGCGTAGGAGAAGTGGAAAATCGGTGGTCAGAGCTAAAGGCTGCTATAAATATGGCGACAAGAGGAACGTAAACAAAACCAAGAGAAACAGGAAGCCTATATGGTTTTCCAAACAAGTAGCTGTAAAAAATAAGAGCAAAAGAGGCTTTCTTCAAGAAATACAAAAGAATTCAACGAGAGGATCATGGAAAAGATTATCGGATTAAACTCTAGCGAAGAGGGAAATACAGCTAGTGAAAGCGCGAGCGGAAGAAAAAATGGCTAAAGATGTAAAGAGAGGTGACAAGACCTTTTTCAGATATATTGGAGAAAGGAGAAAAGATAGGAATGTAATTGTGAGACTGAAAGATGATGAGAATGGCTATGTGGAGAGTGATGAGGATAAAGCGAATGTGCTAAACAATTACTACTATTCGGTATTCACGGAGGAAAATCCTGGAGAAGGACCGCGGTTGGCTGCCGAGGGAATATCTGGGAATGGAGTGGATACTGCGCTGTTTACCGGAAGAAAGAGTTATAAACAGCTGGAGAATCTGAAGGTGGACAAAGCTATGGGGCCGGATGGGATACATCCCAGGATACTAAGGGAGCTCAGGGAGGTCCTGGCGGGATCTCTTAAAGATTTATTTAATAGATCTTTAGAGATGAGAGAGGTTCTGCGAGATTGGAGACGAGTGGATGTGGTCCCTCTTCACAAAAGTGGAGACAGGGAAGAAGTGGGAAACTACAGACTGGTAAGTCTCACATTGATGGTAAGAAAAATAATGGCGTCGCTGCTGAAAGAAAGGATAGTTACCTAGTGACGATCCTAGGTCGGCTGCCATCCGGGGCGGATCGCCGATGCACCCCCCCCCCCGGGTGCAGAATGACACCCCCCGGCGCATCAACCCCCCCCCCCCCTGTGCATTCTTAGCTGCTGGAAGCAGTCGCTGACTCCCTGCTTCCTCTGCCCCGGAACAGGAAGTAACCTGTTCCGGGGCAGAGGGAGCAGGGAACCAGCGGAGCCAACAGGCGTACGGCTGCTCTCTGCACCCCTCCAGCAATGTGCACCCGTGGTGGACCGCCCCCAATGCTCCGCCCTTGGTACTACTACTTACTACTACTACTACTAGTTATCACTTCTATAGCACTACAAGGCATACGCAGCACTGTACACCATACACATAAAGACAGTCCCTGCTCAAAGAGCTCACAATCTAAATAAGACAGGTAACAGAACAACTAAGAGGTAAGGGGAATTAAAGAGGAGGGGATAAAAGATACAGGCAAGTGAGCAGTGGTTAGGACTCAAAAGCAGCGTCAAAGAGGTGGGCTGTTAGCTTGGACTTGAAAACGGCCAAAGACGGGGCTAGACATACATGCTCAGGAAGTCTATTCCAGGCGTGTAGTGCAGTGAGATAGAAGGAACAGAGTCTGGAATTAGCAGGAGAGGAGAAGGGGACAGACAAGAGAGATTTGTCAACAGAATGGAGTGCCCAAGGGGGGGTGTAGGGAGAGACAAGAGTGGAAAGGTACTGGGGAGCAGCAGAGTGAATACACTTATAGGTCAGTAAGTAAGAGAAGTTTTAATTGAATGCGGAAACAGATAGGGAGCCAGTGAAGTGATTTGAGGAGAGGGCTAATGTGAGCATAGTGATTTTGGCGGAAAATTAGTCATGCAGCAGAGTTTTGGACTGATTGAAGAGGAGAGAGATGGCTAAGTGGGAGGCCGGTGAGAAGCAGGTTGCAATAGTCTAGGCAAGAGGTGATAAGAGTGTGGATGAGGGTTCTGGTAGAGTGCTCAGAGATGAAGGGACAGATTTTGCTGATGTTATAGAGAAAGAAACGACAAGTTTTGGCAATCTGCTGAATGTGAGCAGAGAAGGAGCGAGAGGAGTCGAAGATGACCCCAAGGTTACGAGCTGATGAGACAGGGAGAATGAGAGTGCCATCCACAGAAATAGAGAAAGGGGGGAGAGGAGAGGTGGGTTTAAGGGGAAATATGAGAAGCTTGGTCTTGGCCATGTTAAGCTTCAGATAACGTTGAGACATCAAGGCAGCGATGACAGACAGGCAGGCTGAAACATTGGTCTGGATGCTGGTTGAGATTTCAGGGGTAGAGAGGTAGATCTGGGAGTTGTCAACATAGAGATGGTACGTCGCTGTAGTTACCTTTCTAGAAGCCAACGGGTTACAGGACCCGAGGCAACATGGCTTTACCAAAGGAAAATCCTGCCAACGAATCTCATTGACTTATTTGAGTGGGTGACCAAAGAACTGGATGAAGGATATGTTTAGATTTTAGCAAAACCTTTGATACGGTCCCCCACAGAAGACTCGTGAATAAGCTGAAAGGGCTGAACTTAGGACCGAAAGTGGTGAACTGGATAAGAAACTAGAAGAATGGTCGAGGGTCTGGCAGTTAAAATTTATGCATTGTATTCACATTCAGAGTGAATATGAACAGCAGAATGTTTCTGCCGTGAGGGTGGTTGTTGTAGCCCCTCGCTCATGCCTATTATCAATTGGATTTAAGAAAATCTGACAGCGCGCTGGTGTGTTCAGATGAAGTGCATGGACCTTGTTATTCACAGAGGCTGTGGGGACTTTAAACGAAAGCTGGCTATGTGAATTAAGACACAGCTGAAGCAACAAGCTTGTTTCAAGACCAGCAGCGCTTGGAAAGACAACAGCTTGCGTTGGCAAGTTAACATTGATGAACTGTGTGATACATATCATGCGATATATCGTGCTTATAATGGTCGTGGGCACGTTGATAACATGTGAGTTAAGGGCAGTAAGGGCGAGTGGTGAATGAATGTTGATGGATGTGAGTGCAGTTAGATGACGTATGTCACCTGTTTTGTAATAATGTAATTGGCGATAATAAAAAGCAGAAACCCAAAAGAGAGATACTGGATAGGAGGGGAGAGTTTAGTAAGCTCGACTCAGGAGAGAGACCTCAGGGTGAAGAAATAATGTGAGAAGGTGACGACCGTGGCCAGAAGGATGCCAGGCTGCATAGAGAGGGGTATAACCAGCAGAAGAAAGGAGGTGTTGATGCCCCTCTACAAGTCATTAGTGAGGCCCCACTTGGAGTATTGTGTTCAGTTTTGGAGGCCGTATCTTGCTAAAGATGTAAAAGACTGGAAGCGACGCAAAGAAAAGCTACAAAAATGGTTTGGGATTTGTGTTGCAACCATAGGAGGAGAGACTTGCCGACCTGAATATGTATACCTTGGAGGAAAGGAGAAATAGGGTTGACATGATACAGACGTTCAAATATTTGAAAGGTATTAATCCGCAAACGAATCTTTTTCAGAGACGGGAAGGTAGTAGAACTAGAGGACATGAATTGAGGTTGGAGGGGGGCAGACTCAGGAGTAATGTCAGAAAGTGTTTTTTCATGGAAAGGGTGGTAGATATGTGGGATGCCCTCCCACGGGAGGTGGTGGAGATTAAAACGGTAATGGAGTTCAAACATGAGTGGGATAAACACAAAGGAATCCTGTGTAGAAGGAATGGATCTACGGAATCTTAGTGGAGATTGGGTGGCGACCCCAGTAATTGGGAAGTAAAACCAATGCTGGGCGGACTTCTACGGTCTGCGCCCGTGATCGGGCTGGAGTGTAAATTTGAAGTGGCTTCGACGTTAGCTTCAGAACTTTCAGTACAGGAACAGTGCTGGGCGGACTTTTACGGTCTGTGCCCTGAGAAAGGCAGGGACAAATCAAACTCAGGTATACATTTAAAGTAGCACATACCATGTAAAATGAATTTATCTTGTTGGGCAGACTGCTTGGACCGTTCAGGTCTTTATCTGCTGTCATTTACTATGTTACTATGTTTATCAATATCCTACAGTTCCTCTTTTAAACCCTAATCTTTAAGTTACCAAGCTCAGAGTAAAATAATGTCATTTACTCGCAGAGATGTCCTCTTCTCTCAGAACATTGCTGTAATATTTCTTCAGACCTCTATGTGGATAATGATGAAGAAAAAGCCAATTTGCTAAATAGATACTTTTGTTCTGTTTTCACAGAAGAAAATCCTGGAGAATGGACTGGAAAAAGTACAAATGAGAATGAAGAGAGTGTGTATGAACAACTTGAAAAGCTAAAGGTGGACAAAGCCATGGGACCGGACGGGATCCACCCCAGGATATTGAGGGAGCTCAGAGAGGTTCTGGCGGGTCCTCTTCAAGATTTGTTTAATGTATCCTTGCAGACGGGAGAGGTTCCGAGGGATTGGAGATGGCGGATGTGGTCCCTCTTCACAAAAGTGGTGATAGGGAAGAAGCTGGAAACTACAGGCCGGTAAGCTTCACTTTGGTTATTGGAAAGTAATGGAAGTGATGCTGAAGGAAAGGATAGTGAATTCCTGGAAGACAATAAGTTGCAAGATCCCAGACAACATGGTTTTACCAAAGGGAAATCGTGCCAACGAATCTCATTGAATTCTTTGATTGGGTGACAGGAGAATTGAATCAGGACGAGCTATAGTCATAATCTACTTAGATTTCAGCAAAGCTTTTGACACGGTTCCCCACAGGAGGCTCTTAAATAAACTGGATGGGCTGAAGATAGGACCCAAAGTGGTGAACTGGATTAGGAACTGGTTGACGGACAGACGCCAGAGGGTGGTGGTTAATGGAATTCGCTCGGAGGAGGGAAAGGTGAGTAGTGGAGTGCCTCAGGGATCGGTGCTGTGGCCGATTCTGTTCAATATGTTTGTGAGTGACATTGCCGAAGGGTTAGAAGGTAAAGTTTGCCTATTTGCGGATGATACAAGATCTGTAACAGAGTGGACACCCAGGAGGGAGTGGAAAACATGAAAAAGGATGTGAGGAAGCTAGAAGAATGGTCTAAGGTTTGGCAATTAAAATTCAATGCGAAGAAATGCAAAGTGATGCACTTAGGAAATAGAAATCCACGGGAGACATATGTGTTAGGCGGTGAGAGTCTGATAGCTACGGATGGGGAGAGGGATCTTGGGGGTGATAGTATCTGAGGATTTTAAGGCGACGAAACAGTGTGACAAGGCGGTGGCCGTAGCTAGAAGGTTGTTAGGCTGTATAGAGAGAGGTGTGACCAGCCCCTGTTGATGCCCCTGTACAAGTCATTGGTGAGGCCCCACCTGGAGTATTGTGTTCAGTTTTGGAGGCTGTATCTGGCTAAGGATGTAAAAAGAATTAAAGCAGTGCAAAGAAAAGCTACGAGAATGGTATGGGATTTGAGTTATAAGACGTATGAGGAGAGACTTGCTGAACTAAACATGTATACCCTGGAGGAAAGGAGGAACAGGGGTGATATGATACAGACGTTGAAATATTTGAAAGGTATTAATCCGCAAACGAATCTTTTCCGGAGATGGGAAGGCGGTAAAACGAGAGGACATGAAATGAGATTGAAGGGGGGCAGACTCAGAAAGATGTCAGGAAGTATTTTTTTCACGGAGAGGGTGGTGGATGCTTGGAATGTCCTCCCGCGGGAGGTGGTGGAGATGAAAACGGTAACGGAATTCAAACATGCGTGGGATATGCATAAAGGAATCCTGTGCAGAAGGAATGGATCCTCAGAACCTTAGCTAAAATTGGGTGGCGGAGCAGGTGGGGGGAAGAGGGGTTGGTGGTTGGGAGGTGTGGATAGTGGAGGACAGACTTATACGGTCTGTGCCAGAGCCGGTGATGGGAGACGGGACTGGTGGTTGGGAGGCGGGGAATACTGCTGGGCAGACTTATACGGTCTGTGCCCTGAAAAAGACAGGTGCAAATCAAGGTAAGGTATACACATATGAGTTTATCTTGGGCAGACTGGATGGACCGTGTAGGTCTTTTTCTGCCGTCATCTACTATGTTACTATGTTCTGAGCAGGATTCCTTTATGTTTGTCCCACACATGTTCGAATTCCGTTACCGTTTTTATCTCCACCACCTCCCGCGGAAGGGCATTCCAAGCATCCACCACTCTCTCCGTGAAAAAAATACTTCCTGAAATTTTTCTTGAGTCTGCCCCCCTTCAATCTCATTTCATGTCCTCTAGTTCTACTGCCTTCCCCTCTCTGGAAAAGGTTCGTTTGCAGATTAATACCTTTCAAATATTTGAACGTCTGTATCATATCACCCTGTTTCTCCTTCCTCCAGGGTATACATGTTCAGGTCAACAAGTCTCTCCTCATACGTCTTGTAACGCAAATCCCATACCATTCTCGTAGCTTTTCTTTGCACCGCTTCCATTTTTTAACATCCTTCACAAGATATGGCCCAAAACTGAACACAATACTCCAGGTGGGGCCTCACCAACGTCTTATACAGGGGTATTAAAACCTCTTTTCTTCTGCTGGTCACACCTTTCTCTATACAGCCTAGCATCTTCTAGCTACGGCCACCGCCTTGTCACACTGTTTTGTCGCCTTCAAATCCTCAGATACTATCACCCCAAGATCCCTCTCCTAGTCCATACCTATCAGACTCTCACCGCCTAACACATACGTCTCCCATGGATTTCTACTCCCTAAGTGCATCACTTTGCATTTCTTTGCATTGAATTTTAATTGCCAAACATTAGACCATTCTTCTAGCTTCCGCAGATCTTTTTTCATGCTTTCCACTCCCTCCGGAGTGTCCACTCTGTTGCAAATCTTGGCGTCATCCGCAAAAAGGCAAACTTTACCTTGTAAGCCTTCGGCAATATCATTCACAAATATATTGAATAGAATCTGCCCCAGCACCGATCCCTAAGGCACTCCACTACTCACCTTTCTCTCCTCCGAGTGAACATTTACCACCACCCTCTGGCATCTGCCCGTCAACCAGTTCCTAATCCAGTTCACCACGTTAGGTCCTATCTTCAGCCCGTCTAGTTTATTCAAGAGCCTCCTGTGGGGAAACCGTGTCAAAAGCTTTGCTGAAATCTAAGTAGATTACGTCCATAGCACATCCTTGATTTAATTCTCCGGTCACCCAGTCAAAGAATTCAATTAGATTCGTTTGGCACGATTTCCCTTTGGTGAAACCATGTTGTCTCGGATCTTGCAACTTATTTGCTTCCAGAAATTCACTATCCTTTCCTTCCAGCATCGCTTCCATTACTTTTCCAAAAACCAAAGTGAGGCTTACCGGCCTGTAGTTTCCAGCTTCTTCCCTATCACCACTTTTGTGAAGAGGATTTATTAAACAAATGTTTAAGAAGACCCGCCAGAATCTCTCTGAGCTCCCTCAATATCCTGGGGTGGATCCCATCCGGTCCCACTGCTTTGTCCACCTTTAGATTTTTAAGTTGTTGATACACATCGAAGACAGAAAAATAACGATAATTGGTAACACATCATAATATACAGAATATTGGTCAGGCAAGTGGTTATCAGGATTGGCTTTAAGAAGGCGCATATTGCGGCCTGTACAGATCTAAAAAGCAGACAGCTTAAAAAAAAACAGATGGGGTGGTTTGAAGGACTAACAAGGCCAGTGGCAGAGCATCGAGCAAATATTTAATTCCATGTCTCAATTTAGGTTTTAAAAGTCCACTGTAGTGCTCAACTAGGCCATTGCTAGTAGGTTCATAAATACAAACAGTATGGTGTGAAATACCCAGTGTAGGAACAAAAAAACTTGAGGAACCCATTAAAAACGTGAACCATTGTCTGTAGTAATTCTGCAGGGAATACCAAATATGGGAACAATCTCTCTGATGCAAGGAAAAGCTTCTCTTCATTTTTTAAATTTTATTAGAAAGCATCCATGCAGACAAGCAGGTACTGTAACGGGTCCGAAAATCAGGAGACGAAAGACAAATTGGTTCCAAAACAAACAGCTTTTATTGCTAGCAATTCACACAGCACCGAGTACAATCTCAGAATACTGTGTGTCGAGCGTCATCTGACACTCGTTCTTATACAGATTACTAGTCATGCGCATAAAACGCATCATACGTCACACACACACATGCGCAGTACAGACACATGCGCAATACATTAGTAGTTCTGTAGTTCTCACAGAGAAAAGATACGTCAGTTTCATAGCTTTCATAGAAATTGTTACTTTGCAAGAAATGTAACTTATTGCAGTGTTCCAGCACATCTACACAATACAGCCTCTATGCATGGATCACGAGACTGGGCTGGCAGAGCCAGCTGCCTTCCATACAACCCTAAATTGCTGACTACTACAATTTGTTATCTAGCTGCTGGTTAACAAATACATACTACTAGTAAAAGTCTAAACTGCACAGGTTTTGGTCTTAGTCTAGGCTCATTATATGTAAGGCACAAAGGTCCAGTGCATTAATAAAGCATGGCTAAAGGCCAAAAGCAGAGGTAGAGTCCATAAGTATAAGTCCATCAGTAGGCACAAAACATGAGGTTGTTCTGGTGGTCAGTAGTATTCATAGTATTCGAGTAGGATCCAGCGTTCCACCCCTTCATTCCCCCCCTTTTGATACTTGAACATCCATCTGGTGGAGAGTATCACCTCCATGAACCCTGAAAAAGGAAAGAAAGGACAAGGATAGTTAGCAAGGGAGGCAACAAGCGAGCCCTAAGCCCTTGCGCAGCCGTTGGTTGCTTCGCCGGGGTTGAGACGGAGGGCCCCTAGTGGAATCCCCCCCCCCTTTGTATCCGGTCTTATGCTGACACAAGGGTACTGGCCCATTAAGTGACTCAGGAGGTGAAAGATGCACGTCAGCCACAAGGTGCTTCATCGTCAGCTTCATCAGACTGGGGAATGGGGGAGTACATCTGGAGAGCCATAAGTTGGGCAGCAGCACGGCGGTCAGCGATGCTTTCCATGGTGGAGCGGAGACACCTGAAAACAAAGGGGAGAGACAAGGGTATTAATAGGCAGGACAGCAAAACAGGCCCCCATGACGAGGAGACCCTTTAGGCTCCCGGAGGTCGGCAACCAGCTAGTTAGGGAGGAGGTCCAATCCCAAGCGCTGTTCCAGGTTTGGACGGGGACGTGGGCCAATTTGACCATCCGGTCAGTTATCTCGCTGATGACTTGGCTTTGGTCATCAATCTGTAAGCAGCAATTACTGAGGTTAAACTTGCCACACACTCCGCCTTCCTGGGCCAAGAGGTAGTCAAGAGCCAAGCGATTTTGGTAAACTGCGGTAATAAGCTTAGTGTTCTGTCGGGCTAAAATATTGAGGGCAAAGGCCGAATCATTGGTAAGGATCTCAAGCACCGCCTGCAAGCGGATGATGCGATTCAGCATGTAGATAGGAGTACGGTACCCATATGTACCATCTTCAGCCCATGTGGCCGGTCCATAGTAGTGAATGATACGTTCTGGCGGCCACTCGTTGTCCTTCCAGTCTCCTATCTGGACTTTGGGTTTGGTACTTGGGAGGGACCGTTTACGTCTGCCAATGTTATTAGGCCCCGTTTCCATGTAAAGGGGGATGCCCAATGTCTCGCCGACTCGCAGGGGCAGAAGGAAGAAACTAGGTCGGACGGTGCCCAAGAAACAGGTACCGTACCAGCGGGCCGGGAGCTGTTCATAAGCCCTGCGCCCGCAAATGTAGTAGTAGCCCTCCGGGGCTACCCACTTAAGGGAGGCATTTCCCCCGTGCGTCCACGTTACGTTCAAGGTGGGTTCAGTCCAGATGGGCTCCGGGGCAGGCAGGCGGTCCGTCTGCCACCAGGTATGTCGACTGCCGTTAAACTGAAGGACCCCCGTGCAAGCGGAATCCCCCACGGGTACAGAATAATGCTTCGATGGCGCTCGACTAGCGCAGAGGGTACCTATGATATTGGTTCTCAGGGCCCACTCGTACGGCTTCGGGCGCTGGGGAAAGGTAATGTTGTGGTGTTGAGCGCATCCCATGTCTGTTGTCGGATCTCCCTCGCTTCCCAAGGCCATTGCTCACCCATATCGGTACCTCCACAGACGAAACAGTTGGTAATCCCCAGGGAGAAGGCAATGTTTTCGGCCAGGTTAAGGAACATATTCCGCGCTTCTGGGGAGATGGGGAACTTAGTCGCGGCTTCTTCAGCGCGAGCGATTTCATCGAATACCTCTTGGTACCCAACGACAGTAGTCTGGTAGTGCGTGGGAGGCTTTGTTTCGAGGCTTTGATATATGGTAATATACGTCAGCGGATCCATTCCTCCTCCGTCAATGCCAAGGCCCCACGTTCCTCTCCATGGCATGTCGTGGCCTCGGATGGGCCAGTCTAGGGACACATAGTTACCAGAACCTCGACGAAATTCGCCCAGGCCGGTGCATCCGGTATATCCTCCTCCCGTGTAAGCGCATACTCGTTCCCAGCCCGAGGCTCGAGTGTCGCCGGCACACGGGAGCCAAACCCAAGGGGAGCAGCATCTCATGTCTGGACTGAAAGGGCAGACATACTTGTGGTCGTTCACATATGCCTCACGCCAACTTTGGCTTCCACACTTACGGGACCAAGGGTGTTTGTCCATGGCGGCGCAAACGTCGAAGGTGAGTGTAGCCACAGTTTGGGTACCGCCAGCAAGGATGCGAGTGGAATTAACGTAGTACAGAATGCCATCCCCTTCAACCCCCGGGGACCCGGCCACATACGCAGGGAGTCCTACACTGAGGGTGACATTGTAGTATCTTGGCTTGGTAGGGCTATGGCAGACGGTGAGGTTGCCTTGAAGGCACCTGTGGAACTGTTGGAGGCCAGCCGGGGTGATGATGGCGCAAGTCGGAAGGAGCCGACAACCGCTGTCCGGGGGCTGCGACTGGTGGATGAGGGTGGTGACTAGGTGGTACCCTCCTTCTATACGATGGCGCACCAGGCGCAAACATTCAGTGCAGTTCTGGCTCAGAGGGTAATGGCTCGGGACTGAGCAAAGGAGGAGTAGCAGGCTCAGCATTATATATGTGGTGGGAGGTATCCGAGCTTTTGCAACAAGAAGATGATAAGGCCCAGGATGAAGGCTGCAATAAACAAAGAGCCAAAGACGCAGTGGGTCCAAAAGCTGAGTTCCTGTTGCTGGGCAGGCATGAATCTATCGGTTCACGTTTTTCTGAGGGTCAGCCGTAGTGGAGCGTCAGGATGTGGATGTGCAGTCCAACGCTGCGGGGTACTGCTAGTGGGGGCAGCAGGCTTCAGTCGGGTCCAATGTATCCACACTGGGCTTCCTGCAATTTTAACAGCGGTTGGAGTCGTTAGGAGAACAAGGGAGGGCCCTTTCCATTTGGGTTTCAGACAGTCCGATTCATCCCACTCCTTTACCCAAACCTCATCCCCCACCCTAAACTGGTGTGTAGGACTGGTAAGGACTAAGGGACCTACACTCTCAGTGTATTGTTGGATGTCCTGCACTACCTCGCGTAAGGCTTTCATCTGTCTCACTAAGGAATTCTCGCCCTGTACCTGCAAGGAGTCAGGAAAAGAGGGTAGTGGTGGTGGTCTAGCATACATCATCTCATAAGGAGTAAGGCCTGTGGCCTTGGGGGTGCACCTCATATGTAGCAAGGCCAGTGGGAGCAGGTCGGGCCATTTGGCCTTTGCCTCTTGGCACAGCTTGGCTAGCTGATTCTTCAGGGAACGGTTAGCTCTCTCCACTATACCACTGCTCTGGGGCCTCCAGGCACAATGCAACTTCCAGTCGAGGCCCAGTCTCGTGCTGAGCTGTTGCGTAACTTCGCTGGCGAATGCAGGGCCGTTGTCGGAGTTTATTTGCTTGGGGAGGCCGTATCTCGGCAGAATGTGCTGGATCAATAAGGAGGTGACTTCCTTCGCCATTTCCGTTCTGGTGGGCTGCGCTTCAATCCATCCAGTGTAGGTACACACAGCGACGAGGATGGCTTTATATCCTCGTGCTGGGGGCATATGCGTGAAATCAATCTGGCAAACGTGGAATGGGCTAGTGCCCCGGAGAACATGGCTTGGCGTCGGACCGGGTCCCGTCCTTGGATTGTTCCGAGCACAGGTTAAGCATTGACTGGAAGCATTTTTGGTCCACAGAGATAATTTGTTAATGTAATAGGTCTTCTCGAGCAGGCGTCCCAGAGCGTTCTTGCCTAGGTGGGTTCGTTCGTGGGCCTCCTTGGCCACGGTCCACGCCAGGGCTTCGGATATCCATATGCGTCCGTCTTGTAGCATCCACCAGCCATTGCGTGACTCCAGGCCCTCTTGCCGGGCCCATTCCATTTCTTGCGGGGCATAGATAGGGATCTCAGTGGGGAGGTGAACAACGAATACAGGGTCAGAGGAACAAGAAAGGTAGGGGAGTTGACTTGCTCTTTTTGCAGCGTCGTCTGCCCGCTGATTTCCCCGGGCAATAGGGTCCGTTCTTCCGGTGTGGGCCCTGCAGTGCATCACAGCCACCTTCTTCGGTTTCCATACTGACTCGAGTAACTGGCAGATCTCAGCGGCATTGGCAAGTCCTTTCCCCTCAGCTGTCAGAAATCCCCTCTCCTTGTACAAGGCTCCGTGCACCTGGAGGGTGAGGAAAGCGTATTTGGAGTCGGTGTAAATGTTGACAACTTTTCCTTCAGCCCACAGGAGGGCTCTGGTGAGGGCGATCAGCTCCGCTTTCTGGGCTGATGTTCCGGGTGTCAGAGCCATAGCCTCGATCACATGGTCCTCAGACACCACCGCATAGCCAGCTCTTCGAATTCCCTCTATCACCTGGCTGCTTCCATCGGTAAAAAGGGTGATGCCCCCTTGCCAGGGTTGGTCCTTCAGGTCAGGTCTGCTCGAGTGCACAGTGGCCATTACCTCTTCACAGTCGTGGAGTGGTGATTCAGGGGCCGGAAGGAGAGTAGCGGGATTAAGGTTAGCGGTGTCCAGGATCCGCACCTCCGGATTTTCGCACAGGAGGGCTTGGTATTTGACCAATCGGGAGTTGGTCATCCATCTGGGTCCGTGGCTCTCGAGTAGGCCACGGATGGTGTGGGGCGTAGTCACAAAGAGTGTTTGGCCAAACGTGAGTTTATTGGCCTCGTGTATCAACAGACAGGCCGCCGCAATGCTTCGGAGGCAGCCCGGCCATCCTCGTGCCACATTGTCCATTCCCTTGGAGAGATATGCTACAGGGCGTTGCCAGGTGCCGACCAGTTGGGTGAGGACTCCAAGTGCCAATCCCTTCTTTTCGTCGATGAACAAGTGGAACGGCTTAGTCACGTCTGGCAGTCCGAGCGCTGGTGGGGCCACAAGGGCATCCTTAAGGTCCTGAAGGGCTTTCAGTTCGTGTTTCTCCCACCGGAGATTTTGGCCCTCGAGTTCAGGTCCTTTCAGTTTGGCATACAAACTGTGGGTCAGGATGGCAAAGTTGATGATCCAAATGCGGCAATATCCAGCGGCTCCGAGGAGTGCCCGTAGTTCCTTCTTATTTGCAGGAGTGGGTTGGTTGCGGATAGCTTGGGTTCGGGGGATACCGAGCCTTCGGGTTCCTTCTCGGAGGCGAAACCCCAGATACTCGACTTCGATCTCGCATATCTGTGCCTTCTTGCGACTGGCCCGATACCCCTGGGCTTCCAGGGTTTTCAAGAGGTAAAGAGTAGCTTCTGCACAGTCCATGTACGTTTCACGGGCAACCAACAGGTCATCCACGTATTGGACGACCGGCCCATACTCGTCCTGATACGTCTTCAGGTCCTGAGCGAGTTGGTCGCCGAAGAGGGTGGGGGAGTTCTTGAATCCCTGGGGGAGTCGTGTCCAGGTAAACTGCTGCTTATTACCAGTCTGTAAGTCTTCCCACGTGAAGGCAAACAATTTCTGGCTGTCGGCGGCAAGGGGGATGGAGAAGAAGGCGTCCTTCAAATCAATGACACTGTACCACTTGGTCTGGGCTGGCACTTGGGCGAGAATGGAATAAGGGTTCGGTACGAGGGCAACTATGTCGGCTACCTGGTTGTTGACCTTTCTCAAGTCTTGGACGGGCCTATACTCCGACATTCCTGGCTTCTTCACGGGCAATAATGGGGTGTTCCAAGCAGATCTGACAGGTCTCAGAACCCCGTGCTGAAGGAGTTTCTGTAGGTGTGTTTGCATGCTATGCCGGGCTGCATAAGGGATGTGATATTGTCCTTGGTTGACAACTTGGGCATTTGGTTTGAGTTCGATCCAGAGGGGGATGGCGTTGACGGCTAGTCCACCAGGGTTCACCTCCGCCCATACGTTGGGCACCTCTTCCATTAGGTCCCTTCTCTGTTGTGCGAAAGGGGTGTCCTGGTAATAGCAACTGTCGTTAGGGCCTGCAATAAGGGGGGCATATAGTCTCCATTCCTCCCGCACCGGGCAGAGGAGCGTCACTGGTTGGTCTTCGAAATGGGCTTCCACTTCGCCCGTTGGTTTAAACTTCAGGGTGGCTTGGAGTTTGCACAGTAGGTCGCGGCCAATCAGGGGGACGGGGCACTCGGGGATATGGATGAACTGGTGAGACACCATCGTCCCACCGATCTGGACTTGGCGTTCCCTGAGGAGGGGGGCTGTGAGCGATTTTCCAGAAGCACCGATAATTGGTATGGTTTCTTTTGTAGCCGGGGCGATGGCTGTGGTGATGACGGAACGTTGGGCCCCCGTGTCTAGGAGGGCCTTCATCAATTGCGTCCCCACGCGGATCTCCACCAGAGGGTCAGTGGGGACTCTACCCTCCCGGTCCCTTCATGCCGTATGGTCCCGGGTGGCGTCCAGAGCCATCTGCCATTCCTGCTGTTCGGTCCGTTCCCGGCCACGGCCCCGTCCTCGTTGTCCTTGTCTGGGGGCCCTTGGGTGGTCGATATCTTCCCCCCCTCTCTTCTGGTCACGCGGTTTCTCCGGACAGTCCGCCCACCAGTGCCCTTCCTCCCGACAGTTTGCGCATTGGTTGCGTCCTAAGGGGGACCGTGTTCCTCTCCCCCCTCGGCCTCTACCTCTGCCCCGTGGCCTGGACCCTAAACGTTCTTCCAGCACTGTGGCCAACACATCCGCATTCTCGCGCATCCGCCTGGTGGACTCCTTCCGGGCTTCGGCCTTCTCTTCTTGGTCGCGGTATCCGAACACGCGATCAGCTATGGCCTTCAGTTGGCTGATGCCCATCCCTTCAAATCCTTCGGTTCTCTGGAGTTTCCTACGTATGTCGGGTGCTGACTGGCTAACAAAACTCATGACCACTGTGGAGACGTTTTTGGGGTCCTCGGGGTTTATTGGACTATGTCTTCTAAATGCATCCATAAGGCGCTCGAGGAAGTCCCCCGGACTTTCATTCTTCTGTTGAACTATATTGTGAATTTTTCCCATATTTGTAATTTTCTGTTTTCCCTTCTTAAGGGCCGCCAGGTATGCCTGTTGGTACCGGCGAATGACGGCCTGTCCTTCCTCGGTCCGGTAGTCCCATGCAGGGACCGCGGTAGGGGCTTCTGTATCTAGGATGGCCTGTACATTAGCATTTCCCGGGTTGGCGTCTCGGATCGCTTGTTCCATATTTTGCTGTAGGAGGCGGCGTTCTTCAGTGGTCAGGATGTGGGCGCTCAACTGCCTGAGGTCGGCCCACGTGGGATTATAACTGTAAATGATGCCTTCTACCAGTTCTATCAATTGTTCGGGTTTCTGATCATAGGATGGTCCGTACAGCTTCCAGTTATATAGGTCAGCGCTGGAGAAGGGGACGTGGCTATAGACGGTCGACTGAATGGGCTGGGCATCGGCCACTGGGTTAGGGGTATAGGTCGTAGACTGCCGGACCGGGTATAGGTTAGTCACTTCTGTCCTCCGGGAAGCCGGAAGTGTACTTCTCGGGCTCGACTGGGGGTATCGGGTAACGGCTTTCACTACTCTGTGACTCTTCCTGTTGGTTGTGGGGTCCGGGATTATAGCGTCTCCAGTGTCCGACTCGGACTCGGAGGCCTCAGCGTCATCCGGGCCATCCGACAAGTCCGCGAGGTCGGGGTATAGGGGAACGTACGGAGGAGGCGCCACATCATCTTCGTAGGCTTCCGTGGTCACAAGAACTGGGGCCTTAGGGGACACCTTTTCGGGCGGGCCCTGAGCTTTCCCTCGGCCTTTCATGGGTGGTCTAGGTTTGGGAAGCGCACTGGTAGCACGGGGCGTGGCCTTCTTGGCGGTAGTGCGGGGCGTGGCCTCTGGGGCTTCAACGGAAGGGGCGGTTGCCGTTATAGGGGCGGTTCCCCTGGCCTTCGGAACGGCAGCGACTGCCGGAGTTTGGAGAGCGAAGGCCGGGATTCGTTTGGCTCCCCGCCCCTTCCTCTGTTTTATCACCATAAGGGCGGCTTTTTCTACTTTATGTTGGGCCCAATCGGGCGGGTCTCGGACAACGCTTAACCACGCCTCAATGTAGGGGATGTCCTCTGGGCACCCGGGGTTTCCCCCAACTATAACAATATTCATGACCGCCGCCACCTTTTCGTACTCAAATGACCCTTCCGGGGGCCATTCGTCAATTCCTAACCCGGGCCACATAAATTGACATCGCTGTATCATCCCGGCCCTACTGCATTTATCTTGGTCGAACACTTCGCTAAAGTGTTCCGTCATTAAGTCTAGCGGTGTGGAACCACCCCCGCCCATCCTAACCTGAGTGCCAAAGGATAGGAGACAGACGAAGGGGAGAGGGATGGTGGAGGAGTAAGGGGTCTCGTTCCACCGGACACAGAAGGGTCAACACTCGGCCTGACCAGGACGTGGTCGCCCAGCCTGGAACTGCAGGCCCAATCACACAACTTTCGCACACAACAAGAAACCCTCCCGTACGGTTTCTTCGCCCAAGCCTAGTGAGGTTCCGGGACCTAGTCCGTATTAGTCACTGGCTAAGAGGGTGATCAATCCTCTTCTTCGGCCCTTTACCGAGCCGGTCACTACGTTGAGTATACTCGCCTGTCCGTCGTCCCAGCAGGCCGCGCCGTCGTACGCGTCTCTCCGGAGAGGAAAAAGAAAAATGAGAAAGCTGTTTTGTCGGAGCCTCACAGTCCCACTTTCAGCCGGCCGGAATTGATCGGCCCTCCCGCCGTGAAGTGGACGCTGAAGTCAGCGGTGGCCACTAACCACTTTCCCGGCCGGGGGAGTCGGTGAACCGATCCGCCTGCAGTGGGAAGGGGAAAGAATATAATCCGATTTCCCTTTCTACTCCTGTCCCATCTGGGTCGCCAATGTAACGGGTCCGAAAATCAGGAGACGAAAGACAAATTGGTTCCAAAACAAAACAGCTTTTATTGCTAGCAATTCACACAGCACCGAGTACAATCTCAGAATACTGTGTGTCGAGCGTCATCTGACACTCGTTCTTATACAGATTACTAGTCATGCGCATAAAACGCATCATACGTCACACACACACATGCGCAGTACAGACACATGCGCAATACATTAGTAGTTCTGTAGTTCTCACAGAGAAAAGATACGTCAGTTTCATAGCTTTCATAGAAATTGTTACTTTGCAAGAAATGTAACTTATTGCAGTGTTCCAGCACATCTACACAATACAGCCTCTATGCATGGATCACGAGACTGGGCTGGCAGAGCCAGCTGCCTTCCATACAACCCTAAATTGCTGACTACTACAATTTGTTATCTAGCTGCTGGTTAACAAATACATACTACTAGTAAAAGTCTAAACTGCACAGGTTTTGGTCTTAGTCTAGGCTCATTATATGTAAGGCACAAAAGGTCCAGTGCATTAATAAAGCATGGCTAAAAGGCCAAAAGCAGAGGTAGAGTCCATAAGTATAAGTCCATCAGTAGGCACAAAACATGAGGTTGTTCTGGTGGTCAGTAGTATTCATAGTATTCGAGTAGTATCCAGCGTTCCACCCCTTCAGTACCTTTTACCTTTGACAAGTATCTGCATATCTGTAAAATCAGTATAGGTCTTGCCCTTGCACAATGGGCAAGTGACCAGCAGGTATGAAGCAGATGATATACTGATCTGGAATGACATCAGAGAGTGGAACTTTCTTTTGTGTTATTCAAATAGATTGCCAGTAATTCTTATACGTTGCCTGAGAAAAAGAAAAGCAGAGGAAGTCAATCCTGGTCTCCATAGGTGCCCCTGCTGTGCTCTGAGAGGTTTAAATTGTTGATTTACCTCCATCCTCACAGCAGGAGCTGCAGTGAAAGCCCTCTAGCCTTGTGTAACCAATTGTAGAAATTGGTTTATGGTTTGTTTACCTTACTGCTGGGAAAGCAGGGGGAGGGGGTTTGGCTGGGTTGCTAGAGATATATTTAAAGAGGATGACTTCCTGACCTGCACTGAGAACAGATAGCAGCAGAATCGGACAACCAGACAACAAAGGTAGAAAAGATCATTTTATTTTCATTATAGTGTTTGGAATATGTCCACTTTGAGAATCAGGTGCTCAACATTAAAAGTTTATATTTATTTACTTATTTATGGCATTTAGGGTGTTTTGTGGCTCTACATGAGAATTGTGATGATATGATCCCTTGTTTCATATTGTTGACAGTCTGCATTTTCCGTATGGGTGGTATATTGGTGTATTAGGTTCTGCCCAGTGTAATATTTATGGTACAGTAAGGTTCTGAGTGTGTTTTTGGACAAAGTTGTGCATAGTGTTTTGCAGTTGAGCGATTGTGCTTAGGATATGCTTTGAGCAACCACTTTATTCTTTGACATATGATACATATCTAATATCTAAATTTAATAAAAGGTATTAATTGTGACTTATATTTTTATTTATTTTTTTTTTCTGTGTGTTATCAGACAATTATGGATTTAAACTCCACCCTTGGCCCCACCCCTAACTCCGCCCCCTTTAGCCTCCCCAAACAGTTGGGCCACCGACCGCCTATGCTGGTCTCCTTACATCATGAACAGAAAAATTAGGGAAATACAGTATTGGGTAAATTCTAAAGGATACCCCCTCTTGTGAAATAACTAATCCAGGAAGGGTATTTATTTATATGGGAAAGACTGATAGGTAAATAAACAGTTTGTGTAAAGACTCCAACTATTGTGTGTTCAAAGAAATGTGATCTGTTTGAGAGCATATAAAGAGAAATAGAAACACAAAAAAGAATATATATGTATGAAATGAGAACAGACGGCCTCACATCATGCTTCAAAAGGAGGCAAACATCAGAATAATGAGAGCACAGAGGATACCAGATACATTACCCCATTCAAACTTTACAACAAACCTCTGGACCATCAGCACCTTCTCTCACCATTGCGACTTGCAGTATTCTTTCTAAAGTTTCTGTTATGTGGCTTTCTAACAATATGCACTTATACATCCAAATGGCACATAAACAGCTAAACCATTTTACTATGCAAACATCTCCGAAACCTGTCATAATGAAATACCATTTCCGTATAACTTTCATAATTATCCCAAAATGAATGGGATTCTCACATACATTAGCTTTCCTCCGCAACTTAAACAAAACTATACTGGATATCTGTATCATGGTAGCCCCCTCTGGTGGCCAAAAAGAAGAAAAACTGTTCTCAAATGTAGAAAATAAAAAATAAAGTTGAATTGGAACAAGTAATCTGTTATGTAAATAAAGAGAATGTAATTAAATGTAATTAAAGAGAATACAATTGTACAAGATGGCAGAAAAACAAGGGTAGTCAAGTAAAGTGGGTAATGGAATGAGTGTAGGAGTAAAGCAGCCTTCTAATTTCCATTGCTTAAGTTGTTACTGAAGACTATAAAGTAGAGGAAAATCTAGTGAAGGGGGGGGGGGGGGGTAAGGTGGGATGGGTCAGCAGGGGGAGTGGGTGTGTTAGGAAGAGGGGTTGTGGAAGGGGAAAAGGGAGGGGGAGAGGAAGGGGGGTTGGAAGGCGGAGAGGAAGGAGGGGTTGAAGGGTGGTGGAAGGGGGGCTGGAAGGGGGAGAGGAAAAAAGGGGGTGGATGGAAAAGTTAGCTGTAAAAAAAATTCAAATCATAATAGGATAAACAAGACTATACTGCATTTTAAAGTTTCCTCTGTCCTGTGAATCAACGGGCTGTGAAACAGAAAACAGTTAGGACGGAATTTATGGGCAGACGAATCTGCACTTGCTAGAAGAAAGACAGTTCAAAAATCTTTGCACACACAGTGATGTTGGAGAGAAAATGGAAGGGACAGAATTTCCTTTAAGTGCTCCGGCAGCAGAAAATACAAAAGAGATTGAGCAGACAGAAAGCAATGAATGGTGAGCATTAATCAGACCATTGTGTGTTAAAAAAAACAACAAGCCAGCCAGTCTACACAATAAATCAGACACCAAGGCTCACACTGACACATGCACGGCCCAGCAACATCAAAGAATATCATCTGATCTGCTGACGGGGATCTGGCTGCACATGGAGGTCTCCACAAGCATGCACAAGTAGATCAGATGACCTCTGATGCTGGTGGTCCAAGGTGATTTAATAAGTTGAGGTCCATGCATGTGTCGGTGTGAGCCTTGCTATATTGTTGCAGGAATGGATGCATGAATTTATGATACTTCAGGAGTCAGACAGCACACCAGAATGAGAGAGAAATCTTCTTTATTTGCCAGCAAACAAAGTAGAACATCAGCATTAAGTCTCTTCTTCTCTTTCTCAGCTCTCTGTGTCTTTGTGGCTTCTGTCTCAGCTGCTTCTCTTCTTATGCTGTCTTCTCCTTCTTCTGTCTGTTCCTTCTGTCCTTCTCTTTCTTCTGAGCTCCTTCTGACGTAAACTGCTTCTTCTCCCACTTAAATACAGTTCTATCTAGCCTAGCCTAGCCCCCTTACTCTCCAATTGGTTAAGGAATAGATTGATTACCTTGCCTCAACCAATCAGCTCTATACAAATATCAGTTACATAGGTTCCAGACATCCTAAACTGACCTATGACCTGGGGGCCCCTCAAGCTAGACATTTGGGCTCCAGAACTCCTACATGTTATTATGATTGATTTCTCATCTATAGCTTAACCTGGGTTCACTTAGAGGATAATGGATATTCTTACATTTATTATTCTCATATTCCTAGTACTAACTGCTAACTAAACTCTGGCATTCATTAAAGGGGTCAAGGGCCAATCTTACTTAATGGCATACATATCAGTTATTACTTTCAAGACCATTCCTACATTTTACCTATAATTAATCAAGGAGAAGAGAGCTGACTAGTCCTGACCTCTTTTCACCTATCAGCTCCATACATCAAATCAGCCAGAACTATGGCTAAGTCAAACCATATGTTGATCTCTTCAACTACAGTTTTGCTTAGAAAGTCAGACAAAGAGTAATACAGAATTTAAAAAGGTTTCCTACATATTAACTACACAGAATACATATTCTAAAATAAGCATAATCAAATTCCCTATAAAACAAATCTAAACATCAGGAATATCTACATATTAAGCACTTCTAAATAGTATTTCAGCCTATTCCTTAAACTACAATATGTCATATGTCTGGCTCATGCCTGCTTGCAAAACTATTCAGTATGCCTAATAGTATACAAATGTTGAGCTAGCCTTCATCATTCACAAGGGACAGAGTTTCATTTCTCACTGACCTTTCTAACCTTTTGCTCGGCCAAGCTAGACATTGAAAATAATCTGAACCATCTGGCATTCCTTCACTTTAGTTGCAAGGTAAAAAATTGAACTTTTTAAACACCAGACTTTTAATATCATTTCTTTGTCCACTGCCTCAATATCAGCCTGGGCAGAGAGCAAGTGCGACTGCGCTGAATTATTGAAGGGAGGAGGAGGCAGTACTTGGACGTCTTGGAGGACCGTGGGTTGATTACTGAGAGGCAGGGTAAGTCGCAGTCCTGACGTGGGTGCAGGCGCTCAGAAACAGCAGACTTCTTTTTGGTGCCATGGGAGGCTCGATCTTTCTAGGGGTCAGCTTTAAGAAAGGCCCTGACTCTGCCTGAGCCTCAGGGCTGAATTGTGGCCCTGAGGTTCCAAAACCAAGTCCAGGCCTCAGGACCGAGTTGTGGCCCTGTGGCTCCAAAAACAAGTCTAGGCCACCCCCCACCGAGGTTAAAAAAATAGCTCAGGTTACAGAATGGTTAGAGTAGTAACACCAGGCTTTGCAAGGCAGTTAAGACAAACCCATCAGGAAACAGGATATCCTCATCTGCATCACCTTGCAGCTTGGCCCAGATCAGTAACTGCAGAGGCATGGGCAACAGCTTGCTTGCTTCCCCCCTTCACAGACCCCTCAAAAGCTTCCCAAATGACGCCCCCAACTCCCGCCCCCAATCCCCTCCTAACAGAGAGAATGCAAAATCTAGTTTGCAATTGTTTTTAATGGCGTTTGTTATTGTTTTGGACAAACCAAGATGGCTGCTGCTGGGGGAACAGGCTTCAACTTTTGACGTCATGCCATTTCCTGTTATTCCTGATCCAACCATCCTATCTAGTCCATTGTAGAGATGAAGCCAGTAGGTGGAGCTTGTCACACTACACCCCAAACAATAGCAAACACTATTGAAAGCAAAAGTATAGGCAGTTATTCAAATATTACCACACCAGAACAGGCATTCATACACACATTGCAAAAATAAACAACAACTTCTACAGAGTACTTTTTAATTTCTCATTTACATCTTCCAAATTTACAGACAGCAGTACAGATCAGTAGTGTGCTGAATTGGACAATGTTGCCCTCATTATTCAATATTAAATAATGCATTTTTATAATATACCACTGCAATCCACAAAACAAAAGGCGCAAGTTCTCACATGCCATCTTTTTCTTTTGATGTAGGCACAGGAAAAAAATGTGTAAATGTTCTCAGGTTTCAACCTAATTCATGTTTGAT
This sequence comes from Microcaecilia unicolor, assembly GCF_901765095.1. Lineage (NCBI taxonomy): Eukaryota > Metazoa > Chordata > Amphibia > Gymnophiona > Siphonopidae > Microcaecilia > Microcaecilia unicolor. The sequence goes on along the minus strand of NC_044034.1, from coordinate 196,066,130 downwards.
ATTAGATATAAATGTCTTGAATAAGTAAGTAAGTAAATAGATAGATAGATAGAAACTCTTATGAACGTTGAGCACCTGATTCTGGCCCTTTACCGGGAGTACGAAGATGACGGCTGACGGGAGTGGAAACAGAGACACACACCTAATTGGTTTCAACGTATTGACGTCACTTCGTCTCCTATTTTATTAAACCTCCTTGGGCCTTGCTTTTCTTGACTCAACTTCCTGTTTCCAGCAAAGTAGGACATAGCCGAGGGACAGATGGATGAGAAAGGGTGGTGTACTGTCTGGAGAAGAAAAGTGTGTGAACGACCTCTGGTATGAGTTTGACGGTATGATGGGGGTTTGAGGAAGAGGTGCCGGATCGCGGACAGGGAAGAGAGAAGGCTGGTCCCCAAATAGGTGTGAAGAGGTGCTCGGTGTGTGAGAGTGGGAGGGAAGCCGAATGCGTGTTAGAAGTGTAGAGATTACAACTAGATGTAACCTAAAAAGTAAAGTGTATATTTTGATAAGGTTCACAAAATAATGAATGTTGAATCTTAACTTATTTCTGATAGAATTAAAATAAGTAGTGATTCCAAATGATAGTTAACCATGTCTTTAAGCCAACAAACAAAGCAAATTGCTCTCCCTTGGCATAGCAGAAAAGTGAATGCATTTTCTGAAGGTGTTCTTTTTCTCTTCCAAACAATGGGGCATGTTTACTAAACCACACTAAGTATTTAGGATGGGTAGTATCCAACCATCATGGATTGAAAATTGGGAGAGATTCTAAACTAACTTCTTAGAATGGGTCGGGTCAGGATCCATGGACAAAGATGAGATAGGAATGGGACTGAGAGCTAGCATGCAGGACAGTATCACACGCCAGTTGTCAGGATTGCCAGTAGCATGGCTGTGCGCCCATGCTCCCCAGGGCTTACCCAGGAATATCCCTGATGGAATAGGAATGGTCTCCTCTACTTCTGCCCTGCCCTGTTTCTTACTGTGTTTAAAATGGCAGCTTTTAACCCTTGGCGGGGGTTGATATACAAGATAGAGTGGGTGCCCTTATTTGGTTTATTGACCCCTTTGAACCCACATGGAAACGGGACAGGTGTGGAGGGGGACAGCTCTTGTTGTATCCACTAGATGACCAGGAAACACACCCAGGTAAATTCCAGGATGGTGGAAGAATCAGATTGTGTTTTTTAGGGAGTCATTTTGCTCTGAGGGGAATTGACTTGGTGGGGGAATTGACTTGCTAGTAGCATATATTTTGTGTGTGTGTGTGTATGTGTGTGTGTGTTTAGTGCAGGGCTTGCGTCAAACACTTCAGGATGCAATGCAGGTGCATCCATGCTGTATGCTGAAGTGTTTGTCCAGTACAGAAAATACTGGCCAGGTGCCAACCATGCCTTCAACATTTACAGCATGGCTTTTCCAACGTTCATGTTGGTAAACACCCCCCCAATGTGTAGCTTCCAAATGCAAGAACCACACACATTGTGTTCTACCTTCTTAACACCAGACCTGGGAAACCTCTGTTCAGTGTCAATAAAAAATGTTGTACAAAAACGTGCCTCTATAGAAAGAGTGAACAGTTTATTTTTTGTCTAGTAGATTGTAAGCTCTTTGAGCAGGGACTGTCTTTCTTCTATGTTTGTGCAGCGCTGCGTATGCCTTGTAGCGCTATAGAAATGCTAAATAGTAGTAGTAGTTTTCAGACAACCAATTTGCATGGGTATGTTCACCTGATGTTTGAGATGCATAAAATTTTTGAGAAAATGTTTACATGCATACTTTGTGTAAAGTCCAAATCCAGCTCACCCCTCTGGTAAAAATATGCAGAAAAGAGGTTGCATGCATATTTTTCCCATATGGAAGGAAATTTTATAACAGAACTGTAGGTAGGGAAGTGCAGACTGTTAAATGCATATGTTTTTCAATATAAAATGTTTTGAATAACTGCATCATGGTTGGGGTACTTGATCAAAATAATGTAGATGCTTATGTGAGCAGTTATTCTGGGGCTGATTCTGTTTAATATATTTGTGCGAGACATTGCCTTTTTGCTGCTTCTTGCTGGCCTCCCACTTAGTCACCTCTCCCCTCTCCAGTCGGTTCAAAACTCTGCTGCCCGTCTCATCTTCCGCCAGGGTCGCTTTACTCATACTACCCCTCTCCTCAAGACCCTTCACTGGCTCCCTATCCGTTTTTGCATCCTGTTCAAACTTCTTCTACTAACCTATAAATGTATTCACTCTGCTGCTCCCCAGTATCTCTCCACACTCGTCCTTCCCTACACCCCTTCCCGTGCACTCCGCTCCATGGATAAATCCTTCTTATCTGTTCCCTTCTCCACTACTGCCAACTCCAGACTTCGCGCCTTCTGTCTCGCTGCACCCTACGCCTGGAATAAACTTCCTGAGCCCCTACGTCTTGCCCCATCCTTGGCCACCTTTAAATCTAGACTGAAAGCCCACCTCTTTAACATTGCTTTTGACTCGTAACCACTTGTAACCACTCGCCTCCACCTAACCTCCTCTCTTCCTCCCGTTCACATTAATTGATTTGATTTGCTTACTTTATTTATTTTTTGTCTATTAGATTGTAAGCTCTTTGAGCAGGGACTGTCTTTCTTCTATGTTTGTGCAGTGCTGCGTATGCCTTGTAGCGCTATAGAAATGCTAAATAGTAGTAGTTTTGCGGATGACATGAAGATAGCCAGTAGAGTGGATACCCTGGAGGGAGTAGAAATACAAAAGACATACTGGATAGGAGGGAAGAGATTGGTAAGCTTGGCTGAAGGGGATGAAACAGTGCAACAAGATAGTGGCCATGGCTAAAAGGATGCTAGGCTGCATAGAGAGGGGTATAACTAGCAGAAGAAAGGAGGTGTTGATGGCCCTGTACAAGTAATTGGTGAAGCCCAACTTGGACTATTGTGTTCGGTTTTGGAGGCCTTATCTTGCTAAGACTTGAAGCAGTTCAGAGAAAAGCGGCAAAAATGGTAGGGGGTTTATGTAGGAATATGTATATGGAGAGATTTGCTGACCTAAACAGAGGAGGAAAGGATAAACAGGAGTTATGTCACGAAATGCTTAGCCACCTGCCTGGGATAACCCACAGACACTTAGAGGGTCTATCCCTAGCACAGCTCAGGTCCGCCTATACCTGCCGCTTGTGCAATACACTAGCACCCTCTTCCCATCGACTGGGTCCCCTTCCTCTGGGCAAGTCTGCCGCTCTCAAATTATCCCCAGTGATTTCTAGGTTACTGGATCCACACTCCCAGTGGTCCCACAGTTCCCAGAAAGCACTCACAGACTTGACACAAACCACCAGGATCCTTTCAGTCTAGACAGGGAGAGGCAACAAACTAAATTGTTTGTTGTCTTAAAAATTGAACAATGAACGGCGGTCACGTGATGCGCTGAGAGCAACAGCAGCATAGCAGCTGAGCTCCGGGGACCCCGCTCCTCGTACTACCCAAAAGACTAGCAAAAATTAAAGAAAGTTCCTGACCCCGTCCGCCACAGCGCGAAGGTATATGGAACAATTCTTTGGTCGCAATGCCAGCTGGAACAGCGAAACGAAGCGTCAAAGCCAAGAAAGGGAAATCTTCGCCCACGACCGCAGAACCCAAGATGGCGGACGGGGAGCCGGAGACGCATGCTGAATTCTCGGAGCGCCAGCTGACTCAGATCTCGACAGTGGTCAGTGCAATCTTAGAACCGAGATTTGACTCCTTGGCAGACCAATTGGGAAAACTGGACGCCAATATAGCAGTGATAGCGAAGTGCATGCAAGAGCTAGAACACTGAGTATCGGATATGGAAGACACGTGGCATACAACCGAGCTGAATCTAGTAGAATTGGCGGCGCAGCTCAGTGCACAGGTAGAGAAAATAGACGATTTTGAAAATAGAGCGCACCGCTCTAATCTGAGGCTGGTTGGTATACCGGAGTCAGTGATGGAAAAAAACCTGGGGCCTACTGTGGAAAAATTGCTACAGCACGAGTTTGCGCTCTCGGATAGCAGAGGAGGCCTAAGCATTGAAAGGGCACACCGGCTCGGAAGATATCAAGAGGGAAAGAAGCCTTGGGTTGTAATAATTAAAGTCCAAAATTATATACACAAGGAGGAGATAATGCAAGGGTTGAGGTCCAAAAGAGACAGTATGACATATGAAGGACATGCAATTTTGATCTTCCCAGACTACTCTGTTGGACTGCAGGAGAGGAGAAGGCGATTCCATCCGGTATGTACAACCTTAGTGGAGAAGAAGATTCGATTTGCGTTGTCCTACCCTGCAGTCTTAAAGATCCACATGAATGGGAAATGGTATCTCTTTGCATCAGAGAAGCTGGCCATGGTCTTTATAAATAAAGAATTGGGCGGCCAGGTCTCTACTCCTTGATGGGAACAAGATGACCAGCCTGGGTTGGACTTTATAGAGGCAAAGATATGGACTTCAAGAACCAGACGTGGAGAATAGGCATGTAATCTGACTGGTTTAAAGGGAAATGTTATGTTTGGATTTATAGTATTATATGGTTTGGTTAAAGAGGGGTGGGGTCCCTAGCAGGCGAGTGACTCTAGTGACGCCAGGTGGCGGCGCACCTGTTTGGTTGTGGGGAGGGGGGAAGAGGGGGGAAGAGGGAGGGAGGGGGAGGGGGTTGGGGGGAGGCACGGAGCAGAAGGGTGTGCAGTGAGAGGAGGGATGACTGAAGGTAATTCTTTTGAGAGGCTGGGACGAATGGAGTAGAACATTCAGGAGGTCATAGTCTGGAGGCAGACACCCTCGGGGGAGGCTGGGCTCCCGGGGTTGTTCGGGACAGGACAGGCATAACAAGCTACCAACTCACATAGATGAAGGGTAAATGCAATTTGAAGATCATGTCTTGGAATGTGGCAGGGATCACCTCCCTGGTAAAGAGATATAAAATGTTATCACAATTGAGGGCGCATGGAGCAGATATTGCCTGTCTCCAAGAGACAAAATTGTCAGACACGGAGCATGCAAAACTTTGTCAGCAGTGGGTGGGGGAATGTTATTATTCTTCCTCAGGGAACTGTAGAAGTGGGGTGATTGTTCTCATGAAGAAAGGCCTCCCTTGCCAATCCAAATTGATATATAAGGATTCCGAAGGAAGAGTGGTCCTAATCCAGTTAAACTACCAGGAGAAAAAATTTTACCTGTGCGCAGTTTATGGCCCAAATTCTTACTGCCCGAAGTTCTTTCAATTGCTGGCAGCGCTTGGATTGCAACATGCGGATGCCCCGTGGGTGTGGGCGGAGGATTTTAACCAAGTAATGGATCCGACCTTGGGATCCATGGGCCATGGGAGGGGTCTCCCGGATCTATGTAAATCCCTACAATTGGTTGATCCATGGCGCCTGCTGCACCCTGAGACACGGGATTACACTCACCAGTCTAAAGTACATCAATCCTGGTCACGGATCGACTATATTTTATTGACACACTCCTGGTTTTTCAGAGTAGGGAAAGCATTTATAGGCCCTACAGAAATCTCAGATCATTCCATAATTGGGTTAGAGGGACTTAGGTGCCAGAGGGGCTCCAAGCAGTTACTGGCGTTTCCCTTCCTATCTCTACCAGGACAAGCAACTTATAGATCATGTGAGAAATCGCTGGCACTTCTATGTAGATACAAATGTGCAGTCTTGCACATCGCTGATAGTATTCTGGGAGGCCTCCAAAGCAGTTATCCAGGGAGAGATAATTGCATTTATGAGTGCACGTGCAAAGTGCCTAGCGGCAGGCATCATGCGATTGGAATTGACATACAGGGCTGCAAAAAGATCCCACATAGCTAAGCCAACTAAAGAAAATCAAGAAAAAATGGCAGCTGCCTTGGTAGCATTGAATATGATGATACACGAGAAATATCAGAGATTATTATTTGCTAGACACTTAAACTTCCAACGATTTGGAAATAAGTCTGGTAGACTATTAGCGCAAGCAGCTAGAGCTAAGAAATCAAGCCAATTTATCCCCCATATCAAATTACAAAATGGGTCTAGGTTATCCCAACCGGCAGAGATTGCAAATGCTTTTAAGGAATATTTTAAAAGGGTATATTCTCAACAGGAGGGTCATCAGGATTAATTCATAGCAGACTATCTGGAGGATGCGGGTATGCCGCGTCTGGAGCAGAGAGTATGGGAATCCTTGGCCCTCCCTGTAAGGGCACAGGAACTCCAACATGTTATAAAGTCCCTCCCATTGAGATCGGCTCCAGGTCCCGATGGGTTTTCAAGTGAGTATTATATAATTTTGGGTCAGGACTCAATGGGGCCCCTTGTCTCGTACTATGATGCAGTGGTAGAGCAAGGTTATTTTTCCCCAGGAGAGAATGAGGCACTAATCTCCCTGATCCCAAAACCAGGTAAATCTCCGTATCCCTATACCCCCCACTCTCCAAGATCCTAACAATAAACCCATGGGGAGCTTAGGTTTCTCCCCCCCCCCAGATGAAGTTTCTTAGATGTTTATAAAATTGCCACACGTCCCCACCACGTAGACACAACGGCAACACCTGAAACATATAAAGCCACCTGGGGAACTCCACCATACGAAACAGTTGTATCCGCCCGTGAAGCGTGAGCGGCAACGCCGCCCACTTTCGCAACCTTTTTCTCATACTTTCCAGCAATTGAGTGAGATTTAGATGAAAAAAAACAAGGAATTCAGTTAAATTCAAGTCATGTTGCAAAGAAGTTCTCACATCTCTAATACCTGATATATATTGTATCTTTGTTATAGGTGGAACATTATCAGAGGAAATAAGTAAAACATCCGTTAGATACTTAAAACATTTCTAATGGCGAAATTAAAGGTGACTTAGGAAAATTTAATATTCTTAAATTATTTCTCAATTTTCCGAGTTTGAAAAGTTTTATCCTTTGAAACTATCAAAGATTGTATTTCATTTTCAAGTACCTCTAATTTGATACCATGAGTCTCGAGCCTACCGGCAAACTGCTCCTGAGTTAGTTTGATCTCCGCCATTTCTCCTCGCATGGAAGTTGAAATCTGTTGCAGGGTAGAGTTCAAACCCTGGATTACATCCCACAAAGTCTCTAGGGTAACTACAGCTGGTCTTGAATGCCCATCGAAGGCTCCCGGGGGGAATGTCCTGCGTTAGCGACGATGAAGGCAGGGAACTCAAACCCTGTCTTCCCACGTCAGATGTTCCAACAGGAGAAGTGGCTACGTAGCCTCCTACTGCAGTTACCAGGGCTTGTCCACCTCCGGGTGCTCCTAGTTGCTGTTCATCCGGCGCCACTGATTCACCTCCGGGTCTCGAGGGAGCTGCAATCGAGGGAGGACTAAGCGTTCTCCAAAGACAAGCAGGCCAATATTCTCACTGATGGGTGACGCCACGTCGGCCCGGAGGACTTTCCAGCAAAGTCCATGACAAAGTCTAAAATGTCCCCCGTCGCGCGGGCGGATGCAGTGCGCATGCGCGCGTCCACTTTCCCGCCCGCCGCGCGGGCACATTCCTCAGTTTTTTCTTCTCCGCGTCTGAGGTGACACGGAGCTCGACGATCTCGTCTTCGTGTTCCTCCTGTGCCCGGAGGTGAAGAAAGAAGAAAAAAGCGAAGTATCCTTTTTTTGTTATCTTAGATTGTTTTCGTTTATTAAGTTTCCTTTATTTTAGTCTGCGATTTTATTTAAATCGCTCGGTCGGGTATTTTTTCCCGTCTTTTTCTTTTGTTTTTCTGTGTCATTATTTTTCTAGACACAATCGCGTCTTTTGATTTGGCAGGGACAATTTTTCCCGAGATGTCAACGAAGACGCCCAGCGGCTTCAAGCCTTGTGCCCGCTGCCATCGGGCCATCTCTGGCACTGATACACACTCGTGGTGTATTCAGTGCCTTGGGCCGGACCACCGCTCGGAGAGTTGTAAATTGTGTCTCGCCATGAAGAAGCGGACACTGCTCTCTCGAGATGCCCAGAGAGAGAAGATTTTTGGGCCCGGTGCTTCGGCATCGGCACCGTCGACGTCGGCGCCATCGACGTCGTCTAAGTCGGCGCCCTCCAAACCGGCGCCGGGCAAGTCGGTGCCGGTGAAGTCGGTGCCGTCGAGGATGATGTCTTCGAGGCCGACGTCGTCGAAGTCGACGTCGAAGGAGGCGTCGGCACCGGGAGACAGGGGACAGGCTGCCTTTAGACCCATGCACGCTGGGAGCAGTGATGCATCGAGTGGGTCTCCACCCGCCTCGGCGCCTCCTGCTGTGCAGGCCCCCCGGGACCGTCCTGCGTCGGACCCGGCCCCGAGGAGACGTGTGGATTCCACGTCCTCCTCTCCGGTGCCGAGGAGTCTCGACGACATGCGTCGGGCGAAGGCCAAGAAGCATCGTCGTCGATCTCCTTCGAGACACGGCACCGGGAGCTCCGGGTCATCGATGCACTCGATACCCGAGAAGCGTCGGTGCCGAGAGGATCGCTCTCCCTCTATTACTGAGGTTCCGACGCGTGGGGTCGCTGGCAGCTGAGTCCCCACTCCCCAACCTCAGCAGACTTTGCCTCTGACACCTCAACCGACCCCGCAGCCTTTTCCGACTCCAGCTCTGGATGAGAGTATGCAGGCCATGTTCCCTTTTTTCTTGAACATGATGCAGCAGTGGCAGTCGGCATCGAGGTTGTCGGTGCCGACGGCGTTGACGGGGCCGGTGTCGATGCTTTCAGAGGCACCGGTGCCGACGGCGTCGAAGGTGTCGACATTGCCGATGCCGGATGTTCCTGCATCAGGCCTTCAGCCTGTGGTGAGGTCTGTCTCACCGGTGCCGTCTCCGGTGCCGGTGCCTTTGACCTCCCAAGTTGACTCTCCCGAGGCATCGGAGCAGGAAGCTTCCCCGGAGCCTCAGGGACCATCAACTTCTCGGCACCATCATAGAGGCCATCAAGCCTCTTTGTCGAGACGGGCTCAGATTCGGGCGGCTCTGTCTGAGCTTTTAGCCCCATCTGATGGTACCTCATCCGAGGATGATGAAGGAATGCATGGGGAGTTCTCTGGCGAGGATTCTCAAGGCATTCCATCTGACTCCACTCCCTCGCCACAAAGGCAGCTGTCTCCTCCCGAGAGCTTGTCTTTTTCATCTTTTGTTCGGGAGATGTCTGAGGCCATCCCCTTCCCCGTGGAAATTGTGGACGAGCCCAGAGCCAAAATGCTGGAGGTTCTGGACTATCCATCTCCACCTTCATCTTCTGCCACAGTTCCTTTTCATGAGACTCTTAAGGAACTTATGCTAAGGAACTGGGAGAACCCTTTTTCAAGTCCAACCGTCCCTAAGAAAGCTGAGTCCCAATATAGGATCCACGGGGAACCCAGTCTCATGCAGACCCAATTGCCTCATGATTCAGCGGTGGTGGATTCTGCCCTCAGAAGAGCCAAGAGTTCCAGAAATTTCTCCTCGGCGCCCCCAGGGCGAGAAAATGCAACTCTGGACTCTTTTGGGAGGAAGGCGTATCAGGCTGGTCTGCTCGCTTCCAAAATCCAGTCTTACCAACTCTTCACGAGTGTGCATTTACGGAACTCTGTGAGACAACTTGAGAGTTTAGTAGATGCACTCCCTGAGGAGAAAGCTGAACCCTTTCGCCAAGTGATCAGGCAGCAGAAGGCGTGTCGCAAGTTCCTGTCCAGGGGCATTTTTGACACTTGCGATGTGACATCTCGCTTTTCCGCTCAAGGTATAGCGATGCGCAGGCTCTCATGGCTGCGTGCCTCTAACCTGGAGGAAAGAACTCAGCGGAAAATAGCAGATATCCCATGCCGGGGGGATCACCTTTTTGGAGAGAAGGTTGAAGAGATGATTAATCATCTCTACCAGCGTGACAACGCTATGGATTCTCTCTCCCGCCGGGCGCCTTCTGCAACCACTTCCACTGCTAGGAAGTTTTTTAAGGGAAAGAGAAGTGCTCCCTACGCTTCTAGAAATCGTAGGTACACTCCTTATTCCCGTCAGCCGGTTCAGGCTCGACCCCAGCCCGCTCGCTCTCGTCAGCAGCGGGCACCGAAGCAGCCCCCTGCAGCTCCCCAGCAAAAACCAGGGACGGGTTTTTGACTGGCTCCAGCAGAGCATAGCCGAAGTCAAAGTACCTGTGCCGAACGACCTGCCGGTCGGGGGGAGGTTAAAATTTTTTCACCAAAGGTGGCCTCTCGTAACCTCCGACCAGTGGGTTCTTCAAATAGTCCGGTGCGGGTACACCCTCAATTTGATTTCCAAACCCCCAAATTGCCCACCAGGAGCTCAGTCTTTCAGCTCCTACCACAAGCAGATACTTGCAGGGGAACTCTCCGCCCTTCTCAGCGCCAATGCGGTCGAGCCCGTACCACCAGGGCAAGAAGGGCTGGGATTCTATTCCAGGTATTTCCTTGTGGAAAAGAAAACAGGGGGGATGCGTCCCATCCTAGACCTAAGGGCCCTGAACAAATATCTGGTCAAAGAAAAGTTCAGGATGCTTTCCCTGGGCACTCTTCTTCCCATGATTCAGAAAAACGATTGGCTATGCTCTCTGGACTTGAAGGATGCTTACACTCACATACCGATACTTCCAGCCCACAGGAAGTATCTTCGGTTTCGGCTGGGAACACAGCATTTTCAGTACTGTGTTTTGCCTTTTGGCTTGGCGTCTGCGCCCAGGGTTTTTACAAAGTGCCTGGCAGTTGTGGCAGCGTCGCTACGCAGACTGGGAGTGCATGTGTTCCCTTATCTGGACGATTGGCTGGTGAAGAACACCTCCCCGCAAGAAACTTTACAGTCTATGCGGATGACTATTCAGGTGCTAGAGATGCTGGGCTTTATCATCAATTACCCCAAGTCCCATCTCGTCCCTGTGCAAAAATTGGAATTCATAGGAGCTCTGTTGTGCACACAGACAGCTTGTGCTTATCTCCCAGGACCCAGGGCAGACAGACTTCTGTCTCTGGTTTCCAAAGTGCAAGCATCTCAGCAGATCACAGCTCGGCAGATGTTGAGATTGCTTGGCCACATGGCCTCCACAGTTCATGTGACACCCATGGCACGTCTACACATGAGATCGGCTCAATGGACCCTAGCTTCTCAGTGGTTTCAAGCCACAGGGAATCTAGAGGATGTTGTCCGGCTGTCCACCAATTTTCGAAATTCCCTCAGTTGGTGGACCATTCGATCCAATCTGGTCTTGGGACGCCCATTCCAAATTCCTCAGCCTCAAAAAGTGCTGACGACGGATGCATCCCTCCTCGGGTGGGGAGCGCATGTAGATGGGCTTCACACTCAAGGAGCTTGGTCTCTTCAGGAGAAGCATCTCCAGATCAACCTCCTGGAATTGCGAGCGATCTGGAACGCTCTGAAGGCATTCAGAGATCGGCTAGCCAACAAAATTGTTCTCATTCAGACAGACAATCAAGTGGCAATGTATTACACCAACAAGCAAGGGGGTACCGGATCCCGTCCTCTGTGCCAGGAGGCCGTGCAGATGTGGCTATGGGCCTATCAAAACGGAATGTTTCTCCAAGCCACTTATCTAGCCGGTGTAAACAATGGTCTGGCCGACAGGCTGAGCAGAGTTATGCGGCCTCACGAGTGGTCCTTGAACATGACTATTGCCAAAAAGATCTTTCGAGTTTGGGGAACTCCATCGATAGATCTTTTTGCTTCCCAGGACACTCACAAGGTTCCTCAATTCTGTTCCAGACTCCAGGCCCACGGCAGACTAGCGTCGGATGCCTTCCTCCTTTTTTGGGGGACAGGACTCCTGTACGCTTATCCTCCCATCCCCTTAGTGGGGAAGACTCTCCTGAAACTCAAGCAGGACCAGGGAACCATGATTCTGATAGCGCCTTTTTGGCCCCGCCAGATATGGTTTCCCCTTCTTCTGGAACTTTCGTCAGAAGAGCCATGGAGATTGGATTGTTTTCCGACCCTCATTACTCAGAACGAAGGGGCGCTTCTACATCCCAACCTCCGGTCTCTAGCTCTCACGGCCTGGATGTTGCGAGCTTAGAGGTTGCCTCCTTTGGTCTCTCTGAGGGTGTCTCCAGAGTTCTGTTTGCTTCCAGGAAAGATTCCACACATAAGTGTTACTCTTTTAAATGGAGGAGGTTTGCCGTCTGGTGTGACAGTAACGGTTTAGATCCTTTCTCTTGTCCTGCACAGACCTTGCTTGAGTACCTGCTGCATTTATCCGAGTCTGGTCTTAAGACTAACTCGGTCAAGGTTCACCTTAGCGCTATCAGTGCTTATCATTCACATGTTGATGGCTTGCCGATTTCTGGACAGCCTTTAGTCATGCGTTTCATGAGAGGTTTGTTTTTGTCAAAGCCCCCTATCAAACCTCCTCCAGTGCCATGGGATCTCAATGTCGTTCTCACCCAGCTGATGACAACTCCTTTCGAGCCACTGGATTCCTGCCATCTGAAGTACTTGACCTTGAAGGTCATTTTCTTGGTGGCTGTTACTTCAGCTCGTAGGGTCTGTGAGCTTCAAGCCCTGGTAGTTCATGCACCATTCCTTGTCTTTCATCATGACAGAGTAGTCCTCCGCACCCACCCAAAGTTTCTACCGAAGGTGGTGTCGGAGTTCCATCTGAACCAGTCAATTGTCTTGCCAACATTCTTTCCCCCTCCTCACTTGAGCCCGGGCGAAAGCAAGTTGCACACTTTGGACTGTAAAAGAGCACTGGCCTGTTACGTGGAGCGGACGCGCCCCTTCAGAAAGTCCGCCCATCTGTTTGTTTCTTTTAATCCCAACAAGAGGGGAGTTGCTGTCGGAAAACGCACCATCTCTAATTGGCTAGCAGATTGCATTTCCTTCTCTTACGCCCAAGCCGGGCTGACTTTGGACGGTCATGTCACGGCTCATAATGTTAGAGCCATGGCTGCGTCGGTGGCTCATCTAAAGTCAGCCACCATAGAAGAGATTTGCAAAGCTGCGACGTGGGCTTCGATCCACACATTCACATCACATTACTGCCTTCAGCAGCATAGCCGACGCGACAGTCGGTTTGGGCAGTCGGTGCTGCAGAGTCTGTTTGGGGTTTAGAATCCAACTCCACCCCCCTAGGCCCATGTTTATTCTGTTCCAGGCTGCACTCTCAATAGTTGAATTTGGTTTCAGGTCAATTTTGTTTTTTGTCCTCGCCGTTGCGGGACCCAATTGACCATTCTTTGTTGTGTTGAGTGAGCCTGGGGGCTAGGGATACCCCATCAGTGAGAATATTGGCCTGCTTGTCTTTGGAGAAAGAGTAGTTACTCACCTGTAACAGGTGTTCTCCGAAGACAGCAGGCAATATATTCTCACAACCCTCCCACCTCCCCTTTGGAGTTGTATTCCTCTAATTCTTGTAATTAACTGAGGAATGTGCCCGCGCGGCGGGCGGGAAAGTGGACGCGCGCATGCGCACTGCATCCGCCCGCGCGACGGGGGACATTTTAGACTTTGTCATGGACTTTGCTGGAAAGTCCTCCGGGCCGACGTGGCGTCACCCATCAGTGAGAATATATTGCCTGCTGTCTTCGGAGAACACCTGTTACAGGTGAGTAACTACTCTTTACTCCCTCTATACTATGGTCCAGGTTGTCAAGCGCTCTCTAGGGGTCCCGGCGCTCGTATCACCATCGCATCTAAGGTTGCCTGCCGCATGGTGGAAGATTCTATTCGGCTCGAGGAGGTGAGCATGATAGATTTTCCCTTCCTTTTCCCCATTACTGGATCAGAGGAAGCTCCAGGCTTTAGGATACCAAATAGAGTTCAGGAGCTACTGCAGCACATGTCTGCTTCAGAAGCCATCTCGGATCCCGCCAGGATCTTTTTGAGCTCCCTCAGTATCCTGGGATGTATTCCATCCAGTCCTATAGCTTTATTCACCTTCAGATTCTCTAGCTGTTAACTCTCTCTTCTGTAAACGGTGCAGTATCCACTCCATTCCCAGATGTTCCCTCGGTAGCTGACCGCAGTCCTTCTTCAGGATTTTCCTCCGAGAACACCGAAGAGAAATAATTGTTTAACATGTTCGCTTTACCTTCATCACTCTTCACATAGCCATTCTCATTATCTTTGTCTCGCAATTCCATTCCTGTCTTTTCTCCTTTCTCCAATATATCTGAAAATGGTCTTCTCACCTCTCTTTACATCTTTAGCCATTTTTTCCTAATGCTCACACTTTCGCTATCTGTATTTCCCTCTTCACTTCTTTGAGTTTAATCTGATAATCTTTTCCGTAATCCTCTCATTGTGTTCTTTTGTATTTCTTGAACAAAGCCTCTTTTGCTCTTATTTTTATGTTTAAATCTTTTTATTAACAGAATCCATAAAACACACACTTAATATAATGTCTAACAGTCCATGCTAATACACACATAGCTGCCGCTCTACCTGAGATCTCCAATATCTTTCCACTATTACTGAACAATTTTGTAAATATTCTACCAGATGCATACCCAGTGAACAAAAATACAATGTAGCCTCAAAACATTTTTATTTTTCTCCCCCTGTTTCCCCCCCTCCCTTACCAGTCCAAATCCTTTAACCTACTAAACATCAATTCCCCTCCCCCCAAAACTCTCCCTCGCCCCTCCCTACCCTCACTTTCAAAACCATCTTTCAATTATCTAAAGTATGAGCATCTTATCCTCCTTCACCTCTTATTAACACTGCCCAAGGTAGTTTACAAATTGTTAATAATAAAACTCCTACCTCTCGGGCTCATTGTTTGTAAATAAGGATCCCAAGTGGACAAAAACTGTTTCTTATGTCTTAAAGTGCCTTTCGCATCGCGAGCTTCCCATGCCATCAATTGGTGTATCTTATTCCGCCAATGCCCAAATGCGGGAATCTCCGACCCCACCCAATATTGTAAAATTGTTTTCCGGGCCACCAAGCACAATTTTCTACAGAGCAGCCGTCCAGGCCCTTTTAGTCTGCAAAATGCTCCAGGCACATCCAAAAGTAATTGTTCCATGGAACCTTGAATATTTCCATCCAGCAGGTGCTCAGAAAACGCACCACCTGGCTCCAGAAACTTTGAACTTTCTGGCAAGCCCAAAATGCATGATAGTATGTTTGTCTAGGATGACCACATTTGGAGCACTGCGAATCCTGGCCCCCTCCCACATGTGCTAAGGACGCCTTAGTCATATATGCCCTTAAGATCACCCGGGCCCCACATTCCCTTAACCGCATATCAGATGTTAAAGTATAAACTCCTTTTAAAGATTGTAAAACTTCCCAATTACCTAGCCCCACCCCCGATTCCTCCTCCCATTTTGCCTTGACTCCCTCAAATCCTCTGGCGGGACATAATTGAACAAGGGCCTGCACTAACCCAGAGATGGGCAATCCCCGATCAGAAATCTTTGAGAAGAAGGACCTGAGCTCTACTCCTAGCTTGAAATGCAACTTACTCCTGTCCATAGTCCTTATATAATGTTTTAACTGTGCGTACGCAAACTGTGCACCCCACCTCATAGAAGACGCTTCCTCCAAAGTTGCTAAAGATTCCATCTCCCCTGTGGCTCCTATCACATGTTCCAGAAGATATATCCCCTTTTGCTCCCATCTCTTGAACCAAACATTATCCCATCCTGAACTAAACCTTCTATTCCCTCAAATAGGTAACTGATCCGACACCTCAGGGTCCCCACCCTCACTAGAACCTTCCACCCCTCTCTCAGTGAATTCAAGAGCACACTCCCCTTTACACCCTCAGGCAACTGACTCTTTTTGCAGTGCAACAGGTAGTAAAGATGATAAGGCGCAAAATGTTCCTGCTCTAAGTATAATGGTGTATAAACGGTTGTCCCCTCAATCCAATCTCCCACCTTTTATGTGAGCATACAAGCTTGGTTATATAACTTCAAATCTGGAAGTCCCAGACCACCTTGCCTCCAATAACCTATCAATAGTGCCATTCGCAGCCTCGGCTTCTTCCCTGCCCAACAAAAAGCACTCACCCATTTATAAAATATTTTCAAATCTTTCTGAAGAAGACGTATAGGCAGTATTTGAAGGGTATACAACCACTTTGGAAACTGAACCATTTTTATCAGACTAATTCTACCCATTAAAGAAATCAGCAAGGATCGCCACTGCTCTAACTTCGCCTTTGTATCTCCAATCAGTTTCCCCACATTAAGCTGATATAAAGTTGCCACATCCATGATTAATTCCCAAATAACGAAATGAATCTGATGCCCACCTCAAAGGGAAACCCTCTTTCCATTCTTCCTTCACTTGGACTGAGGAAGGCAAAGCTTCCGATTTTCCCAAATTCAATTGGAGACCTGCAAAATCTCCATACTCGCCAAAGATTTCCAGAAGAGCCTCCAAAGAACTCAGAGGACTCTCCAGATGTACCAGTATGTCATCAGCAAACGCCGCTACTTTGAAACAACCCTCCCCAACTCGAACCCCCTGAATATCTTCCGTTATCAATATATCTCTAATTAGGGGGTCCAACGTCAGTACAAAAAGAAGCGGCGATAGAGGGCAGCCCTGCCGAGTACCCCGAGGGACCGGAAACATCGCTGACGACATTCCATTCACCAATACTGTTGCCTGTGGGTCCGCATACAATGCTCTTATTCCTGAAACAAATAGACCATCAAAACCATATACACTCAATACTTCAAACATAAAGTCCCATCTCACCCTATCAAATGCTTTCTCTGCATCGAAGCTCACTAGAATAGATGGTACCCCTCTCTTTGATCTCTGCTCCAAAGAAGTCAAGATTCTCCTTACATTCTTGGTGATTGATCTTCCCTTCACGAATCCCACCTGTGCTTCATGTATAATCTCCGGAAGCACCCTAGCCATTCTGTTAGCCAAAATTTTTGCCAACAACTTTGCCTCAAAATTAAGCAAAGAAATTGGCCTATAAGATTCTGGCAACAGCGGGTCTCTACCAGGTTTTGGCAATACAATTATTTGTGCCACCATTAAAGACTGTGGCATATATTCCAACTCTAAAATTTTGTTGAACATATTAGCCAAAGGGGTTGTGATCTCTATACCCGTCCGCTCCAGGTGCCTTGTTCAACATACTTTCCCCTATCGCCCCCTCCATTTCCTCAACACTTATTCGTTTATTCAGCTGACCTCTAGTTTCCTCATCTATTTTTCAAACTTTTCACTTTTTTGTTGGGCCATCTTTCAACCCCTTCTCTTTTACAATATAATTTTTCACCTGGAGGTAAGCATATATGTCTGTCTCCGGCAAATCATAATCCTTCCTAAGGACCTCAAAACTTCTAATTGATCCTTCATCCAAAAAAATCCCTAAAACGAATCAGTCATTTTTGGAACCATTTTGGAACCTGGGAACCCAGGTTCTTGAGTTATCCAGGCATATATTGATCTATTCTGAGTTCCCCTTAATTTCTTTTTGAGTGCACCCCACAATGTCAGCAAATAAGAGACAAATGGATTTGAAGACATCCTCTTGTAAGTAAACTCTGCAGTGGATCCCCACAGAAGGGCATCTAACCTCCCCCCTTGAACAAATATCTGCTCTAACCTTGTTGCAGGTGAAAGATCCACTTTACTCCACACCCCAATCTGTTTTAATTGGGCTGCCCAGTACATTTGGCATACCCCTTCCTCCTTGTTCCACTGCCCTCCACAAGGTCTTCCGTGACAATCTAGCCTGTTGTCCTCCCCAAACAAACCCACCCAATTCAGTTTGTAATTTCAGTAGCTCCCCCTTAGGGACAGGGATTGGTAAAGTCTGAAACAAGAACAGTAGCCTAGGCATAATGTTCATCTTTATAGCTGCTATCCACCTCAGCTTCCATCTACTTAAGTCTCTTCTTATGGCTTTAATAAGTGGCACATAATTCTGTAAATATAAGCTACTGAGATCTCGCAGAATTCGTATTCCCAAATATTGGAAGCTGGTGTAAAGTTCCTTCCCATCTGCTCCAGTTCTTGGTCCGTTACTGTAATCCCCATTAATTCAGATTTATCAAAATTCACTCTAAAGCCTGACTGTATTCCAAATGAATTTAATTCCCGGATAATTACGGGCAATGTCAAGAGTGGGGACCCAACATAAAATAGAATATCAGCGAATAATGCAATTTTGTGTTCCCTCCCTCCCATCCGGACCCCTCTAATGTCCCTTATTGATTTAATTCTTTGCGCCAGTGGTTCTATAGATATAGCAAATAATAATGGGGACAAAGGACACCCTTGCCTCGTTCCCCTTTGAATATTAAATTGACTAGACCAGCCCCCCATTTACTTTAATCCTAGCCACCAGAGCTGCGTACAGCCCTTTCACCCATCCCACAAAAGATCTTCCCTATCCCATTTCTAACATAATTTCCCACAAGTACTCCCATTCTATCCTATTGAACGCTTTCTCCATGTCAACTGTAAGCAACGCCAATTAATCCCCCCCTTTTTCTGTGCCCCCCAAGTAATGTTTAGAGTCCGTCTAATATTGTCAGCCACTTGTCTATGCGCTGTAAAGCCCGATTGATCCTCATGAATAAGAGAGGGCAGAATCCTACTTAGTCTCTCCACCATGACTTTGGCTAGAAACTTAACATCGATATTCAGCAGAGATATTGGCCTATAGGATCCGCAAACCGTGGGATCCCTTCCTGGTTTTAACAAAACTGATATTCCCGCTTCCTGCATACTGGATGGTAATCCCTTCTCTACCAAGCAGGCATTCCCTACCCTTACCAACAGTGGCCCAAGCTCTTGTTGGAAGACCTTATAATATTTAGCAGTGTACCCATCTAATCCATCTGATTTTCTCCCCTTCAAACTCTTAATGACCTCCATCACCTCCTGCAATTTAATCGGAGCTTCCAGCTCTGCCCCTTGTTGAGCCGTAACCCTTTGCAGTTCTAGCTCTTGTAGGAAGTTTCGAGTCTCTTCCTTGTGGGCATCTGGACCCTTAGTATACAATTTTGTATAATAGTTCACAAATTGTTCTCTAATTTCCTCATCCTGATGATGCATTATGTCTTTGGGACCCTTTATTTTTACAATTGTATTTTTTACCCTTCTCTCCTAGCTAACATATTACCCGCTCTATTACTAAATTCAAAAACTTTCTGCTGCATTAAACTTCTATGAAACTCCATCCTTTTCATCTGTATTGTTTGCAACTCTGATCTCCATTTTATAAGCTCCATTAAATGCTGAGAGCCCCCTTCCCTTTGATGCATGGCTTCCTGTCTAGCCAATTGCTTATGGACCTCTAATTCATGTGCTTCTCCCTCCCTTTTCCGATATGCCCCCTTTCGAATAAGATGCCACCTTATTACCGCCTTCAGTGCATCCCAGAGTCCCTTCCGACACTTCTCCATTGTCATTTATTTCTAGATATTCTTTAATAGCTGCCTGAATTTCCTGACAATCCGCCTCACCATCCAAAAGGGACTTATTAAGTCGCCAGACCTTTCCCGTCCCCCTTCTTCCCATTCCCCTCAATAAAATCCATACTGGTGCATGATCTGACGCATGTATACTTTCAATCTCAGCACTTTGTATTTCTCCCCACAATATTCTATTGCACCAGATCGCATCAATTCTAGTGTACGAGCTTTGTGCTTGCGAATAATGGGTGAATTGCTTTTGACCTGGATGTTTTTTCAACTTGCATTGACCTGAATGTTTTTTTCAACTTGCAGCTTCAGAGAAAAAAAAACAAAAACAAAGGTGGATGTCAAACCTTGTTTAGCTACTCCTTGGCTCTTCTCTCCAAAATTAGTAGACTGAAATGAAGTTTTCAAATCATAGATGCTTCAAAAAGATCTCTACTTGAGTGGACTAGTGGTTAGGGTGGTGGACTTTGGTCCTGGGGAATTGAGGAACTGAGTTCAATTCCCACTTCAGAAACAGGCATTTCCTTTTGACTCTGGGCAAGTCACTTAACCCTCCATTGCCCGATGTAAGCTGCATTGAGCCTGCCATGAGTGGGAAAGCGCGGGGTACAAATACAACAAACAAAAATTCAAGTTACTTTGGCTATAGTAAGTTACAGATCCTCCAGTCTTTTCAAAATCTGCTTTCATGCTCGTTTGATTACAATTGTTATAATTCTACATTTGGTATATTTTGTTCAGTACTTCAAAAATGAGGATTCTGCTGTTTACCGAGGTAAATTCTAGGCATTCCAACCTTGTAACATTCCTCTCCTCCTCTCACCTATGGTGCTCCATTGAAATCTAAAGAGCACTGAATGTATTTTCAACTGGCAGAAAAAAAAAACAAAGTTTGATGTCAAACCTTGTTTAGCTACTCCTTGTCTATTCTCTCCAGGATTAGTAATGAAATGAAGATTTCAAATCATGGGTGCTTCAAAAACAACTCCACTTGAGAAAATACTAGTTACTTTAGATGGCATTTTATAGCAACTTCTTCCTTTTCAATATCTGCTTTCTTGCTCATTTGCTTCCAACTGCTATAATTCGTCTTAGGCATAAGTATGTTGCCTACATCAGACCAGGGGCATAGCTACAGGTGGGCCTGGCCCAGGCCCACCCAATTTCAGCCCAGGCCCGCCCAGCGCCAGCCCCAGCACCCATTGCCGGCCACTGCTGCTTTTCCTGTTGAGCAGCAGGGCCGGCGCTACAAAAAGAAGAAGCGCTAACGGCGCTAAGGATGAAAAATGTAAAAAAAAAAAAGCACGGCACCTGGAGCGATGCAGGGGCAGTGACGTAGGAGACGGGAGGAGCCTGCGAGCCAGCAGCCAATGCCTCAAGGCTGCCTAGACAGTGCCTGCCGGTGCCGTGCTTTTTTTTTTTTTAACATTTTTCGTCCTTAGCGCTGTTAGTGCTTCTTCTTTTTGTAGCGCCGGCCCTGCTGCTCAACAGGAAAAGCAGCAGTGGCTGGCAATGGGAGCTGGGGCTGGTGCTGGCATGCAGGGCGGGCCTCGTCGAAGAAAAGAGGGAAAACATGGAAGGATGGGGAGAAAGAGAGGGAAAACAGATGGAAGGATGGCAGAGAAAGGAAAACAGATGGAAGGATGGCAGAGAATGAGGGAAAACATGGAAGGATGGCAGAGAAAGAGGGAAAACATGGAAGGATGGGGAGAAAAGAGGGAAAGCAGATGGAAGGATGGAAGAGAAAGAGGGAAAACATGGAAGGATGGGGAGAAAAGAGGGAAAGCAGATGGAAGGATGGCAGAGAATGAGGGAAAACATGGAAGGATGGGGAGAAAAGAGGGAAAGCAGATGGAAGGATGGCAGAGAATGAGGGAAAACATGGAAGGATGGCAGAGAAAGAGGGAAAACATGGAAGGATGGGGAGAGAGAGGGAAAATGGAAGGATGAAGATAAAAGATAGAAAACAGATGGAAGGATGGGGAGAGAAAGAGGGAAAACGGATAGATGGGGAGAGAGACTCTGGATGGAAGGATGCAGAGAGAAAGGGGAGAGACTGGAAGGATGTGGAGAGAGAAGGGACACTGAACAGAAAAGGGTAGAGTGATACAGAGACACTGGTTAGAAAGAGGGAGAGAGACATTAGATGGAAGGATCAGGAGAGAGGGTAGATGGATGGAAGGATGGGGAGAGAAAGAGGGAAGACGCTGGATGGAAGAGTAGGGAGAAAGAGGTGACACTGGACGGAAGGATGCAGAAAGAAAGAGGGGAGACTACTGGAAGGATGGGGCGAGAGAGGGGAGACTGGAAGGATGGGGAGAGAAAGAAGAGAGCTGCTGGATGGAAAAGGAGAGTAGTGAAAGACTGGAGAATAAGAGGAAGGGGCATGGGGAGAACAAGGGTGAGAAAAAGATGAAAAGCCATAAATAGATGAAGGAAATTAAAGAATGGATAGTAAGAATGAATTAAATCAGGACAGAGAGAGAGAGGCAGAAAAATATTGAAGAAAGCAGGGAAAAAGGAGAGAAAAATGAGAAATGGCCAGGAAACCATGGCAGAAGAGTTAAGCGAAAACGAAGGAAAGCAGAATCTAGAGACTGGGAGCGACACAATGAGAAAAAGTAAATGGCCATACAAGAAAGGTAAAGAAAATAATTTTATTTTAAATTTAGGATAAAGTAATATGGTACCTGTGTTAATGAAGTTTCAGAGACCAATACTTCCTTCCTTAGGTCAGGCGAGGATACCGTAACAGCATTATACTGACCTGAGGCAGGAGGTTTTGGCCTCTGAAAGCTCACTGAAAAGGGTGTTAGGCTATTAAATAAATTTTCTGAAATCTGATGCACTGAAAAGCAGCACTTTACCCTGTGTGACAAATGCATCTGATTAGCGTGACTAAATTTTGCTGGGGGAGGGGGGTAGAGAGAAAATTTTGTGCCCACCCACTTTGGGTTCAGGCCCATCCAAAATTGGCAGTCTGGCTACGCCACTGCATCAGACCAGTTAATCTTCTGCTTTGCCAAGGTAATTTCTAGGCATTCCAATCTTGTAACATTCCACTGCATTTCGATACCTCTTCTTACCTATGGTGCTCCATAGAAATCTAAAGAGCACTGAATGAACTTTCAACAGGCAGTTTCATAGAAAGAAACAAAGGTGGATGTCAAACCTTGTTTAGCTACTCCTTGGCTCTTCTGTAGACTGAAATGAAGTTTCAAATCATGAGTTCTTCAAAAAGATCTCCACTTCAGTGGAGGAGCGGACTAGTGGTTAGGGTGGTAGACTTTGGTCTTGAGGAACTGAGTTCAATTCTGACTTCAGCCACAAGCAGCTCCTTTTGACTCTGGGCAAGTAACACTACTTTCATGCTGGTTTGCTTCCAATTGTTATAATTCTACTTTAGAGGGGAAATAGGACAATTTCGGCCTTAAAACAGGGTCTAATCACAAACGCTCCAGACAAGATATTGAAGTTATTACAAGAGCATTTTGAGGACACACCCAGAGATAGGGCAGAGATTAGAGCGTTCCTCCAACGGGCAGAAATGCCGCGATTGGGAGCGGCGGACATATCTCTTCTAGAGGCCCCCATACAGCCTAGAGAGCTACAGGAGGCGATTAAAAGTCTAAAGTAATTCTCAGCACCGGGAACAGATGGCTATACCGGGGAATTTTATAAACTCATGCAGGCAACCTTGATAGGTCCCTTATTTGCTTACCATCAAGCCATTATCCAGGAAGGGCAAGTCCCGCAATATGAAAATATAGCTAATATCTCACTTTTATTCAAACCCGGGAAGGCGGCGGATGAGCCTGAGTCGTATAGACCCATATCCCTTATCAATGTCAATATTAAATTATTAGCAAAAATATTGTCAAGACGATTGGCGACATGTCTGCCATCTATCATAGAACCAGCGCAGGTGGGCTTCATTCCAGGGAGGCACTCTGTGCTACATGTGCGGAGGGCTTTGTTGGCAATGACTCATGGCCACTATCGGCAGATTCCAGGGATGGTGGTAAACTTGGGTGCCGCTAAGGCTTTTGACAAAGTAAGCTGGGACTTCCTGTTTGAAACTATAGATTGTGTGGGATTCCCTGGTGAGATACAGCAGGCCATCAAAGCCTTATATACAAATATGTTCGCCCAAGTCACAGTCAATGGTGGAATAACAGAGAGATTTCAAGTTAGGCGAGGAACAAGACAGGGCTGCCCCCTTTCTCCGTTATTGTTTGATTTGGCTTTAGAACCTCTATTAAGATTATTGAATTCAGCAACAATGATTCATTGGGTGACAATGGAGAATCGTGAGATACGAGCGTTAGCCTATGCTGACGACATTCTCTTGATCCTCACAGAGCCACACAGATCCCTTCCGGTGGCGTTGGGACTCCGGTGGCGTTTGGCCGGCTATCAGGATTCACCTTTAATTATGACAAATCAGGGGCAATGCCAATAGATGAAGCTATTCGCAGGGGTTGGCCAGGGAACTTCCCTATTAAGTGGGTGGATTCCAAAATGAAGTACTTGGGGATGTATCTCTCTGGGGCAGGTGCCGGTTTGTACCGGGATAACATCGATCCGCTTTTAGATATGACCCGAAGTAAATTGATCATGTGGAGGGAATTACCCCTCACCCTGTGGGGCAAAATAGCATTATTCAATATGGTGATCGCGCCGAGATGGCTTTATGTGTTTCAGCAATTGCCCTTATTTCTGAAACGTAAGGATGAAGGGAAGTTGCAGCGAATGGTACAGGAATATCTATGGCAGGGGAGGAGACCTAGGATCCCATATCACCTGATTGCGTCCCCTCGGGAGGGAGGAGAAATGGGTTTGCTAAATATTAGATATCTGACGGTCGCCTGTTCTATGAGGCATATCAATGACTGGTACAGGGGATCCTCAGAGTTCACCTTGACAGAGTTAGAAACTTCTAGATTCCCAGGGATACATTTTAGCCATTTATTGCACACTGGCGGGACCTTGCCCAGGGATGCCTTTAAACAGCACCCTGTGCTACAGGCCCTATGGGAAACTTGGCACTGGTTATGTAGGCGGCACTTCTTCTCAGCCAAGGTGACCCCATGGATGTCCATCTGTGATAACCCAGCTTTTGCACCGGGGCAGGGGAGGAGTGTTTTTACCAGATGGGCAGGAAAGGGAATAGTATACCTAGCTCACGTAGTGAATGAGGAAGGCAAGATGTACTCATACCCCGAGCTGCAACTGAAATATCAGATTCCGTCGAATC
This sequence comes from Microcaecilia unicolor, assembly GCF_901765095.1. Lineage (NCBI taxonomy): Eukaryota > Metazoa > Chordata > Amphibia > Gymnophiona > Siphonopidae > Microcaecilia > Microcaecilia unicolor. The sequence continues at coordinate 196,041,534 of NC_044034.1, read as the reverse complement.
ATTTCTTTGCATATTATCAATTAAAACATTATGTAAGTACCTTAGACTGGACTGATTTGACGGAAGATGTGGTGGAGGTAATTTCTGAGGCTTATACACTTGGGGCTCAACAGCGGGTGCCATTGAGATTTCACCATCAACAATTAAAAGATATGAGTATGGAACTTGATGTGGTTAAATTGGCTTCGGAGTGGTCCAGGGATTTGGGTGGTGGAGTCTCTGCGGACACCTGTGAAACGTTCTTAGAGTCATTGTTCAAATGGAGGCTTTCCATACCGCAGAGATTATGCGAACGCATATATCCCCATGCAGAGCATATCGCGCAGGGTTTGCAGATAGTGCCGATTGCCCGAAATGCCAGGATGCTTCAGCTACTTTGGGGCATATGTTTTGGCATTGCAAAGATGTGGAGCGCTTCTGGAGTAGGATGTTAGATGTGGTCCGGGATCCTTTAATGTTGTTTAATGTATTTAAGTATTTGCGGGACCCCCCCCCCCCCCCGGAAGGCTTCAAAGCCTTTATTAGACTAGCAATTTATTTTGGCATCACAACTATTTTACAATATTGGAGAAAGAGTGAGGAACCGCCTCAGCAGGTATGGAGATCTCAGATGATAAAGCAGATGCGAGTGGACAGATGTGGGATTCATGATCTTGCTGGTTTGCCGGGCAGGAAGTTTCAGGCTCAATGGGAACCTTTATGGGACACCCTGACCCCCAGGGGGAGAAGTCTCCTGTTGAACATATTAAAAAAAAACGGAAAGAGATTAAATACTATGGTTTCTATAGGACATAAGCTATAGGGGGGAAGTAAGATAGGGAAGCGGCCAGTTTCTGACATTGGATTAAGGTTCATGGGACGCATAGATAAATCTCCTTGTTATTGCATAGGATTAACTGAGCAGAGGCTCCTCTTGACTCTGGGAATCAGGGAAGAATTTAAGAGGAGGGAAAGGGAGGGGACGGGGATGGGACGGGGGGGGGGGTAGGCTTGGATCTCTTAGGGAAACATTGAGATATGGAAATGTGATGTCGGAATGCACACTGTCTGTGGGAGCGGCACCCAGGTTGGGGGTCACTTGATTATGCCACAATGTCTCTTCACGTTGTTAAGTAGAGCATAGAGTTGTGATACCTTCATGATGTAAATTACTCGTGCCCTTGGCAGACTGGTCACACTAGTTATCTGTGTGGAGAGCCTACTATTCATAGCGACGAGCTAGTGCATCACTACCATCGGTTAAAATTGAGGGATAGGGGGGTGGGAGAAAATGTAAAAATTTTGGTGTTACAGTAGATGAGAATTTCTGAAGTGTACTGGATAAAAGGATGACAATGGCTGTGTCAATGATGTTAAATGTATACTCTGTTGTTCATCAATAAAACCTTTGAACCATAATTCTACTTTAGGTATAGTTTGTACAGTACTTAAAAATAAGGATTCCGCTCTTTACTGAGGTAAATTCTAGGCATTCCAACCTTGTAACATTTCTCTGCTTCTCTCACCTATGGTGCTCCTTTGAAATCTACAGAGCACTGAATGTTTGTTAGACAGGCAGTTTCATAGGAAGAAACAAAGGTGGATGTCAAACCTTGTTTAGCTACTCCTTGGCTGTTCTGTAGACTGAAATGAAGTTTCAAATCATGAGTTCTTCAAAAAGATCTCCACTTCAGAAAATGCCAGTTACTTTGCCTACCCTTAGTTACAGCTCCTGTTGTAATTTCAAAATCTGCTTTCATGCTTGTTTGCTTCCAATTGTTATAATTCTACTTTAGGTATAGTTTGTACAGTACTTAAAAATGAGTATTCTGCTCTTTACTGAGGTAAATTCTAGGCATTCCAACCTTGTAACATTTCTCTGCATCTCTCACCTATGGTGCTCCATTGATATTTACAGAGCACTGAATGTTTGTTAGACAGGCAGTTTCATAGGAAACAAACAAAGGTGGATGTCAAACCTTGTCTAGATACTTCTTGGTTCTTCTGTAGACTGAAATTAAGTTTCAAATGATGAGTTCTTCATAAAGATCTCCACTTCAATGGTGGAGAGGACTAGTGGTTAGGGTGGTAGACTTTGATCTTGGGGAACTGAGGAACTGAGTTCAATTCCCACTTCAGACACAGGCAGCTCCTTTTGACTCTGGGCAAGTAACACTACTTTCATGCTGGTTTGCTTCCAATTGTTATAATTCTACTTAAGGTATATTTTGTTCAGCACTTGAAAGTAAGGATTCTGCTCTTTACTGAGGTAAATTCTACGCATTCCAACCTTGTAACATTTCTCTGTTTCTCTCACCTATGGTGCTCCATTGAAATCTACAGAGCACTGAATGTTTGTTAGACTCGCAGTTTCATAGGAAGAAACAAAGGTGGATGTAAAGATCTCCACTTCAGAAAATGCCAGTTACTTTGCCTACCCTTAGTTAGAGCTCCTGTTGTAATTTCAAACTCTGCTTTCATGCTTGTTTGCTTCCAATTTCTACTTTAGGTATATTTTGCTCAGTACTTGAAAATGAGGATTCTGCTCTTTACTGAGGTAAATTCTAGGCATTCCAACTGTTAATATGTGTCCCAGCATGAGGCCCATCCACTGGAATAGTGGTGGGCCGAGTTACATAGCTTAATCCGATAGTTTTACAGGATACCTTCTGGAATGGATGGTACCATAGTAAGATAACCCTGGTGTCACCCTATGAGATAGGGTGAAGAGGGGGATGTTAATATGTGTCCCAGCTTGAGGCCCATCCACTGGAATAGTGGTGGGCCGAGTTACATAGCTTAAACTGCTGAAAAGCACTGACTAGGCCTGAAAATCTGATGATGGCCTTGTTGCTGAGCACCTGCAGTAGCAGGACTGCTTGATAAGCCTTATTAGAGTTTAGCGTGACATTCAAAAGCTGTGCAAAAGCCAAGATCAAGGAATTGATGGCAAAAATCCTAAAAAGTTTGGTTCAGAAAATGGAGTCTGCTGCAGTTAAAATGGCTCCCAGTATCACAAGATATAAACTGATCTCTCCATATTAGGAGAGATGTTTACAAGTCTGGAAATTGACGTTATTAAGATATTTCAGGGGGGGGAAGAGGGAGCAGGTGGGCACCTGACCTGCGGTTAAGTATGATTCACAGATGAAAAAAAAAGGAAAAAGTCTCTCTCCATTGAGTTGTATGGGCAGCAAATGGTATATAAGTAATGAAAATCTGAGTTGAAATCGGAATCTTTCCCCAACGATAGTCAGAGGGCGAAGCTATGGTCCGTTGAACCCAGAATCTGACTGGTGTGTACCAGCTTGAAGTTTCAATTGGTGAGAATAAAGACTATTTTTATCACTAAACTTCTCCAGCCTGAGTTTCAATCTTTTGATTATCTATCTGCTTCTTTGAACTGTCTCACACAAATAATATACGCACGAGTAAATTATCTTTCACACATGTATACATTATGTGGGAAAATAAATGGCCAAAGATTCACCTAGATCCTAGAAGCCAGAAAGCCGAGGTCCCGGGAATTAGATTTGAACTGCGCCTTCTGTCACCCCCTCTACACCTCCGTGTCCGAAGGCGGTCCCTTGGTCCCCTGTTCACCTCACCGTGGAAAGGGGTTCCACGGAGGTCTAGAGAGGGGTGGATAAAACAACTCCTGAATAAACAATGGTAACCCCGACTGCTGATCTCTCTTTCCCTGTTTCCAAACTTTCCTGTCTTTTAAATCCTTGTTGCTGTCCGTCCTTGGATGCAGAGGGGTGATCCTGGGCGTCCAAGGTCTACTTGGTCTGCTTGCACTGGTTTTGCTATCTTTTCATTTTCTTTCATCTTCTCTCTTTTCCTGGGCTTCCCTTACAGCTTCTTTCCTTCACTCTCTCCCCCAACTCTTTGACCTTAGACTTACTTCGTTCGTGTCCCTAGGTGGCTGTGGGCTCTTTCTTTAACGTTCCAGTCTTTTTTCTATGGGGACCCTTGTCCTTTTGTTCTTTCTCACCATTCATGTCTTTTCTTTCTCTGTTCTGTGTCCTGTCATCTCCTTTCCCTACTTCTCTTCTGTCCCTTTTTGATTTGCGTGTTGTGCACAAGTGTGTGATTGATGTATGAATGGCGCATAATTGCGGGGCCAGGCGACTGCGATCTCGCTTATGTTGTTGTCAAGTACGATTCTTGACAGCGGTCTTATGCCAGCACCTCTTGCTGAATGCTGATGAGAGTTCGTGCTTTTTCTACTTCTCACGCTACTCTCTGTGTTTTGTTCTACTCCTTTTTTTATCTGTGGTCACTTTCTTTCTATAGATTCTGCTCTTTTTCTGGTCTCTTTCTCGCTCTCTCTCACCGCTGTTCTTTCCTTTTTCTGACGGGTTTCTGTCCCCGTCCTTCTACTTGTTGTCCTTTATACTTGCATGGTGTGTGTGTACATGTATGATTGGAGCCTTGCTGTTAGCTCAAGTGAGTGCGCCCTAACGCTTGCCATCTCCTTTACTGCACTCCACTGATTGTTTCCTGTGAGGTGGCAAGGTTTTCTCTGCTACTCAATCTCATATCTTTGCCGCCCCTTATGCTCCTTTCTGTCCCCTGTTTGTCTGTTTCTGTAGAGACTATTAGCTGGGAGGATATCTTCTTCTCTGTCTTTCCAAACTCTCCGTCCTCCCTTGAGCGAAGCTTCTCCTGTCTCTTTAGGCTATTCGGTGTATGTTGCACTTGATCCCTGTTATGTCTCCCTCATCCCTACCTGTAGATCTTGGGTTAAGTAAGATTCAGGCAGGTCACGTTTTGTGTCTTTCTGTTGATCGCGGGTTAAATGCGATCCAGAAATTTTTCTGTTTCTGTCACTGTATTGTTTGCCTAAAATCGGCTGTTATTTTTCCCCTATCCTTCCGAGGCTATTCTCTCCATAAAGTCTAGCCTCTCATACTCCTCTACATCTTTCTTGACTTATGTTCACTGCACTCCACTGAAATCCTATTTGTTTCCCTTTAATCTTTCTGGTCTGTGTGTTTTGTGAACTACTCTTCAGAGCTGACAGCCCAGATAGCCCCCCCCCCCCCCTTCTTTCGTGCCTATTCACTTCCACTTTTCTTTTTCTTACTGCGACATAGCCTTTAAATCTCATCTAGAGGAAATGTCCATTTTCTGAATACTTTCCTGTCCTTCTTCCACAGTCTGTATCTTACGGCTGTTCTCTCCATAAAATAAATAGCCTCTGAAACTTGGTGTTAGAGTGGGGTAACTTGCTCTCCCCGTCAGCTGGAAGCACTGGTTTACGGTGCTCAGCTCTCTAGCTGTCATTTTCCGTTTCATGATATTACAAGTTTGTTCCCACCGTCGCCTCTCGAAAGCTGTATATTTAAAAGTACTTAGCTACTTTGCTTCTCTTATCTCTGTTAGTGCCAGGCTCTATGGGCATACTCTTACTCCCCCTTTATTTCCTGTCAACACTGATTGCTGTAACACAGCTATCTCTATCCACCACCTGTTAAAATCCATCTGTAAAACTCCTTCACAATTCTCTGGCTCTCGTTGCCACTAATGCGGCACGCCCGTGTCTAATTTTGGCAGCGTAAATACCCTAAACTTCTCCCTGCCAGTTTCCTATACTTCTCTGCTCTGTCAGTTTCGGCAGCTTTCTGCTTCTATTAATTGCTCGATATTTGTGCAAGCCTCCTACATCACTGACACGGCATTGCGCCCAGTGATATACTCTTAAGTCTTCATACTCCCGTCTGAGCCCTTTTCAAAGTTTTTAATTAATTCTGACTGACTATAAACTTTAAGCTCCCGTACCTATTGTTTCTATCAGAGATGTTGCTATTTTTCTCCTGTCATATAGCTACAACGTTCTCGAATTCTGCTGCATTTCTTTTCTCACTCCTATCTACATTTTCTCCTTGCACAAGATCTTTTGTCCGTTGCATTCTTTTGCCCTCAGACTGCCTAAGCTTCAAAAGCTTGTTTTTTCTTTCATGTACTGTAAATGCTTTATACCTTAACTTGTGACTGGCTATCATGGTATGCGACCATCTTCCGGTCTGTTATGACTTTTTCTTTTTGTCCGGTCCACCCACCATAGGCGTGGCCCTGGGCGTAACTCCACACCCCAGACACGCCTCCTACCCCCCTTCTTCAACCCGTGCATAATTTACTCTTTTTTTCTTCTCTCTCACTCCTCTCAATTGCTTTTGTATATTTAATCTACTAGATGATCAATGGGATATAATTACTTAAGTTCCATTGTCAGCATTTTAATGTTCTGTCCTCAGTAATTGCTCCTGCGCAATTGTTATTGTTATTATGAAATGACTTTCTTTCTAATCCCTGGAGCGGTTCCCTCATTTTTTTTTTTGATTTGCCAATTTGTTTTTGGACAATGATACTCAGTTTTCTGATTGTCATTTAGAGCTGCATATTTCCTGTTTTGCACTGTTTGCGCTGACTCTATTTTTTATTAAAGTTTCCGGATTCTGACTGCACCTGCTGCTGGTTCTTTATTCTTAAGCTGTATATCTAGCCATTAAGGTTTTACTGAATTGATAATTTTAAATGAGGTTTTATGGTGATATGATTTGGATGCAGTTTAAACATCTTATATATTTTTGAAGCTCTCCTTATAATGTGATTTGTTCATCTTCTGCCTTTGTTATTGATATATTTTATCTCCGATTGCTGGAGAAATAAGGGGAGTTCACCTGCTTTGCTTATAAGATCGTTTTGTGTTTGGCACGACTGATATGCATACACTTCCTGTGTAACGTCCTTCCTTACCCCGTGACTCCTTGCTAACCCGCAGTATAAATAAACTATATTGTGCTTTGCTTATGAACTCTAGAGGATGAAATTAAGAAATAAAACCACAAACTTGCTTATCCTCAGGAATCATTGCCTTTTTATTTTTGTGTGCTGCTCCGGTAGGGTGTTCGTACTTTATAAATAAACTGTATACAGCATTGTTTCCGGTCCTATTAGATGTTCTGATGTCTATTGTTTTTACCTCGTTCTATGGCACATTTTCTCTGCATGCATTATGCTATTGATATTTAATAAATAAGTGTTAAAATTACTTATCTTTCGTTGATGGTCCTTTGCTCGCTTTGGGTGCTTTGTATGTGTAATTTCCTGAAAACAGTTTCGTCTGAATGGTTCTTAGTTTCACTTTTTATGATTGCACTGCTGGCTTGCTGATTTCCTGGTACAGATATCAGCCCCTATGGGCTTACTCCCGTGCTATAACACTAAGTGCTTTATGCTTTTTATTGTGTTTTATATTCCTTGCTCCCAATTTTAACGCTATAGTATTTGGTCCTAGGACCCATTACTTTTCTTTCCTAAAATCCACCGGCACATTGTTCTACTCTGCAATTTTACTTTGGAACCATTGCCTAGAACCTTATCCGGAACACTGTTCTAGATCGTGTTAATGATCTAGAACACTAATCTAGAACCCGCTTTGTTTCCTTGTTTCTATTTGTTTGCTTTGTTTTTCCAAATCTTTATTTCTCTTTACTTTCTTTAATAGCACTGTCCTTTAGGTATGCCCATGTGCACTACTCACAGGGACATGCTATGCCCCTGTTCCACCTTCTACTTGTGTCATGCTATAACTATTGGCTTTAATACCGATGCTTGAGGAATCGCTTACACCCATCTATGGGACTCATATCTGCCCCTTAGGTGGATGACGGTATAAATAGATTTTTAGAAATTGAGCAATATCCCACTTCATTCTCGAAGTGTGCTAGCTCAACAGCTCGACCTTTTGCCCCTGCCTGAGTTAGCTTTGTTCTGATACGCGCTGTGCTATAAGGGGACGCTCAATGCATTAGTTGCCATTCGGACAGGCTGACTAGGGGATTTTAAATTTTTAGACGTATATTTAAGCATCTATTGGGGGGGTTAGTCACAGTTTGGCGAGTGTATTCCCATCCTCCTAACCAGCGAATACCCATTAGATCACTGCCCTTTGATTTTAGGGAACTTCTTTTTGCCGTTCTCTGAAATCTTTCAGGGGTTTTAGCTTCGCCCGCTATTTGGGGTTTCATCATGGCGAGTGTATTCCCATATCATGGCGAGTGTAATCCCATGCCTAATTCATGGCGAGGGCAGTCCCATGATCAATTTCTATTGAAGAATACTCTGGAGGGCAGTATTTTTAGAAGAGGATACATACGTAAGCTGACACTAAGTATTCACTTATATGCCCACTCTTTAGGTACATTTCTGTTTGCAGTTTTTGTCTTTCTTTCTCCTAATGTCACTTGCGGTTAAAGCGTTGAGCTTTCCGCCAATTAGTAATTTATGTTTTAGGTCCCTTCGCTGGAACGCTCTTGAAGACGCGTGAGTATCAAGGTGTTTTGTCTATGCACGATGCATGTTTTCTTGTTCTGATAATTTTTGCACGCTTTTTTTTACCACATATATATTAAAGGTGCCCTTGTTATAAATCCCTGAGCTAGGATCCAGCTCAAGATTTAACTTGGGCCACCTGAGGGCCTTGCCTCTAAACACTACTGTACGTTGCACATATTTTCCTATTTGGGTTGTTTTTTTCTTCCTTTTTTCTACACCATGTCCTCCCCATCATCCCCTACTCCCCTGGAAAGAGTTCTTAACTTTTTCCCAGCAGATAGAAAAGAACTCACCCGTTTATGTCAGAAGTGGAGTTCCTCATGGTCCACTAAAGACCAGAGATTGGAATGGCCATCAGCTGGTTCATTTGATCAGGGCAAGCTCCAAGCTTTGGTCTGTTATAATGAATCCCGCAAAACAGGAAAATCAAGGGTTAAACATTTAGCTGCCATAAACAAGTTCATACTTATCTCTCGAAACGAGCATGATAAAGCTCTGGCTAACTCAGATGCTAACAAGCCCCTTGCCAAGAGGCAGTGACACCTAGTGCCCCACCACCTTATGATGCGGCAACTGCTGCTAGTCCTGCCAAGCTGCTACCATGTGCAGTGGGATATACCCCGATACCCCCAGGATACTGTGATAAACCTGCAATGGATTCCCAGGTAAAGGTTTCCCAGGGGTCTCAGCCGATGACCTCCCCGCTACCTCCGGGATCTCTTGCTCCCATGATGTTTGACCCACCTACGACTGTGCACATCTCTGGCACAGTAGATTTATCTCCTCTTTCATCCCAAACTAATTCTACACAACCTTCAGGTCCCTCCGGATCAACAACTGATCTGCCTCCGCCCCAGCGGTCGGCATTAATTCAGCCGTCCACAACCCCACCAACAATACCAGTGGCCCCTACTATTGCTCAGATGCCTACTACTGCTCCTACTGGAGCATATTATCCCCCAACACAACCACCTACCCAGACATTTGTCCCGCAGCCATCTCAGGTCTATCACACTATAGATGGCCACGAAATTGAAATACCTCCTCCTGTTATTGAACATTATCCTTGTGTTACGGAACCCCCGGTTCCGGTAACCACCCACAGACCATCTAATAGCAGAGCAGATGTGGCTGCCCAGACAGCCACCTGCCCTGAGTTAGGGCCACCCAAACGACCGCCAACCCATATGCGTGGAATGCTACTCAGACATTGCCTCCACCACCACTTTTGGACTCTTCTGTCCAAACTGGTCCCTTGCCCCCTGCATCTTTACCTTGCCCTACTCTGTCCCAGTTATGACAGATGGGCTTTGTACCATACAGCCCAGCTGCGCAAGCACGCGCCATTTGTCAGGAACTATATGACCAAGGCTACGTGAAGTTTCCCTCCGTTCCTGTCAATCTTTCTATGCCTACCCTTGTGCCTGAATGCTCTACTGAATGCGCCCCAAGCTTAGACCCCCTCCATCAAAGGAAGAGTTGGAAGCTCTTAAGCGTCCCCTGTTCCTTCCTACCAAATCTGGTAAGGAAGATATCCGAGATGAGCCCCTTCCAACGTTCCAATTTTCCTCCCTTGAGGATTGTGAACCGATCCCTTCTTTTGCAGACGATTCACCTCGCTTTACTCTACCCACAGCCCTTCCGCGTGGTACACCAATCCCTTCAGGGGCAAGTTCTTTGGGGGATGACCTTGCTTTTCTTTCTGAAGGAATCCGTTCCTTTTTTTTTTTTTTTTAATTATTATTTATTTATATTTTGCAATAATATTCAAGACATACAATCTTTTCAAAACACACCAATAAGTGAAATATGATAAAGAAAATTTATAACAAGGAAAAACTAAATTACAATTGGTGATTTTAGCCCACATTATGGGGATCCAAGATTCAAAGTTAAACCAAAGGGACTTGGCATAATAGGAAACAATTTCTGATAACATCTCAGGCTCTACATTATCTATTTTCTGCTAAGACGTATGGACTTATCTAGCTGCCTTCTGGGCTTTAAGAAAATTATTCAGTTGTTTATCATCATAGAAAATATATTTCCGATCTTTAAACATTACTAAGCATTTACATGGAAAACGAAGCTGAAAACGTGCCTGTAAAGAAAGCACTTCCGTTTTCATTTCGAGAAATTTCTTTCTACGTTGTTGAGTCCATTTCGATATGTCAGGAAATATAGAAATTTTACCACCAAGAAAATCTACATTTGCTTTCTGAAAATAATTCTTTAACAGCATTTCTTTGTCTTGCTAGAAGACAAATGTCACAAGTAATGTTGATCTCAGTTTTATCTCTTCCCTGGATTGCTCCAGGAAAGCCGTTAAATCTAACGTGGGCGTTTCTCCTTTCGATTGAGGCTCTTGTAAAATTTCTGTAGTATTTTTCACCGGTAAGTAAAATACTTTTTGTAATGGAGGTAACATCTTTTCAGAGTATTTTAATTGTTCCTTCAAAAGTCTGAAAAACATCTCTTTCGGCGAGATCATGGCACACACCGGAAAATTGAGTAACCGTAAGTTCAAATTTCTCAAGTTATTCTCTAAATTCTCAATTTTTCTAGAGATCAACAATTTTTCAGCCACCAATTGCGATTGAGTAACTTGTATTTTAGAAATGTTCTGTTCGTTATTCAGTTGTTTAGCGGAAAAAAGTTCCAATTTGCTTTTCATGTCTTTAATCTGAGAAGAATTGTTCAATGATACTGTAATAAAGGATGTACAAACCTTATGAAGGTTTTCTAGAGCAGTCCATATCGCCTCCAGCGATATTTCGGCCAGTCGTTTCAGGGGCTGAAGTGCTTCTGGGGCTCGCATTAGCTGGCTCTCCTCCCAATTCTCTCCCATAGCTGCTGTTTCCATCGGAGCCTGCCTCCCCTTCAGGGGCGCTACACTTCCAGCCTCTGGAAACAATGCTCCGGTAGCTTGTGGGATTGGTGGGGTAGCAGGACCCAGCGGACTGAGCGAAAGATCGCTCTCCAAGCCAGTATTGTCCCTCGTACTGGCAGCGGATACGCCCGCAGGTGTAGACGCCAAGAAAGCTGAGATAGATGTTTGCCTCGGTCCTGGGGTCTCTATCCAAGGGAGAGGAGGTCCCTTCAGTTTCCCCTTTCGCTTAGGCATGCTCTCTCAGAATTATGGGTAAATAAAAAAGAAGATAACGCTGAAATTTGAAAATAGTTCTGGGGAGCAAAAAATCTCTGCTTCCTGTCTATTCGGCCATCTTGGATCCCGTTCCTTACGTAAGTCCCTTTCCACGAACCCGTGTCCTGATATCCCCGACACAATTGCATCCGCTACCATGACATCCGAGTTACCCCCGCAACAAAACTCTATTGCTCATAACACCAGGCAGCGTCAACCTAGAAGTTATCTTACTGCTGAGGGTACTGACCGGTGCCTTCCAGACACTGGCAGGCCTCGTAAACCTACAGTGCTCCTTGCCACCGATACTAGCGCTTCATCGACATTACACACCCTATCTAATCCACCTGCCACTCCTGCCCAATATGTGGCATTACATGAAAATTCATGGCACTATGTTCAGCCATGGATTGATGATCTTGCAGGATGATCTGAGGCTCTTCAGCCCCAGTCCGCCCTTTACCCACTTGAAGGATCCTTGCGTTCTGACAAGCTCTTGTTAGTGCATGATCTCATTTATGACCACCCTAATCCCCATTGGGACCAGGAGACCACATTATACTTAATCCAAGGCCTTCAGGTTTGGAAGAAGTATGAGAATCAGTTTCCCCCAACCTCTACTGTAGGCCCAATCACTTCCCCAGATGTTAAACTCCTACCCCTGCTGAATAGGATGTCAGCTGGTGTTCCTCATACAGAGTACAGTCCACTTTCGGCTGTGGAACTAAATGGCCTTATACTTCAGCTCCCAGATATTGCGATGGGGGGCAACCGATGGTTGAAGAAATTACAAGATATTACCTTGGGCACTACTCTGTCCATTGGCGACATGAAAGCATTATTGGGAAGAACCCCGCACGCTAGCGTCACCGATATATTCACTCAAGCGGGCTATGCCAAATTTGTTACTGACAACCAGTATGATGGCAACCCCTTGACAGAGATTCAAACCAGATTGTTTCAGGAGATCCGGACCATGTATTCGGCCCTCAAAGATTTCTCTGTTATCACCTCCCAACGGTGGGAAGCGGGCTCCGAGCCTATTGAGACCTAAATACTCAGACTGCAAGAACTCTTCAAAGAAGAGACGGAGGAAAAATTTGACTCCGATAATGCTCTTCCGGTGTTCTACCATTTACTTAAAGGAACCCTACCTTCAGAGATCAGAAATAAATTAGAGAACACAGTTGGTCTCCAACTGGAAAAATGGCCCAAAATTCTGGAACATATCTTACATCATTGCAGAAGGCTTATTAAAAGCAAGCAAGATGAAGTTCAAAATCATAAAACCATTACCCACTAATCTGGATGTGTTACAGACAGAGGACCTTAAAGACAAAAGAGCCTCTAAAGGCTCTGACACCGATCCCAATACCCCCGAGGCCTCTCCCCCTGTTATAGTCATGTATGCTGACCAACGCTACGACTATAACACTCGAAACCAGGGCCCACGGCCCTACCTCCCAGATCGCAGAACTGACTACCCTGAAGAACGAGGTCGCCGATTTCAACCTCAGAGAGGTCCCCCACGGGGCCCTCCTGATACAAATAGACGACCCAGAGACTACCGTTCCCGCCCTAGTCCCAATCGCTATCCTGATGTGCAGTGTTATCGCTGCCAGCAATACGGTCATTATGCTGCTGAATGCTCTCAGACGCAACCACATAGATTTAGAAAGCAGGTCCGCCAAGATCCTCCCGACCGCCAGTCATTCCCTTTGTGGAACCCGGATCAACGCCGCCCACAGTGACTAGGCGTGGTCCGCACTACAGCAGGTCTTGATGATCCAATGATCACCCTTCTTATCTGTGATGTCCCTGTCCCCTTTTTAATTGACACAGGCGCTTCTCGCTCTGTGCTGGCCCACGTCCCGCAGAAACTGCAGAAACTTCTCAAAGTTTCTCCAGCCAACATTACCACCACCGGTTTTGATGGTACCCCAACAGACACACTGCTCGAGCCTTTGCCCATCAAATATGCCGATCTACAGCTTTCGGCTCCATTTTTATATGCTCCACTATGTCCTGTCAATTTACTTGGAAGAGATCTGTTGACATTGTTTCACTTTGAAATTCATTTTGACCCCTTCCCTAATGAAAATACTTCACTTATGATGGCTGTCACCTCTATGGTTGAGAAACAAATAGAGGTTGCATTAAATGACTTACCTGGCTTTCTTTGGGCCACACCTGAGAAACCCTATGGTGAGGTTACAGGCCCTCCCCATCGTATCCAGCTCCTACCCGGCTGCAAAGGCCCTAAAATTGCCCAATACCCGCTGAAGCCCGAAGTTATTGCTGGAGCTCAGGAACAAATTGATTCCTTACTACAGCAAGGCATTATTGAGAAGTGCAATTCGCCATACAATACTCCATTGTTCCCTGTTCCAAAGAAAGAACCTGGAACTTTCCGCATAGTGCAAGACTTACGCGCACTAAATGATCTTACTTGTTCTTGCTTTCCGAATGTTGAAAATCCAACTACACTCCTTAATAGCATCTCCCTACAGACGTATCATTCCATTATTGATTTATCCAACGCCTTCTTCTCCATCACCCTTGACCCCGAAAGCCGCCCACTGACGGCTTTCCAGTTCGATAACACTACTTATCAATGGACCCGTCTTCCTCAGGGGTTCACCGACAGTCCTACCATCTTTTCCCAAACTCTAGCTGAGCACATACGGGAGTTTAAACGCGACAGATATGTTCTCCCACCACATACTTCTATTGTTCAGTATGTGGATGACATGCTCATCACATGCCCTGACTTTGACACCTGTGTTCAAGTCACCTGTGACTTTCTTGGCTTTCTTGCCACGAAAGGCTATAAAGTTAACAGAAAAAAATTGAAAGTTGCTCAGACACATGTTACCTTCCTTGGCCATCACATTGGCCCCCGTCAGAAGGGCCTTGGCTCCGATACTCTTCAACATGTCTCATCTTTGCGCATGCCCACTACTGTCTCTGATCTCAGAGGTGTCCTTGGCATGTTAAATTTTTGTCGCCTCTGGATACCCAATTATTCGGCCCGAACTCAGCCATTTTATATGAAACTGCAAGGCAAACAGAAAGTTAAACGTGAACCCTTGAATTTTACAACCCAGGAAACTACAGATCTTATGGCCCTGGTGAAAGACGTTATGCTTTCATCACCATTGGCAACCATTGATGTGTCTCAGGATGTGCACCTATGGGTTGTGCATACCGAAGACACATGGTCCTGCTTGATTACACAAGAGCACGATGACATTGCATGTGGTTACCTTTCAGGTACCTTTTCACCTGTTGAAAGAGCAATCGCCACTTGTGAGAAAGGCCTTGTTGCCGCCAGTACCGCTGTTACAAAATTATACGGCTACATTCCTCACCTTCCGGTGATTCTCCATACGTCCCATGATGTTAAATATCTGCTGGACAAACAGATTAGTCACATGACTGTCTGCCGTTTACAAAAGTATCAGGTACTTTTGTTCAGTGTAGTGCACTCCATTCACCCATTAACTTTAACTGACCTTCAACGTCTGGATCCACTACTCACCGTCACAGAGACAGCACATAATGCTATCTTTCCCCACCAGTGCACTACCCAATTGTCTGTACCCGAATCCCTCCATGTGCATTCTGAAATTTTGCAGAATGGCGAGATTTGGTTTACAGACTGTTCTCAGCAAAATGGGGTAGCCGGTTTTGCTGCCCTCCGCTATACGCCAGAAGAAGACATACTGGATCCTGTACAATTTAGACTACCCGATACATTCAGAGCTCAAACTGCAGAACTAGCCGCTGTTTTATATGTTTAAAGCACTACACTCAGATTTGAGCATCGTAACTGACTCTGACTATGTTTTTGCTTCCCTGCACTCCCATGTTCGCAAATGGAACCAGAGGGGTATGATTTCCTCTACTGGACAACCATTAAGTCATTTACCTTTGTGGACAGCACTTTTTGATGCGCTGGAGCAGCAGCATCAGAAAGGTCTCCGCACCAGTATCTCCTGGATAAAAGCGCATCAGGAGACGGTTTTTTCCTTCGCCATCAATGGCAATCATGCTGCTGATGAGCTGGCTCGTGAGGTCACTTCCAGTTCCACCCTTTCTTCCGGATCCGCTGCTGATGCTACATTTCCTGTAATTGCATCCTCAGCACCTCTCCTTGACACGCCTCCTTCCACTCCATCAGATTCCACTGAATCTGATACCTCTTCTCCGAGTACCCCTCCCCTTTTCACTCTCCTCCTTTTATTACCTCCCTCTTGTCCCCTGTACCTGCGCCTACTCAGAAAGAGCTTTCTTCTCCTGCTACGTCTCCTTCATCCTCTGAATCCCTTATTTCCGACCTTTTCTACCCTTACGTCCTCCCTCACACAAGCAGAACTCACCTTGTGGAAACAAGCTGGATGTTTCCTTAACCCAAATGGTATTTGGACCCATCCCAATGGTCAATTATGTGTTTCACAGCATGTTTTGTCCCTTCTTCTGCATGCTCTCCATTACCCTTTACATTTAAATGCTAATACACTGTATGATCAACTTTCTTCCAAATTATGGGCGCCCCAACTGATGCCCACTGTTGTTCACAATTGTTATAAATGTTTCCGGTATACACCCAAACGTGGACCCGTTATTCCTTCGGGTCATTTGCCCGTGGTCCAAGGGCCCGGCCAACATTGGCACGTTGATTTTACAGATATGCAGACACCTGTTCGTGGTAAACGGTACCTGCTTGTCTGCGTGGACGCTTTCTCTAAGTGGGTGGAAGCTTTCCCCTGCTCCAGAGAAACTGCACAAGTCATGGCACAGTCACTCTGTAATGAAATTATCCCACGATTTGGAATCCCCGCCAAAATCACAACAGATAATGGCACACACTTTGTTCATGAACTCCTGCAATCTCTCCTTCCAGCACTTGGTATAACACACAGAACTGTGTGTGTCTACAAACCCACCAGTAATGGGTTGGTTGAGCGGTACAATGGATTGCTAAAAACCAAATTGCGTCAGCTTATGGCAAATGGTATTAAAAATTGGCTTGATGCCCTTCCATTGGCACTCTTATCCCTTCGTGCCGCTCCATCCGCTTCCCTGAAGCTGACTCCCTTTCAATTATGTACCGGTCGCCCTATGCGACTTCTACCTGGCAATCCAGACGATCTATTGCCCGATCAGTACTCAGTATACTGGGATGTCTTGCAAACGTCTTGCAAGTATACTGGGATGTCTTGCAGGCTATCTCGGACAGAAGAGGGGATTGTGATGCCAATAGATTCCCCCCCTTTTAAAGTGGGTGATCTGGTGCACCGGCGTTATTATATGCACAAGACCTGGCGAGATCCCATCTATATTGGGCCCTTCAAGATTGAAGCTCTGTCAGCTACAGCTGCCAAGCTCGAGGACCACTCATCCTGGGTCCATCTGAAAGATATACGAGCCTATCCAGATATCGAGTCAGGCCTTCTTGATGTTGCCAGCTCAGCAGCCCCTGGAGAAACCAGCCCCATCACGGACCCCATCTCCACCGCCACTGAGCCCAAGACCTCCGACACCGCACCCAACTCTTCTTAATCATCTTGACCAACCTTCCCCAGAGTCGCAGTTGGTTGATCTCGCCGACATCACCGTCCAGCAGTTGGCTCTCCGACATCACCGTCCAGAAGATCGCAGATACACCTGAGTCACCACCTGAGTCACCACCTCAACTTGTACCTGCTCCCCGTGAATGGGCATCCACACCTCCACCTTCTAGTGTTCCAGAATTTCCACTTCCCTACGTAGATCTCCATATCCGCCTCATCCGAATCCACAATTTAGCGGCAGAATTGGATTTGGGTGAACCAGAGTCTGCTGAGTATTCTACCCTGCAGAATCTATACCTCAACATCACCGACTTGCTCGACATTTTGCATCTGTATTTCCCGAACCAAGCCAGATAAATGCCACAGCAACCTAAGCCACAGTTCACGCCAGAGGCTATTCCCTTGCAGAAAGTTTCAATTCCATCACCACCTCCTTTGTGTATCCCAGTTGTGGTACCACCTCCTCCAGTTTCCCTCGTAGGTGTTGTACTCCGCAAGGAACCAACTGCAGAGGACCTAACTGCCCTCGACGACATCAAGGAACCTGACCCATGTAAAACTGAACTTTACCCTGTTGATAAGTGTAACTCTGAGCAGTTGTCCGATACCATCACTCAGTGGTCCAACGACATTGAGGACACTGACGAAGGAAGCACCGCTGCAAGTGTTGCCTCCGCAGAAGTCGCGGTGGTACATCAGTACACCCTCTTCTTCTGCTTCCCATCTGTTCGGTTGTTTACAGTTGGACTTGTGTGTTTTATCATATTTTGCATAGGTTTGGTGTTGTTTTTTACTGCACTGTTCAGCTTCACTACCAACAGAAACCTAAGTGACTATTGGCCCACACTCAGTGCCTCTCCATCTGGTAACTTTACCTTGCCCGTTGGAGACGCTACTGTACTAGCAACTACTCCAGCTGCCTACACAACGCCCAAAGAAAACACCCCACCAAGACACACACCTGAAAGCACATCCCTCCACACGACCATAAGGTTCTATCTTCACCAGTAACACCACCCCGTTGGCAGACGCACCTGCCGCGACTGAATTTCCGGCTGGAAATCTTACATTGCCAATTGAAAATTCTGATACTACTCCTGTCCTCACTGATTTTCCTACTCTGCATCCTACAAGTGCTCCCAATAATAACGGTAGCTCAGACCATATTGTCCCCATTTTTGCAACTACTTCTGAGGATAATATTACCTTGTCTGAACTTCAACCCACCCCTCCTTCTTATCCTCTGGTGCCTGATAGTGGCGTTCCTCCTTCCACGAATACTACCCTGACCACCCGGTATACCGAAGTCCCAACTACCGATTCACATACACGCCCACCCAGACCATCTCGCCGTTTCATCTCCTTCCCACTTAACCTGGGCATTGTAGCAAACTAATTGAACTTTCCCTTCCTACTACAAGCGCCCACTAAGTGTAACAGGCCCCCATATGAGCCAGATTGACCCCCAGCATAGTGTTGCTGGATATTGGGATCCAGCGCCCGACGATTGTATTCTTTGGGATCCCAATTACAGATATAATTTGTTGTGTGAACCCCTATTACACACCTCAGGTCCAGGACCCGCCAGAGTCGTACAACATCTTGCCTCAATATTTAACAACACAGTTACAGTTAAGGTAGCACCTCACACAGGTGAAGAAGTTATCTTTTGGAATGTCACTTATAAGCTTTATTGTAAAGATTGGTTGCCTTGGCTTTTCGTCAGAAAAGTCGGGAACAGACCCCTTGAGAAGTATTGCATCTCACCAGACGGCAAGGGTTCATTTGCCGCAGTCCGTTTACACCCGTGACATATAAATATATGTCCCACAGAAGAATAGATAACCAGCATTCACCGCCACAAACAGTACCTTCCCTTGAATTCCCACCACTGTCACCTTCCGACTTCTGGGATTCAGTAATTCCTGAACCCCCGATTCACTTTTCAGATCCTCGAGGGTTAAGATATCCCCACTGGGACCCAGCTCCACAAGACGATCCCAGTTGGGATCCCTTTGCACTGTGTGAAACCTTACTTGACAGTTGGACTATTGGCCCCAGTCAGACTGTCATTCATACCCTTGTTTGGAGGAAGTTTAGGTTTACAAGTAGAACAGACTGAAGTGCCCCTAGTGAGACCAGGAACTCGTGAGGTTGTATATTTCTGGTTAATCACATACGGTGTGCTTAACACTGATTGGATACCCTTTCTATTCATTAGAGAGGTAGGATCAAGACCTTTGGAGGTATTTAGCCTCTTTGAAACAGGTAGTTCCACCGAAACAGGAGCTACTAGAATTTATCCACCTCACACAAGTAACACCTAATGGTATATCAGTTCCTGGTGTATTTTGGGATAGTGATTGTTGTAATTGCAGCCCTTGCTAAAACCCTAGGATTAATTTTGTTACTCACACTATTCATTACTCGTCAATTGCCATTCTTACAGTCCTGATACGGTGTTTAATTATGAAAACTGCCAACATGATGTGCCTAGCCCTCCTACTATGTGTGTTCGCCATGCCCATTGTACAAGGAATGCAGACACTAGAAAGTTTAATTCAGAAAATGATACCCAATAACAAAATAACATTAGCTACAACTAAGGAGACGATTACAATAACCCTCGATGTGTGCGCTTACACCGCGTGTGGTGAACATCCTGTGCAGCTATATCTGTCAGCTTTTAAGATATACCTGTGTCCCTTTTCCACATGTAGAAGTTGGGCAGAAGTATGGTGGTACACAGGTACATGGGTTCCCTATTCAGGTCAAGAAAATCCAGAACTCAAGAAGAGTATTTCCATTATGAAACCACAAGTGTTTACCAATTGTCCAATGACCAAGTGCAATCAAGTGGCTATCACTTTCAGAGGAGTAACTGCTGTTACGTACAGAACCTATTCCTTAGGAATAGATGCCACAGGCAGGGATCCTATTGGCATATTTCAGATTATTCCCCCTCCCCAACCTGAAAGAAACCTCTTAATGCCAACCAAGATCCCAGAAGTAAAGATTCCCTATCAAGTTGTACAGATTAATAATTCCAAAGATTTAGTTGCACTAGAAACTGGGTTTGGGGATACAAATCTGTGGCTCGAATGGGCCCACTATACTACAGCGAGTTTGAATGTTTCTAACTGTTATTTTTGTGCCCATGTAAGGGCAGAACCTACAGTAGTCCCTTTTCCTTTAGATCTTTACAATGATCCAGATGGTTTTTGGTGTATGTTAGAGCTATTGCAGGTAAAAGAAGAAATTAATCAGTCTTGTCAACATCTTGACAAACATCACCCCTACTTGCCCCCTCAGCTGAGGGTACCACCCGCATTCAGAATTCCAGACCCTGCCACAAGGTATCATACATGTCTGTACCGACATGCAGTTAAAAACCCACGGTTTCTGGGAAATTTGACCAATTGCAATACCACCCTAGGAAAAGGGGCTCTGCGAGGTCTGAACCTCACAGACTTTTCACAGGCTAGAGCCGATGTATGGTGGTATTGTGGAACCCACACCATCCACCATACACTTCACAGGAGTTGGACAGGCAGATGTGCCTTAGTCAAATTGGTAATTCCAATAGTTATAGCATCTTTGATTCCTCCTCATAGCAGCTCTTCCTCACGAGTGAAGAGACATGCAATGCCTGGATCTTTTGATGATCGGGTCTATATAGATGCAATTGGAGTTCCAAGAGGGGTCCCTGATGAGTTCAAAGCCAGAAACCAGATTGCTGCAGGATTCGAATCTGCCTTCTTTTGGTGGGCAACTATCAACAAGAACGTAGATTGGATTAACTACATATATTACAATCAGCAGAGATTTGTGAATTATACCAGAGATGCAGTTCAAGGTATTGCAGCGCAGTTAGACGCCACTAGCAGAATGACGCTTGAAAATCGATTAGTGCTTGACCAATTGCTAGCGGCAGACGGCGGCGTGTGCCACAAAATAGGTACACAGTGTTGCATCTTTATCCCCAACAATACTGCCCCAGATGGGTCAATTACCAGAGCTTTGAAAGGCTTTACCTCACTGTCAAAGGAATTGGCTGAGAACTCGGGTGTTGATACATCCTGGACTGGATGGATGGATAAGGCATTTGGTAAGTGGAAGACATTTATTATTTCTGCAGCCATCACCATTATCATAGTGGTTGCTATTTTTGTATTAGTAGGATGCTGCATAATCCCGTGTGCTAGAGGATTAGTAGAACGCTTAATTGAAACTGCCATAACCAAGAAAGCAGCCGCAGGACAATATGTCCTGTACGAAAATCTCCTTCCCAATACCAAAGCAGACAACACATTGGACTATCTCCCTATGAGATGGACCAATCGCTATGCAAATGTTAGAGACGCTGTAGAGGTACCTGCAACTGTATAATCGATTAAGAGCACACAGGAATGCAAGATAATGATATAAGGCTTTATAAAATGATGTGATCAATAATCAATATGACTATGTAATCAATGCAAATGTATACTTAGCATATAATCAGTATATAACCAAAGAATTTATGATTGTTAGCAATATATATATCTTTGTAATCATAGTATGTTACTTAATCGCAGATATGGGTAAGCCCCAAGAAGGGTTAGAATAACAGAAATGGTGTCTATGTTGTGACCTGAATTCCAAAATCTTTGCCATACCAGCTTTCAATCAGACTCTCTAATCCGATAGTTTTACAGGATACCTTCTGGAATGGATGGTACCATAGTAAGATAACCCTGGTGTCACCCTATGAGATAGGGTGAAGAGGGGGATGTTAATATGTGTCCCAGCTTGAGGCCCATCCACTGGAATAGTGGTGGGCCGAGTTACATAGCTTAAACTGCTGAAAAGCACTGACTAGGCCTGAAAATCTGATGATGGCCTTGTTGCTGAGCACCTGCAGTAGCAGGACTGCTTGATAAGCCTTATTAGAATTTAGCGTGACATTCAAAAGCTGTGCAAAAGCCAAGATCAAGGAATTGATGGCAAAAATCCTAAAAAGTTTGGTTCAGAAAATGGAGTCTGCTGCAGTTAAAATGGCTCCCAGTATCACAAGATATAAACTGATCTCTCCATATTAGGAGAGATGTTTACAAGTCCGGAAATTTACATTATTAAGAAATTTCAGGGGGGGGGGGAAGAGGGAGCAGGTGGGCACCTGACCTGCGGTTAAGTATGATTCACAGATGAAAAAAAAAGGAAAAAGTCTCTCTCCATTGAGTTGTATGGGCAGCAAATGGTATGTTTAAATCATTTTTATTAGTCAACAGAACTGACATTTCAAGCTAAACATTTCACCAGTCAGCATACCACGTATGTACATAACATTATAACTTGAAGATCTTTTGTTTTTCAAACTTTTATACCCCAGCTCCCCGTCCCCCGACTTGACCTTTTCCATCTTGCTCTTTCTGGATGAGATTCCCAATCTTGAGTCAAAGTCGTTTCCTTATCCCACCCTTCCCACCCTACCCTTCCCATTAAACCCCTTCTTTAACTAGTCAAAATACATTCACTCCACCAGTACTGGTTAAACAACTATCTGTTCATAAGGCGGCTTCGAGCAGCTGGTGTCAAGGTATCCATGAATAGGCTCCAACAGTTTATCCACTTTTCGCCTCTTTCCGAGGACAATTGTTTTATGCCCATCCTCTCAATCCGAATTAAATGGATCATCCGCAATCTCCACCCCTGCAAAGTGGGGTATCTATTTGTAATCCACTCAGCCAGGATGCATTGTTTTGCTGTTATAAACGGCCCAGCAACAGCCTGGCATCGCTTTGCCAACGTACCCTCCATAAAGTTGATACTTGGGCCATAAGTGTCCTCCAAAAGGTTCTGATACCCTTGCATGACCATAACATATGACCCAATGTTGCTCCTTCTGCTTTGCATTTTGGGCATTCGCCCCAGGGGGACACTCCCACGTGGAATGCCCTCCTTGGTGCTATATATATCCTCAGAGCTATTTTGCATTGTATATCCCATTGGGTAGCATAAACCGAACGTCGTCGAATAGATATTATATGTTCTCTAAGTTGATCTGGCGTTAGTGTAATTAACAAGTCTCTCTCCCAGCTTTCCGCCAGTCGCTTGTAATCCATTTCAGATACCGTATCCTTTATATGACGGTGGTGGTAGGCTAAGGGTACTTTCACTTGTGCCTCCAGAGAAAAGGCTGACGATAATTCTTCTTGAACATCTTCCGTTAAGTCTGTCCAGGGTAAAGATTGGAGGTAATGCCTCAACTGCATATAATGGAAATTATCTGTTTTAGACATTGCATATTCCGTTTCCAGTTCTTGAAACGTTTTAGGGTTTCCATCCGCAGTCAGTACATGCAACAAGTATATAATCCCTTTTTGTTTCCAACGACTAAAGGCTGAATAAAGGCACCCTGGCTGAAAGTCTGGGTTGTTGGCCACCGACAAAAACGGTGTTACTTTAGCGGAGAAACGATGTAGACGACATATCCATCTCCAAGCTGCTTTTGCAGAACTCATGATCCCTGTTAGTTTCAAAATTTTTGGAATCTCCGCTCCTCCTGTATGCAAGCAGTTACTGAAGTGCGCTTGCGGCAGAAGTTGCAGCTCCAAATCTGTATTTGAGTAATAAGATGTCCGACAGAACCAGTCCCTTATGTGGCGCATACTACTTGCCACGGTAATGCTCTTTACACTAATTAGTCCCATCCCGCCATACTCAGTTGGTGTGTACATAACTTGCAAAGATATGCGTGCTTTTTTTCACTCCACAAGAAGCGTCTCAGCAGTTTATTCAGTTTACATTCATCACTGAATTTCAATGACAGTGGCAATAATTGAAAAATATATAACCATTTTGGTACTACAAACATATTATACATTGCTATCTTACCCCAAAGATTCAATGGAAGGGACTCCCACCCCTGTAATTTCTGCCTTGTGTCTTTTAGTAACTGACGAATGTTAATTGTATATAACTGATCTAATACCGCTGGGATCGACACACCCAAATATTTCAACACTCCCTCCGCTGCTGGGATTGGCTGCCCCAAGATTTCTTTTGTCATCAGGTCAGATGTGAGTATTAGGGCTTGGGACTTATTCAAATTTAAGGTGAATCCCGCCACTCTCCCGTATAATTCTAACAGCTCTAACAGTGGCTTGAGGGAACTTCGGACATCTGAAACCATTATCAGCAAGTCATCTGCATATGCCACTGTTTTAAGGTAATGTCCTGCCACTTCTACTCCCTTCACCGCCTCTGCCTGATTTATGTGGTGCAGCAGAGGTTCTAAGGAGAGTATAAACAGGAGGGGAGACAAGGGGCACCCCTGACGTGTACCTCGTTCTATGTTAAAGTCTGTACTGTTGACCCCATTAGCTACTATGGTTGCCTTGGGCTGGTTATACAGTGTTTTTATAGCTTTCTGAAACCAATCCCCGAGTCCCATGTGTTGTAGAGTTTGAAAGAGGAAATCCCAGCTTACTCTGTCAAATGCTTTGTCCGCATCTAGACTCAGCAACACCGCCGGGTCTCCTCTTTCTTGACAACTGGCCATGGCCAGGAGCGCTTTCCTGACATTCCAAGAGGAGGACCGATTCCTGACAAACCCTACTTGATCTGGCCCAATCAGTCTAGGCAGAACTAAAGCTAATCGTTCTGCCAGGATTTTTGCTATTAATTTTGTATCTACGTTTAGTAGTGATATCGGCCTATAGGACTCGGCCTTCTCTTTTGGTTTATTGGGCTTCGGGATAAGTGTGATAGTGGAGGTGTTAGCATATCGCGGGAGGACTCCTTTTTCTATGGCTTCATCATAGTATTCCAACAATGCACCTTTAGCTTTCAATGGTAGCAGCTTGAAGTACTCTCCCGAGTACCCGTCAGGCCCTGGCGCTGAATACAGTTTTAATTTGTTCACGGCTGCCTGCAATTCTTTCATTGTCAATGGGTCATTCAGTGCCTGCCTCTCAGCCTCTGTTAATTTTGGAAGCCTGGCCTGTGTCAAATACTGCTCTATGTCTTGTGGGCTCCCTAAATGTTTCCTGGTGTACAGCTGAGCAAAGTGTTTGGCCAATATTTGAGTGATTTCTGCAGGTTGATTTGTTATTTTCCCTTGGTCGTCCCTCAACGTGTCTATTGCCCGTGAACCCCTTCTAGCTTTTATTATTCTGGCCATTAACCGTCCCGGTCTATTCCCGTACCGCTCCAATTTATATTTCCTATACCACTGAGAATGTGTTTCTCTTTCGTGTAATAACGTGTTGAGGGTCACCTGTGTAGCTTTTAGAGTTTCGAGTGTCTGTGCCGATGGATGCTTGGCGTGGGCCCTCCTAGCTATTTGCAATTGTGTTTCTAGTCCCAGGACACTGGCCGCAGCTTTCTTTTTCATGTTTACCACATATGCAATAATATCTCCTCGCAAAACTGCTTTGGAGGCAGACCAGTACAAAGAGGCCTGGTCTTCGTGTTGGGCGTTATGTGTTGCGTATTCCTCCCATTTATCAGAAAGATACTTCTGGAAGTGTTGGTCCTTATATAAATAGGCTGGGAACCGCCATCTCCTTTCTCCAAGCCCCTCTATGTTCGTTTCCAGGTCTAACCACAGCGGGGTGTGGTCCGAAATTTCCTCTGGGCCTATCGTTACCTTAGTTACTCTATGAAACATGTTTCGCGCTATCAGGGCATAGTCCAATCTAGCCTGAGTCCCATGGGCTCTAGACCGGTGTGTAAAATCTTTCTCTGATGGGTGTAGTGCCCTCCAGGTGTCCACCAAATCCAAGACTTGCACTAAACTCGGCAAGATGTCCCATCTATTACCTCGGTAGTGTTGTGAAGTAGGGCTAGTGCAGTCCATGGTTGGGTCCATGATTAAATTTAAATCTCCTACCAACAAGAGGGGCAGACCACTATGTTTATGAATTAGTTGCTGTATTTTTTGATAAAACTCTGGATCTTGTCTGTTTGGCCCATACACCACTAGTAAGTTCATCTCTAACCCTTGGAGCCATATTTTTATTAACAAATAGTGTCCTTCTTGGTCTCTAGCTAGTAATGTGGCTTTATACGATAGGCCTTTCCTAATTAAAATTACCACTCCTCCCTTCCGGCCTGACGAGGAACTGGCCAAGACCTCCCCCACCCACATTCTCTGTAGTTTGTTATGTTCTGCCTCGGAAAGTCGGGTTTCTTGCAGGCAGGCAATGTCGGCGCCATGCCTACGGAGTGCCGTTAGTATCTTTGCCCGCTTAATTGGGGATGATACCCCCCCTACATTCCAAGTAATAATTCGTGCAGGCATGTCAGTAGTATTAAATAAATCATGACTAACTTCCAAAGCTGCCTATGAGTGTAACCTGTTGCCGGTTTCTCCATTAGGGGCCGCCCGAGAATGCAAGTTTTTATGTAATGCCAATCTATGTGTTCCTTTGCAAATCTAGTACCTGTCACTGGTGAGGATATTGATGTCTTAATACCCCCCCCCCCCCCCTCTCCCTCTCCTTCCCCGTTGACCCCCCTCTTCCCCTTTCGCCTCCAGTATTCCCTATAGCCTCCTCCCAGGCCACTCAGCCTACGAAAAAGCGAGAACCACGATCCCTTGCTTTGAGACCCCCACTCCCCAACATCTTATAAGCAACATTCCCACTGCAAAAAATTCTTTTACTCTTTCACTTACAATTACATGCAATTAAATATTCAAGGATCTTCTAGGAGCTGTTTGTCTATCAGTGCTTTCCGGGCTTCTTCTGCTGAAGAGTAAGAATGCCAACTGTTTTGCAGAAATAGGCGCAATTTGGCCGGGTATTGCAGCGCAAATTTAATCTTTTTCTCTATTAAAGTCGAGCAAAGGGGGTGAAACTTTTTACGTTGCTCTTGCACGGCCATTGTATAATCCTGGAAAATCAGTATATTTCGGCCCCCATATTTCAGCGAGTCTCTCCGCTCTTTAAAGCCTTGCAAAATCTCAATCTTGTGTTTATAGTTAAGAATTTTCGCCACTACTACCTGTGGTCTAGCATTTGTTTCTGGTTTTTTTCCCACACGGTGGGCACGCTCTATAACCATGGATCCCGCCGAATCCGTGAGGGCCAGTTCCTTTGCTAGCCAACTTTCTAGCCACGTGCTTAAGTTCTGTTCTGGTAGTTGCTCCGGCAGCCCTACTATACGCACATTATTCCTTCTAGAACGGCCTTCTAAGTCTTCAAGTTTTTCTCCTTGTTCTTTTAATTGGCGATATAAACTTTGAATATCTGGGCCGTGTTCCCGAGTCTCGTCTTCAAGCGCTGACATTCTGGCCTCCAGGTCTCCCGTTCTAATTCCCAGGCCGTCTAGCGCCGTCTGATAATGATCTAGTTTTTCATGGAGCTCGGACCACTTTGGCTCCCATGCTTGTTTAGTGGCAGCGGTCAGCTGAATCAATTGTTGTTCCGAAAAGCTTATCGACATTGCCGCCACAGCTTGTCCGTCCGCCATTTTGCCGTCTTGAGCTCCCGACCTTGTTTTTTCTTTTTTTGCTGTTCTTTGCGCCATCTCCGCTGGCGATTTGTTAATATACTTGTCCATAAGCACTTTGCCTTCTGCTAAACCGCGTTTGAAGCCTCTTGCGAGTACAAAAATAGATGTTTAAGGAGTGAGGGCCCTGGAGCCAGAGCACCACACGTCTTGCTCAGCTCATAGCGTCACGTGGTTCCCCGCAAATGGTATATAAGTAATGAAAATCTGAGTTGAAATCGGAATCTTTCCCCAACGATAGTTAGAGGGCGAAGCTACGGTCCGTTGAACCCAGAATCTGACTGATGTGTGTACCAGCTTGAAGTTTCAATTGGTGAGAATAAAGACTATTTTTATCACTCAACTTCTCCAGCCTGAGTTTCAATCTTTTGATTATCTATCTGCTTCTTTGAACTGTCTCACACAAATAATATACGCACAAGTAAATTATCTTTCACTCATGTATACATTATGTGGGAAAATAAATGGCCAAAGATTCACCTAGATCCTAGAAGCCAGAAAGCCGAAGTCCTGGGAATTAGATTTGAACTGCGCCTTCTGTCACCCCCCCCCCCCTACACCTCTGTGTCCGAAGGACAGATATATTTTGGTCCCCTGTTCACCTCACCGTGGAAAGGGGTTCCACGGAGGTCTAGAGAGGGGTGGATAAAACAACTCCTGAATAAACACAACTTTGTAACATTTCTCTGCTTATCTCACCTATGGTGCTCCATTGAAATCTACAGCGCACTGAATGTTTGTTAGACAGTCAGTTTCATACGAAGAAACAAAGGTGGAAACAAACCTTGTTTAGCTACTCCTTGGCTGTTCTGTAGACTGAAATTAAGTTTCAAATCATGAGCTCTTCAAAAAGCTCTTCAATTGAGTCAACTAGTGGTTAGGGTGTTGGATGTTGGTCTTGGGGAGCTGAGAAACTGGGTTCAATTCCCACTTTAGACACAGTCAGCTCCTTTTGACTCTGGGCAAGTAACACTACTTTCATACTGGTTTGCTACCAATTGTTATAATTCTACTTTAGGTATATTTTGTTCAGTACTTGAAAATGAGGATTCTGCTCTTTACTGAGGTAAATTGTAGACATTCCAACCTTGTAATATTTCTGTGCTTCTCTCACCTATGGTGCTCCATTGAAATCTACAGAGCATTGAATGTTTGTTAGACAGGCAGTTTCATAGGAAGAAAGAAAGGTGGATACAAACCTTGTTTAGCTACTCCTTGGCTGTTCTGTAGACTGAAATTAAGTTTCAAATCATGAGCTCTTCAAAAAGCTCTTCAATTGAGTCAACTAGTGGTTAGGGTGTTGGATGTTGGTCTTGGGGAGCTGAGAAACTGGGTTCAATTCCCACTTAAGACACAGGCAGCTCCTTTTGACTCTGGGCAAGTAACACTACTTTCATG
This sequence comes from Microcaecilia unicolor, assembly GCF_901765095.1. NCBI lineage: Eukaryota > Metazoa > Chordata > Amphibia > Gymnophiona > Siphonopidae > Microcaecilia > Microcaecilia unicolor. Next base: position 196,012,593 of record NC_044034.1, on the reverse strand, counting down.
ATGGTTTGCTTCCAATTGTTATAATTCTAATTTAGGTATATTTTGTTCAGTACTTGAAAATGAGGATTCTGCTCTTTACTGAGGTAAATTGTAGACATTCCAACCTTGTAACATTTCTGTGCTTCTCTCACCTATGGTGCTCCATTGAAATCTACAGAGCACTGAATGTTTGTTAGACTGGCAGTTTCATAGGAAGAAACAAAGGTGGATGTAAAGATCTTCTCTTCAGAAAATGCCAGTTACTTTGCCTACCCTTAGTTACAGCTACTGTTGTAATTTCAATATCTGCTTTCATACTCGTTTGCTTCCCAGTGTTATAAATCTACTTTAGATATATTTTGTTCAGTACTTGAAAATGAGGATTCTGCTCTTTACTGAGGTAAATTCTAGGCATTCCAACATTTCTCTGCTTTTCTCACCTATGGTGCTCCATTGAAATCTACAGAGCACTGAATGTCTGTTACACAGGCAGTTTCATAGGAAGAAACAAAGGTGGATGTAAAGATCTCCACTTCAGAAAATGCCAGTTACTTTGCCAACTTTAGTTACGGCTACTGTTGTAATTTCAAAATCTGCTTTCATGCTCGTTTGCTTCCAATTGTTATAATTCTACTTTAGGTATATTTTGTTCAGAACTTGAAAATGAGGATTCTGCTCTTTACTGAGGTAAATTCTAAGCATTCCAACATTGTAACATTTCTCTGCTTCTATCACCTATGGTGCTCCATTGAAATCTACAGAGCACTGAATGTCTGTTACACATGCAGTTTCATAGGAAGAAACAAAGGTGGATGTAAAGATCTCCACTTCAGAAAATGCCAGTTACTTTGCCAACTTTAGTTACAGCTACTGTTGTAATTTCAAAATCTGCTTTCATGCTCGTTTGCTTCCAATTGTTATAATTCTACTTTAGGTATATTTTGTTCAGTACTTGAAAATGAGGATTCTGCTCTTTACTGAGGTAATTTCTAGGTATTCCAATATTGTAACATTTTTCTGCTTCTCTCACCTATGCTGCTCCATTGAAATCTACAGAGCACTGAATGTTTGTTAGACTGGCAGTTTCATAAGAAGAAACAAAGGTGGATGCAAACCTTGTTTAGCTACTCCTTGGCTGTTCTTACACTGAAATTAAGTTTAAAATCATGAGTTCTTCAAAAGGACCTCCACTTTAGTGGAGCAGTAGACTAGTGGTTAGGGAGTTGGACTTTGGTTTTGAGAAACTGAGTTCAATTCCCACTTTAGACACATGCAGCTCTTTTTGACTCTAGGCAAGTAACACTACTTTCATGTTGGTTTGCTTCTAATTGATAGAATTCTACTTTATGTATATTTTGTTCAGTACTTGAAAATGAGGATTCTGCTCTTTACTGAGGTAAATTCTAGGCATTCCAACATTGTAACATTTCTCTGCTTATCTCACCTATGGTGCTCCATTGAAATCTACAGAGCACTGAATGTCTGTTAGACTGGCAGTTTCATAGGAAGAAACAAAGGTGGATGCAAACCTTGTTTAGCTACTTTTTGGCTGTTCTTACACTGAAATGAAGTGTCAAATCATGAGTTCTTCAAAAAGACCTCCACTTTAGTGGAGCAGTAGACTAGTGGTTAGGGTGTTGACTTTGGTCATGGGGAACTGAAAAACTGAGTTCAATTCCCACTTTAGACAGATGCAGCTCTTTTTGACTCTGGCAAGTAACACTACTTTCATGCTGGTTTGCTTCTAATTGTTAGAATTCTACTTTATGTATATTTTGTTCAGTACTTGAAAATGAGGATTCTGCTCTTTACTGAGGTCAATTCTAGGCATTCCAACATTGTAACATATCTCTGCTTATCTCACCTATGGTGCTCCATTGAAATCTACAGAGCACTGAATGACTCTTACACAGGCAGTTTCATAGGAAGAAACAAAGGTGCTTGTAAAGATCTCCACTTTAGAAAATGCCAGTTACTTTGCCAACTTTAGTTACAGCTACTGTTGTAAATTTCAAAATCTGCTTTCATGCTCGTTTGCTTCCAATTGTTATAATTCTACTTTAGGTATATTTTGTTCAGTACTTGAAAATGAGGATTCTACTATTTACTGAGGTAAATTCTAGGCATTCCAACATTGTAACATTTCTCTGCTTCTCTCACCTGTGGTGCTCCATTGAAATATACAGAGCAGTGAATGTTTGTTACACAGGCAGTTTCATAAAAAGAAACAAAGGTGGATGTAAAGATTTCCTCTTCAGAAAATGCCAGTTACTTTGCCTACCCTTAGTTACGGCTACTGTTGTAATTTCAAAATCTGCTTTCATACTCGTTTGCTTCCCAGTGTTATAATTCTACTTTAGATATATTTTCTTCAGTACTTGAAAATGAGGATTCTGCTCTTTACTGAGGTAAATTCTACGCATTCCAACATTGTAGCATTTCTCTGCTTATCTCACCTATGGTGCTCCATTGAAATCTACAGAGCAGTGAATGTTTGTTACACATGCAGTTTCATAGGAAGAAACAAAGGTGGCTGCAAACCTTGTTTAGCTACTCCTTGGCTGTTCTTACACTGAAATTAAGTTTCAAATCATGAGTTCTTCAAAAGGATCTCCACTTTAGTGGAGCAGTAGACTAGGGGTTAGGGTGTTGGACTTTGGTCTTGAGAAACTGAGTTCAATTCCCACTTTAGACACAGGCAGCTCTTGCTTACTCTGGGCAAGTAACTCTACTTTCATGCTGGTTTGCTTCCAATTGTTATAATTCTACTTTAGGTATATTTTGTTCAGTACTTGAAAATGAGGATTCTGCTCTTTACTGAGGTAAATTCTAGGCATTCCAACATTGTAACATTTCTCTGCTTATCTCACCTATGGTGCTCCATTGAAATTTACAGAGCACTGAATGTCTGTTACACAGGCAGTTTCATAGGAAGAAACAAAGGTGGATGTAAAGATCTCCACTTCAGAAAATGGCATTTACTTTACCTACCCTTAGTTACAGCTACTGTTGTCATTTCAAGTACAGCTACTGTTGTCATTTCAAAATCTGCTTTCATACTCGTTTTCTTCCCAGTGTTATAATTCTACTTTAGATATATTTTCTTCAGCACTTGAAAATGAGGATTCTGCTCTTTACTGAGGTAAATTCTAAGCATTCCAACGTTGTAACATTTCTCTGCCTTTCTCACCTATGGTGCTCCATTGAAATATACAGAGCACTGAATGTTTGTTAGACTGGCAGTTTCATAGGAAGAAACAAAGGTGGATGTAAAGATCTCCACTTCAGAAAATGTCAGTTACTTTGCCTACCCTTAGTTACAGCTACTGTTGTAATTTCAACATCTGCTTTCATGCTCATTTGCTTCCAAGTGTTATAATTCTACTTTAGATATATTTTCTTAAGTACTTGAAAATGAGGATTCTGCTCTTTACTGAGGTAAATTCTAGGCATTCCAACATTTGTCTGCTTATCTCACCTATGGTGCTCCATTGAAATCTACAGAGCACTGAATGTTTGTTAGACTGGCAGTTTCATAGGAAGAAACAAAGGTGGCTGCAAACTTTGTTTAGCTACTCCTTGGCTGTTCTTAATCTAAAATGAAGTTTCAAATCATGAGTTCTTCAAAAAGATCTACACTTTAGTGGTGGAGTGGACCAGTGGTTAGAGTGTTGGACTTTGGTCTTGGAGAACTGAGAAACTGAGTTCAATTCCCACTTTAGACACAGGCAGCTCTTGCTTACTCTGGGCAAGTGACACTACTTTCATGCTGGTGTGCTTCTAATTGTTAGAATTCTACTTTAGGTATATTTTGTTCAGTACTTGAAAATGAGGATTCTGCTCTTTACTGAGGTAAATTCTAGGCATTCCAACATTGTAACATTTCTCTGCTTATCTCACCTATGGTGCTCCATTTAAATCTACAGAGCAGTGAATGTTTGTTACACAGGTAGTTTCATAGGAAGAAACAAAGGTGGATGCAAACCTTGTTTAGCTACTCCTTGGCTGTTCTTACACTGAAATGAAGTTTCCAATCATGAGTTGTTCAAAAAGATCTACACTTTAGTGGTAGAGTGGACTAGTGGTTACAGTGTTGGACTTTGGTCTTGAGAATCTGAGTTCAATTCCCACTTTAGACAAAGGCAGCTCTTTTTGACTCTGGGCAAGTAACTCTACTTTCATGCTGGTTTGCTTCCAATTGTTATAATTCTACTTTAGGTATATTTTCTTCAGTACTTGAAAATGAGGATTCTGCTCTTTACTGAGGTAAATTCTAAGCATTCCAACCTTGTAACATTTCTCTGCCTTTCTCACCTATGCTGCTCCATTTAAATCTACAGAGCACTGAATGTTTGTTAGACTGGCAGTTTCATAGGAAGAAACAAAGGTGGATGTAAACCTTGTTTAGCTACTCCTTGGCTCTTCTCTCCAAAATTAGTAATTGTAGACTGATATGAAGTTTTCAAATCATGAGTGCTTCAAAAAGGTCTCCTCTTCAGTGTAGGTGTGGACTAGTGGTTAGGGTGGTGGACTTTGGTCCTGGGCAACTGAGAAACACAGGCAGCTCATTTTGACTCTGGGCAAGTCACTTTATCCTCCATTGCCCCGTGTAAGCCGCATTGAGCCTGCCATGAGTGGGAAAGCACGGGGTGCAAACACAACAAAAAAAAATTCTAGTTTTTTTGGCTATAGTAAGTTACAGATCCTCCACTCTTTTCAAAATCTGCTCTCATGCTCATTTGATTCCAATTGTTATAATTCTACATTTGGTATAATTTGTTCAGTACTTCAAAATGATGATTCTGCTGTTTACCAAGGTAAATTCTAGGCATTCCAACCTTGTAACATTCCTCTGTTCCTCTCACCTATGGTGCTCCTTTGAAATCTAAAGAGAAAGGAATGTATTTTCAACTGGCAGTTTCAGAGAAAAAAAACAAAGTTGGATGTGAAACCTTGTTTAGCTATTCCTTGTCTCTTCTCTTCAGGATTAGTAATGAAATGAAGATTTCAAATCATGGGTGCTTCAAAAAGATCTCCACTTGAGAAAATACTAGTTACTTTAGATGGCATTTTTACAGCAACTTCTTCCCTTTCAATATCTGCTTTCTAACTCATTTGCTTCCAACTGCTATAATTCTTCTTTAGGCATAAGTATGTTGCCTATATCAAATCGGTTATGCTTCTGCTTTGCCAAGGTAATTTCTATGCATTCCAACCTTGTAATATTCCACTGCATTCTCCTCTATCCCCTCCATTAATCCATCCATGTCCAGCAACTTTCCTCTCTCCCCTGCCCTCCTCTCCATTCATCCATCCATGTTCAGCAACTCGCCTCTCTCCCCTGCCCTCCCCTCCATTCATTCATGTATGTCCAGCCTCTCTCTCCCCTGCCCTCCGTCCATATCTAGCAAATCTCCTCTCTCTCCTGGCCCCTCCATCCATCCATCTAGCAAATCTCCTCTCTCCCCTGGCCCCTCCATCCCAGTGGCGTAGCCAGACAGCCAATTTTGGGTGGGCCTGAGCCTAAAGTGGGTGGGCACAAAATTATCTCTGCCCGCCATACCTCCACCTCAAAATATAAATACTTTAGCTAATGAGGATCCTCAAGCTCTGTTAGCTGAAGACTTTCTCCGAAGGCAATTAATACCAATTGGTCCACCACTTTTCTCTCTTCCCCGCCTCTAGTCTCCGGTCTGGCACATCTCCCTAGCTCCACCCCATTGACAATTAATACCTTTAATAAAATTTAGATATTAGATATGTATCAAATGTCAAAGAATTTTAGATATTAGATATGTGTCATATGTCAAAGAATAAAGTGGTTGCTCAAAGCATATACTAACCACAATCGCTCAACTGCAAAACACTATGCACAAATTTGTGCAAAAACACACTCAGAACCTTACTGTATCATAAATATTACACTGGGCAGACCCTAATACACCAATATACCAATACGGAAAATGCAGACCGTCAACAATATGAAACAAGGGATCATATCACAATTCTCATGTAGAGCCACTACACACCTTTTTAGGGTGGATAGTGTTCACAATGAGCTCCTTTTATTAACGACCATATATAGATCCTTCAAGAGGTAGTGTGTCATGATTTAGGCTCTACACCATTTCTGATGTTTTGGTGCCACCTCAGTAAGGCCAACACACAATCTCTCCACTGCAAAACACTATACACAAACCTGTGGAAAAACACACTCATAACCTTACCAAACCATAACAGCACTAATTCCAAGGACAGGACGAGCTACAACCTTATGCGTGGAAAGGCAGCACTGTAATTACACCGGGCTCTAAAACACCAGTACACAACCTAGTGAAACAAAAAACAAAACAAAACAAAAAAGGCTGCAAATACTACACGCTAGCAGAATACTGCACCTTGATCACACATGAAAAACACATGACAAAACAGTGTAGCGCTCTAGAAATGTTAAATAGTAGTAGTAGTAGTAATAATATGAAGGCAAATTTCTGAACTGGAAAGTTACCTCAAGAAGTCAGACTCAGCATGCAGCAATACTAGAAAAATTGAAACTTACATGCAAAATATCACAGATGCACATTTCCAAAAGCTGACATATTCCAATTAATAAATTCTGAATTAAAAAATGTTTTCTACCTTTGTTGTCTGATCATTTAGTTTTTCTATTCGCTTTGGTCCCAGTGTCTTCTGTTTTATGCAGTGTCTTCTTTCTATTTGATATTTTTCACTCACCATGTCCACCATCCTCCTGTGTCCTTATGTTCACTCCCCCTGCCCTCCCCTCTCCTCATCCATGTCCAGCAATTTCCTCTCTCCCCTCCATCCATCCATCCATGTCCTGATGTCCAGCAATTTCCTCTCTCCCCTCCCCTCCAGTGATCTGTTCTATCCCCACCCCCGCCCTCCTCTTCATGTCCAGCGATCTGTTCTCTCCCTCTCCCTCCCCCTGCCGTGATGGCCAGCGATTCTCCCTGCCATCCCTCAGCTCCCCAAAAGCCCTCCGAGCCTCTCCGTTCCCCCTCCCCTCCCATCCATGGCCAGTGATTCTCCCTGCCCTCCCTCAGCTCCCCAACAGCCCTCCGAGTCCTCTCTGTTCCCCCCTCTCTCCCATCCATGGTCAGTGATTCTCCCTGCCCTCCCTCAGCTCCCCAACAGCCCTCTGAGCCCCCTCCCATCCCATCCATGGTCAGCGATTCTCCCTGCCCTCCCTCACCTCCCCAACAGCCCGAGTCCTCTCCATCCACCCCCCCCCCCACGTGCACACGAGTGTGTTGAACCTGTCCTTTTTCTTTCAGTAGCAGCGAGCGACGTGAAGGCACTGCAAGTTCGCCACCTTCAAGTTCTCCCTTCCCTGTCTTCACACAGTGTCCAACCCGCCTTCGCGGAAACAGGAAATACGTCATCGTAAAGGCAGGACGGGCACTGTGTGAAGAGGAAAGGGAGAACTTGAAGCAGTGTCTTCATGTCGCTCGCTGCTACTGAAAAGAAAAAGGACAGGTTCAACGCTCTTGCATGGAGGGGGGAACGGAATGGAGGAGGAGCAGAGGAGGGCTGCCGGTCGGGCCGAGGGAGGGAAGGAGGCGCGCCACGCGGGGCCTCTTAGAGAGCGAGGCCCTGTCACCCGCACCGCCCTAAGACCGGCTCGACTCGGGGTGCACCATTCCTGGGTAGGCCTTGGGCTTAGGTGGGTGGGCCTGGGCCCACCCAGGCCCACCCATGGCTATGCCCCTGCTCCATCCATCCATATCTAGCAATTCTCCTCTCTCCCCTGCCCTCCATGTCCAGTGATTTCTCTTCTCACCCCTGTCCTCCCCTCCCATTCATGTCCAGCGATTCTCCTCTGCCCCCCTCCTCCCCTCCATGTCCAGTGATCTCTCCTCTCTCCCCTCCCTTCCCACTCCACCCATGTCCAACAATTCCCCTTTGCCCCTGTCCTGTCCTCCCTTCCCATCCATGTCCGGTTACTTGTCCTAGCCCCCCCTTTTCAGCCCCTCAGTTCGAGGTGTAACCCAGCCCCACCTGCCTGTCCTCAGCTCCCCAACAGCCCACCATTCCGTTCCTGCTGCAGCCGCCCTGCGTTTAAAACCTGTTATTTTAAGTCGCAGCCTTTCCTTTCCCGCTCAATGTCCCGCCCTCACAGAAACAGGAAATACCTCATCAGCAGAAGGCGGGACACTGAGCAGGAAGGGAAAGACTGGACTCGAGCTGCTGCTGCGACTTAAAATGACAGGTTTAAACGCAGGGCAGCTGCATCGGGAACGGAATGGATGGCATGTTGGGGAGTTGAAGGTGGACTCAGACGCGGGTGGGGGGCGAAGGCAGAAGATACAATTTGTTCTTGGCTGTACCGGTGGGGCCACATTGGAGGAGAAAGCAGGCGGGGAAGGTCACAGCTGGGCGCCTATGATAAAGCCTTTCCTTTTGACCTTTACACTGCCCTCCGTGTGTTTTATGAGGACTCCATGCCCTGCTGGGGCACACATTATCACATAAGGGTAATGTTACTGTGGGAAAGGTGGGCATTTAAACAAGAACACATTATTGAAAACAGATCCTAAAGCTAGCCATGTGCATGATGGAATAGCAATGAGGATGATGAGTTCCATGTTTATGGCATGTGGATGAAGCCTGCATCTGTAGTAAAAATCTCAAGAGCTCTCAGCTGCAGATAAGAGTGGCTTGGTGCTTGTTCTGTCCAATTTGTAGTTACTCATATCATTGAAAAGTACAAAGCTTGCACCAGCGCTGTGATGCTTTATTTCCACAGCTTTGTACCTATCAAGACAACAAAGCATTCATCTTTCATTACTCACTAGTTTATTTATGCATTTAATTATCTCTACCTTGCCCACGCCGTTCTGGTGTTGAATAATACATGAAAGTAATGACTATATTTAGAAGATTTATGCAAGCTCCTCTTTTCCTCTTTACACTTCTGTAAAACATTTTTTTTGCAGTTTTGAACGGGGTATCATGGCATTTGTTAGAATAACTATAAAAGGAAAACACTATAAGTGAGGGAGCTATTTGATATGGGCCTAAGATGGCAGGGTAAATGCAGTGGTATTATGGCTCCTGACTAGTTAAATAGCGCCTAACTACAAATATTCAGCGGGAGATAACCGGTGAACTCCTGCTGAATATTTGTGGTTAGCTGCTAAGAGGAAAATTCTATATATGGTGCCTAAAAAATTTGCACTGAAATCAGCGCCAACTAAGCATATTCTATAATCGGTACCTAAATTTAAGTACCAATTATAGAATATGTTTAGTTGATATTTCAGTGCCTAAATCTACATGCATCCATTTACACCAACGAAAACATGGCGTAAATCTCAGCGTGAGGATTTAGATACACTGGGCTATATTCTATAACTAGGTGCCTAAATTTCGGAAAGCCCATGCAGGGCCGCCGAGAGACTGAGCTGGGCCCAGGGCAAGGCCGCCTCTGGGCCCTCCCCCCCCCCCCCCGAGGATCATCACCACTGCTGGGCTGCCCCCCCAGGATTATCGCTGCTGCTGGGCCTCTGCACCCCCAGTGAGGCAGCATGGGCAAAAGAAGTCATATTAAGTGGTGTTTAAATTTGGTTCAGTTCTGCAAGTGATGGAAGAATGCCATCTGTTTTTAATTACTCAAATGCCTAGCTTTTGCTAGGCTACAGGTTAGAAAGGTCAGAGAGAAGTAATTATTTACCACATATGGATACCATTATGAGCCAGGCATATTGCAGGCAGTTTAAAGGATTAGTTTAATGCTAGTTAGAAGAAAATAGTTTAGATATAGATATTCTAGATGATTTAGATTTTGTCTTATAAGGAATTCTGATTTCTGCTTATTTTAGAATATGTTTTATTCTGTGTAATTAGTAAGTTCTATTTCTATGTAGAATATCTTTTCAATTCATACATCTTTGCCTGACTTTTCAAGTGAAGCTTTGTCTGCCATCATCTGGTTTGAATTATCCACAGTCCTAGCTAGGTGAAAGAGGTCAGGGAAAGTCAAGTCATCTCCTTGATGAATAGCTAAGTGTAGGACTGGTCCTGAAAGTAATAACAAACTATATCTGTGTGCTATTAAGTAAGATTGGCTCCTTGACCCCTTAATGAATGCCAGAACCCAGTTAGTATGAAGTTGATTGGGAAACTGATTATGTGAATAATAAAATGCAAGAGATAGGTGCCACATTGTCTAGTGTGAGAGGCCCCAGATCATAGGTCAGTTTAGGAAATATCAAACCTATGTAACTGATATTTTGAATATATGTGTAGAGATGATTGGTTCAGACAGGGTAATCAATCTATTCTTTACCATCTGGAAAGTAAGGGGGGCTAGAGGGGTTTAAAACTGTATATAACTAGGAGCAGAAGCAGCTTACGTTAGAAGGAGAGAGCTAAGAAGAAGAGAAGGAGCTGAGACGCGAGAGGACAGACAGGAGACGCAGGATCCAGAGAGCTGAGAAAGAGAAGAAGAGACTTAGTGCTGATGTCCTACTTTGTTTGCTGGCAAATAAAGAAGATTTCTCCCTCATTCTGGTGTGTGCTGTTTGACTCCTGAAGTACCACAGATTCTGCTAACAATAGTGGTAATTCCTGCAACAATTCTTGGTGTCAGAAGTGGGATCCCGAACCCTGCATCAATTTCTGGCACCCAACTGACTGAGGAACATTAGCCGGGTATGTATTCTGTATTCTGTATTGTAATCCTAGCTAGGAAACTGTAAACCAGCCCCTCAAAAATTGAGGGAAGGGGAGTCTGATCAACTCTCAGCGAAGGCCTTAGTACCTTCTAGTCTAGTGGGGACTAGTAGGAAAACCGCCAGAGCTTATCTGTATCTGAGAAATCTGAAATTGTTGGGTGGGATTTTTTGTACAGTATGTGTGTGATGAATGAATGATTAAATGAGTGTGGACTTCTTATAGCTGCGGTTCCAGTTAACGCGAGTTCAACTGGCCAGCGACGGAAGGAAGCGATTGTTGTTTGTTTACCTTTTTGTCTCTGGATCTGTGGACCCCTTACCACACTTCCAAAAATTCCCTCCCTTTTTGTGTGTTGTAATTGTAAGCATTATGGGAGGGACATCATCTAGACAAATTGCTACTCCCCTAGATTGTATGCTTAAGAATTTTAAGAAAGGATTTTTAGTCAATGATTATGGACAGACTTTAAGCTTAAGTACTCTAAGAACCTTGTGTGAAGTTGAGTGGCCATCTATGGGAGTGGGGTGGCCCCCTAGTGGCAGCTTAGATATTGAAGTAATCCGGAAGGTCTACAGCATAGTTGTAGGAGAACCAGAATATTCTGAACAACTCCCCTATATAGATTCCTGGGACAGCCTTGTGACTGACCCTCCCTCTTGGTTGAAAACTTATATGGGATCCCCAGTAAAGTTCATGTTGGGCCACGTTCAAAGAAAGATTATTAGAAAATCTAAACTGGAAGAGGGAAAGAGTCCCAGGAAGCCTACCACCCAATCGGTGGCTTCCGCCCCTACCCTGTCCGAGAAACCCATACTCTCTGATGACCCCTCAGATCTTGAGCCACCACCTTATGGCCCATTGTTGGGGTTCAGCTCCACCCCTAGAGATCCACGGCGTCCAGTCGAAGCCTCTCCAGCACAGGCTTCTCCGGATAGTTCCTCCCCTTCTGTGCGAACCCCGCCACATCCTAGGTTGGACTTTTCACCCAGCCTCTACCCTCCTCTGCCACATCCTTCCCTGCTAACCTCCCAAGACCCGCTTTGGGCTCCACTCCCTGACTCCTCAACTCCCGACAGCCCAGCCTCTCCCTCTAGTACCCCTACCCACTCATCAGGGGCCCGGCATCCCTTTCAATGGACTGAATCACCTGTGATCACCTCTCAGTCTATGAGTACCCCTCCTCATCCCTCAGGGGTTCAACACGCCTCCCCTGAATGGGTTAGACCTGTTGCAATCACCTTTGAGCATGATAGGGGGGTAGCTCCTAGCTCTACCTCAGGTTCCATTCCCACCTCCTCGAGAGCTCTGCCCCTGCGCCAGGTAACCACCACTCAACCGGATCCTAATAATCAGGGTCAGGCACAGGCCTACCAGTATGTACCCTTCACAACCACCAATCTCCTGAATTGGAAGACGCATTACCCCTCTTATACTGAAAAGCCTCAGGCAGTGGTGGACCTAGTGGCTAGTATTATGGCCACCCATAACCCAACTTGGACTGATTGTCAACAACTTCTCCTGACCCTCTTCACAACTGAGGAGAGGCGGAAGATTTTACAAAATGCTGAGGCCATCACGCGAGCGCGTGTCCCCGAGGGGACACAGGACCCAGAGGAATGGGTTAGAACTCGGTTCCCTCGCGCAGCTCCAGCTTGGGATCCAAATAATGGGCAGCACTATGAACTGTTGTCTGGCTATTGCCGGGACTTGCTGGAAGGTATGAAGAAAGGCATAAAGAGGCCCATTAATCTGGCAAAGGTCTCTGAAATTCTCCAAGGGGCAACTGAATCCCCTGGGGCCTTTTTAGAGCGACTAATTGAAGCCTACAGAACATACACCCCATTTGACCGTGAGGCACTAGAAAACCAGAGAATGGTGAATAGTGCATTGGTGGCCCAGAGTATGCCAGATATCCGGAAGAAGCTGCAGCGTCAGGAGGGATTCGCAGGGATGAATACCACCCAGCTAATTGAGATCGCAACAAAGGTTTTCGTTAATAGGGATCAGGAGATGCGCCGAGAGGCTGACCGGAAGATGCAGAAGAAGGCCGACCTCTTGGCGGCAGCCATTACTAATTCCACCCTTAACCGAGGTCGACCTCTAGCCAATGGGAAGCCAAAGTGGGACCCTGGACCGCCAGCCCGCCCTCGAGGTTCCTTCAATCAATCCCGGCCACGAGGGGAGAATCCCAGACCACGATTGGAGAGGGATCAGTGCGCCTACTGCAAGGAAAGAGGGCACTGGAAAGATGAATGCCCCCAGAGGCGCCAGGGACTGAGAAGGGGACCAGGAGATCGAGGAAGCCAAGGCCGAGTTCGAGAGGGAAGGTATGAGCCTTCTGAATCTGACATCATTGGGATAGCCGAGATGGCAGAATGGGATGAATAGGACAGACCGGGTTCCTACAAACTGGGCTCCCAGGAACCCATGGTCAAGCTAACCATAGGGAGCCGCTCAATTCCATTCATGATTGATACAGGAGCTGAACATTCTGTTGTGACGGAGCGATTAGCGCCTGTGTCTGGAAAAACTGTCTGAGTGGTGGGAGCCACGGGGGTGCAGAACCGGAGGCCCTTCCTGACGACCCGTAGATGCCAATTAGGCTCACACACAGTCACTCATGAATTCCTGTATATGCCAGACTGTCCAATCCCTTTGTTAGGCCAGGACCTGCTGTCCAAGCTTAGGGCCCAAATTTCCTTTGACTCAGATGGCCAGACTTGTCTCCTTTTGGCCCCCGACATCCAGCCCTAAGGGCATATTGAGTTTCTGCTGCCCCCTTGAAGAAGAATGGCGGCTGCATCAGTCGCATGGCCAAGTTGACCTATCCATGGCCGACAGCTTCCAGGTCAATGGGGTATGGGCAGAAGATAATCCCCCAGGGTTGGCCCGAAATATTCCTCCTGTTCATGTAGACTTACTTCCAAGTGCCCGGCCAATCCGTCTTCGCCAATACCCAATTCCCCGAAAGGCTCTGGAAGGGATTCAAGCACATCTGAATCGTCTGTTATCCCATGGAATTATTCGACCTTGCCAGTCTCCATGGAATACGCCACTGTTGCCAGTTCAGAAACCAGGGACTGAGGACTACCGGCCAGTCCAAGACTTACGAGTGGTCAACAAATCCACTATTTCATTACACCCTGTAGTGCCTAATCCATATGTACTGCTGGGATTGATACCTTCTGGAGCTACCCATTTCACAACACTGGACCTAAAAGATGCCTTCTTTTGTATTCGGGTGGCCCCCGCCAGTCAACTGCTTTTCGCCTTTCAATGGGAAAACCCAGTAACAGGACGGAAGCTTCAGTATACATGGACCCGCCTACCACAGGGGTTCAAGAACTCCCCCACCATTTTTGGGACTGCCCTAGGACAAGACCTTAAGACTTTTAAATCTGAGCCTTCCAGGCGAGTTTTACTCCAGTATGTAGATGACCTCCTGATTGCAGCAGTGACCCAGGAAGAGTGTTTCGAGGCTACCAGAGAATTGCTGGAGTTACTCTTGGATGCAGGTTATAAGGTCTCAAGCTCGAAGGCCCAACTCTGTCAGTCAGAAGTGAAGTATCTGGGCTTCTGCATTTCCCAGGGAAGTCGGAGACTGGATGTCAGTAGGAAGCAAGCGGTTGCTGCAATTCCCCAACCCAAGTCCAGAAGGGAAGTTAGGGAATTTCTGGGAGCAGCCGGATTCTGCAGAATTTGGATTCCGAATTTTGCACTGATGGTGAAACCCCTTTACCAGGCCACAAAGGGGGGTGAAAAGGAACCATTTGAATGGGGACCTATTGCTCAACAATCCTTCATCGCCATAAAGAAAGCCCTACTCCAAGCCCCTGCGTTAGGCCTTCCTGATGTGGAGAAACCTTTCTCACTGTATGTCCACGAGCGACAGGGGGTTGCTCTGGGTGTGCTAACCCAGATGATGGGATCCTGGCAGAGGCCTGTTGCATACCTGTCTAAACAGCTGGATGGAGTGGCTAAAGGATGGCCAGCCTGCCTGAGGGCCATTGCAGCAACAGCCTTACTGGTCCAGGAAGCTGATAAGTTGACCTTGGGGCAAGAACTGGTTGTCAAAGTCCCCCACGCAGTTCTCACCCTCATGGAGTACAAGGGCAACCACTGGTTTACAAATAGCTGCATGGTTAAGTACCAAGCCAGCTTATGTGAGAATCCACAGATACACCTGGAAACAGTGGCTACATTCAATCCCGCCACTCTTTTGCCAGCATCTGAGGGACCACCGGATCATGACTGTATCCAAACCATGGATGAAGTGTACTCCAGTCGACCAGATCTTAAAGATGTTCCTTGGAGGGACCCAGATGTAATTTATTTCACAGATGGAAGCAGTTACGTGGAGAACTCCAAGCGATTGGCAGGCTATGCTGTGGTGACAGAGGACAAGGAACTTCAGCCCAGAAAGCAGAACTTGTGGCCCTCATACGAGCTCTGGAGCTAGCAGCAGGACTGGTGACCAACATTTATACTGATTCCAAGTATGCCTTCACAACTCTACACACTCATGGAGCTTTGTATAAGGAAAAGGGACTCATAAATGCCGCAGGCCAACCTGTTAAGTATGGACCCGAAATACTTCAGTTGCTCGAGGCCGTTTGGGCCCCTAAAAAGGTAGCTGTCATTCACTGCCGGGGGCACCAAAGGACAGATACTCCAGTGGCCCGAGGGAACCGCCATGCTGATCGGGTGGCCAAGGAAGCTGCTCGAGGACCCCCAGCAGGTACTGTGACCCCCCTGTTCCAAATTCGATTGCAAGAATGGACGCCTATGTACACCCAAACAGAAGAGAAATGGGCTCAAGAAGAAGGGGCAGTAAGGAGACCTGATGGTTGGTTACATCTCTCTGATACCAGAGTTCTGGTGCCACGCCACCTAGCTTGGCCGGTAGTGTCTCAAGCTCATGACCTATCACACTTAGGGAAGACAGCACTAGCCCGCCTACTCAGTCGAGTAGTGGTGTTGGAAGGATTGGATAGTCTGGTTGCCACTGCCTCTGCCCGATGTACTCTCTGTGCCCAGAATAATGCTCGTCAGGGACCCCGTATTCCACCAGGAGTTCAGTCCAGAGGAC
The DNA here is from genome assembly GCF_901765095.1 of Microcaecilia unicolor. Classification (NCBI taxonomy): domain Eukaryota; kingdom Metazoa; phylum Chordata; class Amphibia; order Gymnophiona; family Siphonopidae; genus Microcaecilia; species Microcaecilia unicolor. The sequence continues at coordinate 195,996,824 of NC_044034.1, read as the reverse complement.
TAACACCCTTTGAGTCCCTACTCATAGACTTCACAGAAATGCCCAGGAGCGGTAGGCTCCGATACCTCTTGGTCATGGTCTGTACTTTCTCTGGGTGGGTGGAAGCATACCCTACAGTTACTGAGAAAGCCACAGAAGTAGCTCGAGCCCTCCTTAGGGATGTCATCCCCAGGTATGGACTGCCCCTTGCCATAGGCTCAGATAATGGTCCCGCCTTTGTTGAAGCCACACTTCAGGCCCTGTCCCGCGCATTGCGCATTACCTGGAAATTGCATTGTGCTTACCGTCCCCAGAGTTCAGGGCAGGTTGAGCGGGCAAACAGAACCTTGAAAAATAGCCTAGCAAAGATTTGTCAGGAAACCCAACTGAAATGGCCACAGGCACTGCCACTAGCCCTCTTTCGCCTCCGATGCACCCCAACTAAAGGAACAGCCCTCTCTCCCTTTGAAATTGTGTATGGGAAGCCCCCAGCCATTTTGCAGGGAATTAAGGGAGACATAGGGACTTTAGGGTCTGCCCAGGTGCAGGAGCAGGTAGCCCTCTTGGGCCGGATAATTTCTGAGCTTCAGTCTTATGTGAGAGAAATAAACCCTGTCCCCTTCCAGGCTCAGGTACATTCCTTCCTGCCAGGGGATAGAGTTTGGGTGAAAGACTGGAGGCTCCAGCCTTTGGGGCCCCGGTGGAAAGGACCTTTTACTGTTTTGCTTTCTACCCCTACAGCTGTGAAGGTCGCAGGGATAACTCCATGGGTCCATTGGTCTCGAATCAAGTCTGCTGACCAGACTGAGCCCAGCACGGATCAGACGGAGCCTAAACGGTGGAGAGCAGAAAGTGATCCAGCGGAGCCATTGAAGCTGCGCTTGACCCGAACCAAAGAATCTACTAGCTGAAAAGAAGGGTCAACTGCATACCGCAGGAGCTGCTGGACTTCGGCTTCATACTGAGACTCTTTCTTGCCTGATTCTGGCTTTCCTGGAATTTGAGAGCTTGATCCTTGTCAGTTGAGGTTCTATCCCAACTGGTATAAGAACTCAAAGACTGAGAACATTATATTAGAGTAATCTGTGACTAGCACAGACTGTTGGAATATTATTGCTTAATTAGTTTGCTGTATTTGTTTTAGATTAGGAAGAAAGAAAATGTTGTTAGTTTGGGTGCTTTTGTTGTTTTCTACTCCTTTACTCCTTGTTCCTAATACCCTAACTCGCTCCAACCTTTGGCTACACTCTGTCCAGGAACTAATTAGCCAGGCAAAGATTACTTCCCCTTGTATTGTGTGTTCCCGATTTTCTCCTTATACCACAGATGTCCCAGCTGTTCCTGTCCCTGTGCCGCTTACAGCTCTTATATCTCCCTACTTTTCGAGTTCGGGCCCTTGGAGCCAGGATTATACTTGGTGGTCCTTTTATAATGCTACCTCCCCCTCTGAATCTTCTCTACGGCCAGTCTTTACGTCTCCCTATCCAGCTTCTGGAGTATTTTGTTTAACAAGAAACATCTCAACTGTTCTTCCCATTTCCTGTAACCATACCAATGTTCTCCCAGAGAAGGGGGAATCTGTGTGGGTAGTCTCTCCAGGTACTCCTATGTGCTGTAGGAGTATTTGCTGTGATCTCACCCACCCGGTGTGCACATGAGAGCACCTTTACAGCCAAAATGGACGCTGCAACCTTTCACCTATATGTCTGACTACCAACTGTGCAGAAGTCAGCATTTCAGCTTGTAATAGACTTACTGAAGCCTGCACCACCTCCAAGGTCACTCTGTATCGGGGGAGAATGCATGTCCCTGAGGGAGAGAGAGTGAGAGAGAGAGAGCTTACGAGATAAGACGGACAAAGGAAGCTTCATACAGATGCTGGGAGTACATGGTGGGATTATTTCTGATTGGCTCCCAGAAAACTGATTGGTCTGAGAAGCGGGAACAGAAGCAAGTTAGTTGCTGAAGAACCGAAGAGAAGAACAGAAGAACAGAAGAGGAGAACACTTGCATTTCTGCAAGCACCTGATTTACCTGAGAGACTTACTGATAATACCTGGCAAAGCTTTTCACCAGATTACAGCTGTCTACAGGATCTATACTGAGTCTGTATCATCTGTGGCTGATCAAGACAAGTGCATCACCTGAGCTTGTGGGACCTCGCTGAGACATTCGGCTGAGGTATCGGAAGGAATCTGATCTGGTGACCGGGACGGTGAGATCATAGTTTACTTCCTTCAGGCTGGGTTAGATAATTAGTCTGCGCTCGGACCCATCAGATGTGTGACGTCAGGATTTATGATCTCTAGTTGCTGTTAGCCTAGTATAAGATTTGTGTGGTAATCATTAGGATCTTGGTATTGTGTTTATCTGTCATTACAGATTAGCCAATAGGATAATCATAGTTATTCTCTATATTTTTGGTATCATTGTGCATGCAATCAGGAATTGCTGATGCTATAAGCTGATAAGAGTTTTCTATATTTTTGTATATAACGCTGTATAAATAAACTAATATATTCCATTGGTCTGTCCGTTATTTTCCATGCAGCTAAGGTTGGGCAGAGGCCACGCCCCCTAGACATAAGCGAGTACATAGGTAGGAATTGGCCTCTTACAAAATATATATATAACCACCTACAAATTGGGGCTCTCGTCCGGGACGGTTGGTGCAGGAATAGCAGAAGTTAAAACTTTTTCTGGGTCTTTTCAGAAAGCTGTTTTAACCCTCTGTTTCTCTTTGCACGAACTGCAGTTCCACCTAGCTGACGGCAGACCTTTGTTTATACAGCTGTGTTTTATTGCTGTAATTGGTTGACAGATTTATTACTCTGAGCTCCAAAAGAGGAAAAACGGTTTCTCTAACTCTCTGTAAGGAAGGAAAACAGGGTGTGTTTAGTCTTTAACATGGCAACCGGCACGGTTGGCACATTGCCTGAAATTCTCCTGAGTGAACAGGAGAAGGGCGTGCTGAAAATATTACTGCCACTCTCTCATAGTAAGACGAAACCAGCACCTCCTACAGTAGAGTCTGTACGTGCTTTATTTGGTAGCAGTTCACCGAATAGCTCAGAAGCATATGCTACGGTTTTAAATACAATTATAAAAGAGAAACAGCATTTGTCACAATGGATGCTTTGTGAACTGGGCGTGTCTCTTTTGGCAGTTAAAGACTCTTTGATGAATGAGATAAGAGAGGTATCTGTACCTCTAACAGATCGCATAGCGGATTTGCAGTTAGATTTGTCCCAGACTAGGGAAACTGTCCAGGAGCGAGACAGCGAGTTAGCTGCATTACGAGTTGATTTAGAGACTGCCAAATCTGCTTTAGCAGGGACCAATGTAAGCCCCGCCCCACCTAATTCTTCTGAAGAGATTTGTACGGAGTGCCAGACACTGTATGATAAGTGTAAAACTTTGCAGGGTGACCTAACTGATTGTGAAGCACTTAATTACACATTAAAGCAAGAAATTGCCCAGTACCTCGTGTCTTTTGATTCGTTGCAAGAGAAATTTTCTCGTTTGACTGATGCATTACACAACCAGATTAGGGAAACAGATAAGTTGCAGACATTAAATCGGGAGCTAAAACAGGTCTCAGAAGGTGTTCAGAGTGAGTTGCGCAGGGAGCTAGTGACCACTCAAGAAGAATCTGTGTCTGTGTTTCAAGATTGGCACGCCGCCAAGCTAGAGTTGGCGGAGTTAAAAGAGAAGCAGGAGACAGTCTCACTGCAATTACAATGTACAGTGAAGGACAGAGATTCATTGTCTAAAGCATTAGATGAGTGCACTGTAAAGATTTCCACAATGCAGCAAGAGCTTACGCACATGGCGCAGGAAGAAGTACCGTATACCTTAGAGTTCCCCGACAGTTTTGCTGCGGGTCACCCAAGCCCAGCTCCCGAAATGAACCGTTACGTGAGCCGGGAGGGACCTGAGTTAAACACACCCATTGGGGGCATGGCTTCGGCTCTTTCCCGCCCCTCTGTACAATCCAGCCCCATAGTGGCTGGTGACCTAAGCAGCAGACCCGAGACAGTGACACACCCACTGGGGGCACGGGTCCAGGGACTGCCTGCTGAAATCATCAGCTCACTTGGTCAGGTGCCTAGCTCAGGGTTTCAGCCTTCGGCAGATCCACCCAGTTTTAGCAATACACCTGCCCCGAGGTTCTCTACACCTGGTAGTGATCAGCGGCATTTCAAGCCGGAACCCAAGAAAGGAATGTCTATGGAGAGGCAAGCATATATTATAAAGATGCTACGCACCGTAATAGCGCCTTTTAAAGCGTCTGCCTCGGTATCCATAGAAACCCATCTTAAGGCAGTGCATGAACTCCTGCAGACCATGCACGTCTCTTCTGAGGATGACATCAGAGCCCTCCTCAAATGGACCTTTAGTACCGAGTGCCATGAAGTTCTAGATTTGATCATGTCCGATAACCCCGATTTACGGTCAGTGGAGCAAGCCTTAGCGAAGCGCTACGGTCTCTTTGCCAACTCTCTTGAAGCTAAACGTGCAGCGTATACTATTAGTTGTAATCCGGAGGAGAGTCCGCGGGAGTGGGCCCATCGCTTGAAGCGTGCATTTTACCAAGGGGGGGTGCCGCCTGATTCTAAAGATCTTGAATTTGGTGATTTCAGGGAACTTTTTATACAGGGTCTGCCTGATCCGATAAAGATTCCCTTGGCAGGAAAAAACGCAGAACCCTATTCCAGCCTTCTAAAGCAGGCTGAAGGAATTTTTGAAATCTGCCGCGCCAAGCCCATCGCAGAGACTCCGAAACCGGCATCCAAGAGTCGCAACAGGGTGATACCACCCGCTGTTTGTGCGGTCACTTCCACGCTTTCTCTGGAAAACAAAGCGCCGAGACCAACTACGCCGCCGGGC